>NW_026596430.1:3323134-3468489 GCF_907164565.1 Psammomys obesus | reverse complement strand
ATATATATATATATATATATATATATATATATAAATTTTTATATATTCTTTAAAATTACATATAATATTTTTTATAATCTTCTTTCCTATCTCTTCCCAGGACCAGCCCCTCCCAACTTAATGTTCTTTTTTTTCCTTTTTTTTTCCTTTAATAACGCACCAAGTCAAATTTGCATTGCCCCTTATTCAAGTATGTGGTTGCTTGCATTTTGAGGAATCTCTTCATGCCAGTGACCACTTGGCTTTATTTTCCTCATCCTCCTACTTTTTTAAGCTAAAAATATATTGTGAAGTATCCAGGTATTTATTCCTGAGAAAAGTATGACACGAATGAGCGCTACAGGGCAGAACTTGTGATGTGGGATTTATGAGGCTGGTGGCCTTACATCCTTGCAGTTTTCATACATAGCCGCTTGCTCTGTATCTTCCGTAGCTATAATTTGAAAGGCAGTTTCTTTGGTAATTCGTTTATTTCAAAAGGCGAGGACTTTCCCCACATTCATCTTCCTTCTCTGAAGACAGTAGTATTCAAGTCTTACTGAATTAGGCAGTGTTGCTTTCACACACTGCAATTTTTCTACCATGCTCCATTTTTTTTTTTTAAAGACTCAGTAATCATTCTGATTTTGACATGCATGTCTTGGGGATGTTTTTGAATTTATTTCCTCCAGGAAGCACTCTGTGATGAATAATTTAGCCAGCTAACTATTTACTAAAAAGAAAACACTGGTAAAAAAGAAAGAAAAGCCAAACAAAGATTTTATTTTGTTTTGTTTTGTTTTGTTTTGTTTCTTTCATCTAGATAACTAGGGACCTTATTCTTTTGTCAACTAAGACAACTATTACTTATTTCCCTTGTCACTCATGAAACTGGGGTGTGCTAATGCTTTGATAAGTGAATATAATTCTCAGCAATTGATATGAGACCAAAAGTGGGTTAAATATCATTGTGAGGTCAAAATAATTTACATCAGAAAAGGAGGAATAGTCTTTTAGTTGGAGTCATTTGAAAACATGTTTTGCTTTTACAGAAAAGGAACAAGAATTGTTTGTTAGATCTCAGATTCTATAACCAAATCATCTACCATGGTCTCACCTCCTGACATCACCCTATTAAAATATGAAATTTTCACATGATAGCTCAGAAAAGACTCAAACATTCAGAACATTGAAGGGGACAAGTAGCAACACAAACTGAAAGCTTTCAGAACAGAACCCAGTACTTGATGCAACATATCGAGAAAAAAATAGAAGAAACTGTAAATATATCATTTTGCAGTGTATGTTTTAAATGTTACCCAAGCTTGTAGGGGAGTTCTAAGACACTCAGAGCAGTTAGAGTCTATTTGCATGCTATCCAGCTACTTCTGCAAACAATTGAAGTATGTTTCCCTACCTACTGCTACACATTGCTCCTGTGCGAGGATGCTCCACTGAGAAAAAACTGCAATGACAACAGGGATAAGAAAATGAAGAGTAGTAATAGTCCCATCAATACATCAACGTTGCCGTTTACTTAGCGCCATCGGCATTCCACACGTTGTTGCTGGTTTTATGACTTCCTCTTCCATAGAAGTCTTACCAGCGTCTCTGAAAAACAAGACTGTTGCTTTCTTTCTATTATTAACTCTTTAACTCTGACAATCTGTTCTGCTATCCTTGTACCAAAAAACTATTGACCTAACCGACACCAGAAACCCCTTGAAACCAAATTAACCAATCGTTTTTTTTTTTTTTTTTCTAGGCTCTTTCTCAGTGGTCACTTTCTTCTTTTGTCTTTTTTTTTTTTAATTTTATTTTTTTCTTATCAGTTACATTTTATTAACTCTGTATCCCAGCCGTGTCCCGATCCCTCATTCCCTCCCAGTCCCTCCCTCCCTCCCTCATCTCCACTGTGCCCCTTGCCAAGTCCACTGATAGGGGGGACCTCCTCCCCATTCATCTGATCCTGTTTTATCAGGTATCTTCAGGACTGGCTGCAAAGCCCTCCTCTGTGGCCTAACAGGACTGCTCCTCCCTTGGGGGGGTGGGGAGGCCTTTAGAATTGTGTTCTGACCTCACTTCTCAGTAGCATCTTTCTACTTGGGCTAGCTCCTGTTTCTGAACTCTTCTTCCACTTGACAGAGGTGCTGCCCTCACTACTACCCTATTGAGTCATTTTTCATGCACTCTTCTATCTTCTGTTCCTGTTCTCTGGCCTTTGGGTATAAATAATCTCCTTTTCACATATTTGAATTTTTAAATATTTATTTTTATTTAATTCTGTGTGTGAGTGTTTCTCTCCATGTATGTATGTGCACCACATGTATGTGTCCACATACAGAAGTCAAAAAAAGTCTGATGCATCAGAATTGGAGTTACAGACATTAGTGGGTCAACGAGCAGGCTCTGGCACTCAAATCTGGTCATCTAGAAGAACAGCCAGTAGTCTTAATGGCTCAGCCATTTCTCCAGCTCCATATTAAATTGTATCTTATCATATTTTTTTTCAGGGATATAATGGTCTGGGTGTTCTGTGATAGCATGCACAGAGGTCAGGGGGCAAATCATCCTGCATTTATGGTCCAAGCCTATTTTAGCCTCACAACTAAATGGCTGTGTACATATTAAGGCAGCTTTAATTTGGCCATTGATAAGGTGAGGATAAAAACAATACCTACTTTCTAGAATGAATGAAAGGGAAATACTAAAATCACCCAAGACAATTTCTAGCCTCTGGTGGGTACTAAATAATAGTTGCAATTAATGCTATTTTAAAATATTAGTACTCACAGTGATTATTCTAAGTGACTTTCCTGCTGTTAGATCCCTTAATTACAGGATGATGTGTACATTACAACCAAACAAAGCTCATTTTTGTGGTACAAAGTTGTTTTGTATTTGTGCACATACTCCACACAGCCTAATGTACTCTGTCTGCCTGGGGTTCACAGCCCCTCCTTCAGTCCCGGTTCATTTTTTCCAGATGTAGCTACAATTCTTTCTCAGTAATGTGCAGTCCTGATGTCTTCCCCCCGCACCCTGCCACAAACTATGCCTTCTCTATTTTCCAGATTCTCGATTTTCTTCTATCTCCATTAAAATCCTCCCTGCCATTCACAAGACCCAGAACAAAGGCTACCAGCCCCTAGCTGCCATTTGTAATCCTCTGTGATCAAGCAGAAGTCTATTCTCTCTGAAGCCATTAAGCAAAGGCCTTTACTTTTAGCCCTCTTTGCGCCCTATATCTGTCTAGCTGGCATTTTAGTTATTCATGTACATGTTGTTATCTTTGCTCCTAGATTATGAGATCCTTGGGGAAGAGCATTTGCCTTTGTATAGCTTTGCAGCTTTCAGCACAGGATATTATATGCAGTAGAGAGATGCTCAATGAAGGGCCATTGAATTCGTGTTGATTTCAACATCAGAATAGAGAGCTGTGTTCACCTGCTTTTTCACTGTGCTAGCTAGGCAACCCAAGGACTTCAGTGAGCTCCAAGGCATGGAAGGGACTTGCAGAGACCCTTGGTTCTTCATAATCTTTCAATTTTACAGATTGTGAATAAGCAGAATGGTATAAGGCATGACTTATAGCAGTAAATTCTTGCTGAAAGCAGTAGCTATTTACTGAATTAGGTATAAATAATAATGACCACATCCTATCTTTCCTGTCTTTCAACAGTTGGGAGAAAAAAAAAAGACCATAAGTAGAATTTTTTTTTTCTGGAATATGACACAACCCCACATCCTTTGCTGAGTATTGTGGAAAACAATTTAAATGTGTCCTTATGTCTACTAAGAACACTGGGCATGGTCACTACAAGTCTGGCTTTTGTGTGCTGGGATGATAGCTCAGTTGGTAAATTTTCTGCCAGACGAGCATAAAGCCTGAGTCTGTGTTTTCCTGAACCCACATTGGAATCGGGAATAGCAGCAACTGCTTTTCACCCTAGCAATGGGAAGGCAGAAATAGGAGGATCTCTGAAACTTGTTGAGCTGGCAATCCAAATGAATCAATGATATTCTGCTTCAGAAGAACCCCTGTTTCAAAAATAAGGCTGGGGAGCTATCCAAGAAAGACAACTCATGTCAACATCTGCTTTGCACATACACCTGAATGTACATGTGCATATACCCACACTAACAAGCGTGTACACACACGTAGAAACACACATGCACACACACACACACACACACAGATTTGCATGCAAATGTGCACATACCCACACTAGCAGCTACATGCACCTCTTCTACACATACACAGTTATCCTGCTTTTACATGCATTTTTTGATTCTCTAAAGTACAAATTTATTTCTTTAATACATCTGACTAAAAAGGGGGGGGTTTACCAAGTTACCCTTCATTGAATTTGTTTTTGTCAGTGTGGTAAATATATGAGCAATACCGTTTGCACGGTAAGAATACTACAGAAATGGAAGAAAATCACAAGGCCTGTTTGAATGACAACTGAATTGCAACACAAGTGCCAGATGCTCGTGTGGCCTATCAGGATGAAATCCCATCAGATGTCCTGGATCGTGCTGTGGTTCCCTGTCTGCCACTGATGCCACATGGCGACAGAAGAGAAACCTTGTCCATAACGTGCAATCACTCTGTGACTTTTGGCATTACAGTGCTTTATAAAGATATTTCTGGAAATAAAAATTCGGGAGTTGAAATGATTACTAGTAGAAGACATGTTAACTAAATATGTAATATAATTATTATGGCTCAATCTTAAATTTTTTAAAAACTATATTCTTCTCTAAGGTTTTTTTTTCCTTCTGTAATATTGTGGGCTTCACATCATTGCCAAGGTGTCTACATCACGTTTTCCCTGGTCACTGCATCCAGAAAGCCCCATCTGCTCACAGAGTTTGAGTCTGTGCTGTCCAATTGTACCTCGTAGTGCCCCTCCCGTTGCAGACGTCCTAGAGCACTAGTGTTTAGTTGTCCACACTCTGACATTTGAAAGCAAATATATCTCTCGGCTCCTTGTTAGGAGTCTGGCCCACCGTGGATGCACTCTGGTATTCATAGCCATTGGACAGTAGTGAAAGAGAAAAATCCAAAACAGGGTCATTACTCACTCTGAGTCTGACAATGTCTCAGAGGCCTCAATCAGGCAACCGATATCTGCTTGTGGCTCAAAAGCGTGTCTGTTTGACTGACAGCAGCTCAGTGCACAGAACTGAAAGAAAAACAGATGAATTAGTTGCTATTATTCATCAACTGAGAGATTTTACACACAGCCTCATCATGGATTCATCTGGTTCCTGTTTATTTAGGAGTCGTTCAGACAATACAGGATTGTCCTGGTTTGTTCTGATCGTCAATTTGACACACTTAAGTGAATACCAGCAGTCCAGAAATGGAGACAAGCAAATCTTTAGGGTCTCACTGACAACCTAGACTGGTCAACCTGAGATACAGCCAATAAGAGCCCCTGTCTCAAAACTAAAAGGGGATGGTGTAATGTTCTAAGGAATAACAAATATAGGATTGACCTCTGACCTCTATACACTGCTTAGCGTGAACACACAAGCACACATACCAAAAATGGATTTCCTAGATGACCTTGGTAAAAGGATTCTCTAGAGCTGGTTGTCCTCTCCAGTTAAATATAGCTTAGTTCCCGCCTTCACACATCCCACCTCTTCAGACACCTGCAGGTGTCTGGATTCGATCCACTAGTTTGAGTTGTTATTCCTCCTCTTCATTTATCCTCACCCAGTCCCATAAATGAGGACAAACTCAAGCCAAGTTTCTTCTCTCCCTCTTGCCCTGGCTTCTCCCTCTGTGCAAAGAGAGTAGGAGTAGGCATGAGGAAGCTTCCACTTTGGTCTCCTGCACACAGGAATGATGTGGCAAGGATTTCTTCAACCTGCTGAAATCTCATGGGGAGTCCTGGGTTAGCTCCTTGCTCTTGATTACTTGCTCACCTCTCACTACCTGCCACGATCAGAGAAGCAAAAAGGAAAAAAGGTGGCAGGTCTTGGCAAGGCTCCAGGCCACCCGACAGAGGAGACTTTGATTACTTCCTAAGTGGAATTTGATTGGTGTGGGATTTAGAGATTTTCAAAGGAACCTTTGTTTAAATCAACTAGTGGGCTAGAGACAGATCTTCATTTAAAAAACTAACAAAAAGCAAAAACACCATGTGGTCACCAGGGTTAATGAAGCAGATCAGGCCAGCCCCAACACTAAGTAAAAGCCAGTTAACTCCAATCACTGTGGCCCTGGGTGTTCTCTGGCAGTACAGCTGCCCTGTGGAGTTTCCCAGCCTAGCATCCCTCAGCAGAGACTAAGCCATGGCCCCAGTATGACTCTTGAGCAGTGGGTGGGAAGAGGGGCTGCCTCTTTCCTTTCACTTTACCCCTCTCTGATTGGAAACTTTCCTGGAAGGCCTGGTGCCATTATGCGTGGTGCTGTGAGCCACCCACCATCAGGGGGGCCACACTCAGATGCTCAGATCTCAAGCCCGCTTTTCCCAAAAAAATTACTTACAAGGAAGATCAATGACAGCTTGCTGAAAAGATATATAAAGCAAGTGTTAAAATTTAATGATGACAACAAAAACATGATCAATTCAGTTCCTATTTCTTTTACCTTGTGTATCTTTTAGTAATATATATATTACAATATATATTACTATATATTATATATATTACATATATTACTAATATATATATTACTATATATATTAGTAATTTAGTAATATATATATATTGTTTATAGAATGCTAGAATAGAAACTTACCCATATTGGCTGAGTAAATCTTTATAAAGTCTCAATGGAGAGTCTGGGTGAAATGAGCTATGAACTGCATTTGTGTTACACTTTATATATGGATTTCAAAGTTTCATACGGGCATAGAAAATACTTTGTTCGTATTCATCCTACCCTACCCTATTTGTCCCTGCAGTTTTCCTTCTGCTTTCATGTCATTTAACTATGGCTGTGCATCTGGTTTCTGATTACAATGCCACACATGGCATAGTTGGCTTTCTGGGCTTATGTTGCTTAACAAGCTGATATCCATTAGTTTTCATGAGAATCACATGGTTTTGTTCCTTATGACTGAATAATCCTCCATTGTGTATATAACACACTCTCCTTATCCATTCATGCCTTAAGGAATATTGCGAGACATCTCATAACTGGCTGGTTGTAGGTACTATTGTGGTGAACATAGCTATACAGGTATTTATTTGTATAATGACTTTGATTTCTCTGGGTGTATGTCTGGTAAAACACTAGCTTGATATATTGATGAGGAAACATAGACACTGGAATGGCCTGTTGAAGAGTTTTCAGGTAAACTTTGATGTGATTTTCTTCACATCTTCATGAATATTTTCAGTTCCATACTCCAATTTGAACTGTGAAATTCAGAAAATGTGCATGATTCAGCTAGATGATGATGCTTACCATAGATACAAAGGAGGGCTTGAATTTATGCTCTTCTGTTTTCAAAATATGTTGGTATAAAATAGCTGGTAGGGAAGTCCCTGTGGGAGAATTTCCACTTCTCCTGAGACTTATCTGTGAGCTCAACTACTCCTTTCAACATTCATAGAATACAGAATATAAAATGTACTACATACTGGCAGTGAATGCAGACTGGGTCTGTGGCTCTACCTGTTCCCTTTGGATTCAAGGCTTTCCATCCCTCCACCAATATGTCACACCTCTCAGTGACTAATCACTACATGTTTCCCTTCATCCATGACACACTGCATCTTTCCCAGAGCCTTTCTCTGTGTTGTGATTTTGTTGTTTATTACAAGGGTCTTTAGCATGACAGAATAGCTTCATCCAAAACATCCATTCAGTCTTCTCATCTTTACAGTCTCCTTCTTCTGATCACCTAGACCACATGTTTTATTATCACCTCACAAACTTGACATCTCAAAGAATATTTTAATTTGAGGGTGATTAATATATATGGCTATTGGCTATTTTCAAAACGCCAGAAAGCAAATGAGTACTAAAAACAAAAACAGAAGTTCACACTGATGAGCAGGCAGAGGTGAACGGATGTCAAGTAAAAGATCTGCTAATGGCCATAAGTGAGAAGGTGAGCAGTGGAATAACTCAACTAGTTTTTCATTAAAACTGAAAGCACAAAATAAATATTGATAATACTACACTACTAAAGGTGAACAATTTCAAAAATAAAGGCATGAAAAAGAGACAAATCTTCCATGAATTTAATTCAGCGCTATGTAGCCTGTTGTATTGGAAGTTTAGTTTGCATACACAGTGTCTCTTTCTCCTGCTCCTCTACATATAAAGGAGAAAGAAAAATATACTCCAAGTGGAAAAACCCAGCAAATGCCACTTTAGCCAAGTGACAAAAGTTACCCTCAATGATCACATATCATTTAACAGTGTGTGATTCATAGACTATGATATGAAATTATTACTTTACCTCCATCTCCCTTTGCTCTAAACCTATAATCCCAATATAATCATGGAGAAAACATTAGGCAAATTTCATTAACAAAGCACTACAGAATGTAGGACCAATGAGCCTTAAAGTAGCCAACATCATTAGGGATAGGCAGAATATGAGGAACTTCCACAAGTTAAATTGTCTTAAGAAAAGGATTACAGCTAAATGAAATATGAGAAAATTGGTAAATGAAGGAATTCTCAATACACTGTCCTCTTCAGTTTGTAATACTCTGTCAGGGTTCATTATGAACTGTGACAAGTGGACCCTATTAATGTAGATTGTAGTGCAATTTCTTCTTATGTCATGCAGGAGGTAATAAAAGAGAACTGGGAGACACTGTGTAAAAGAACTATCTCATTACCTTCCCAATAGCTATACATCTTTTTTCTAGGTGTGTGTGTGTGTGTGTGTGTGTGTGTGTGTGGTGTATGTAAGTAGGTGTGTATGTGAGTGGGTGTATGCATGTGTGTGGTGTGTATGTAAGTATGTTTGTGTAATTATGTGTGTATGAATGTGTGTGTGTTTAACTATGTGTGAGTGAGTGTGTGTGTGTGTGTGTGTGTATGTGTGTATGTAAGTCAGAGGACAGCCTCCATGCTCAGTGTGCCACTTATTTTTCCATATTTTTTAGGAAAGGGTCTTTTACTAGCTCAGCAAATATACTAGAGGCTAGTAGAAACTAAGACTGGCAAAGATTCCCTAGAGATCTTTCTCTAAACTTCTCCAACTCTAGAATCTCAGTTGTCTGCCATCATACAGGGCCTTTTTTTAATTTTTTAAAATTCTTTATTAATTACACTTTATTTGACTGTGATTTTGTGTAAAGGAATAGAACTTAATTCCTTCCTCATTGCAGATGAAACATTTTACCAACTGGGCTATACCTCTGACCTTAAAACAATCTTTAAAAACAAATGTCATGCATCATATCACCGTTATTGATATTATCATCACGATTATCACCATCACGATCATGTCCTTGCTGTAGTCTAGCTAATTCTTAGTGATCCAGTCTACTTTCTGTCATATTGGTGTTTCTGGTAATATACTTCTTAACTCCTCACCCCTCTCAAGCCTTACCCACTGTATTGTGGAAGGGAAGCCTAGTCATGTGAGAATGTGTCTCAGTGTGTGGTGCTTATTAAAGGTTTTGCCTCTGATACTCCCATCATTCTGTAGTTTTGAGAAAATATTATGTGATTACAGTATCAAATATTTTATGCATTGTAAGAATGTCTACAAACAGAGGCTCATGTTCTTCTTCTATGACTTACTGTGGTCTTACAGCATCCTGGCTGATCTTCTCAAGTAGGTGGAGCTTTCTGTACACCTCAATTTTTCTCACTTTTTCCCCCTTTATCCATCTCTCTGTCCTTTCTTGCATTGTTTATCACTCTTCCCTGCTCAGTTTATGTTTTTGTTCCTGGGAAATAAGTGAAAATAAATGTCAGATTTCTCAGTTTAATCTTTCTTTTTACATCATTCATTCAATAGCCAGAGAAAATGAACTTTCTGTACTTCTTTTGTCTAGCTTTACAAAATAAAGAACCTTTTTTGATTTGTAGAAAGTATAAATCTCTTCAGGTCACATTCTTGGGAGCTATTCAGGAATGAAGAATGAGAAACAGCAGCACAACGAAATGCAGAGTTCCTACTGAGAGAAGCAAGGAGCATTATGTGTCTGTCTTCAATGTGGGGCCTTTTTCTACTTTCTAGGAAACAAATTCCTGAAGATGATGGCCAGATAAATCAGAGGTTGTGGTCCGTGGAATTGCTGTTTCTCTCACTGACAGTGTGTGGACAACAAGGTTTATAGCTAGGCCAGATTCCCAAAGCTATCTTGCCTTGTCCTCTGACACTGAATGCAGCTACCAATTTGAAGATGGTCTTAAATTCTCTAACGGAGCTAGATCTCTGGACTGAATGTAAACTTTCAGATTTTTAAAACACTCTGGATGCCAAAGATATAAGAATGAGAAACTGATTCAGTCTGAACGTCATCACCTGGCTTTCTGGCAGGTCGACAGAAAAGATGAAAAAGAGATGAAGAAAAAAGAGAAGAAAAAAAAGTTTCGTTGTTTTCTTATCCATATGTACAGAGTTCAGGACTATATTATTTTTGTATGGGCTGGCATGCCCCTCATACAAATGTTCCAGTTTATGTTGATTGACTAAATAGAGGAGTATACGTTAAACCATTATAATGTGTATTTTACAATTCTCTACCAAATATGTATAATTGGAAAAAAAAAGCCAAGAATTTTAATTTTTCCCTAGGATTTTTTTTGTTACACCAAGTATCTATGTTCTAAGCAGTCACCATGAAAGTAAGTGTCTCCATACAATAAATATTTTGAGGTAAGGTGAACCAAGATGAAATTCCAGTCTTGTAATTGCTAGACATGTGGCTTTATATAACTGAGTAGCTCCGTTCGTCTTATTTTTTTAAATTGTATTTATTTTGTATTCATGATTTTTTTTGTTTGTGTGCCTTTTAATCAAACCTGGGTCCACTGAAAAGGCAAACAGTGCATTTGATTGCGAGTCATCCCTTCAGTTCCCTTAACCTAATTTCTGCATGTCAGACTCTTCTCTTTTCTCTGTAAGTGCTTATGCCACTGTTTTTAAATTGGCAGCAGGCTTTAGTAATCACCTCTCTTTGCAGCCACCTAATTATTTCATTCTTGTCACAGAACTATAGGTATTATGTCAGAATGCTTAAAAATTACTCATTCTTTGTTTATTTACAGTCTCAATTATATTGGCCAAAAGTGGAAAATGGAATACTTTTCAGAAATAGATGCTGAAAATAGATGGCCTCAATTATTTCTTTATCTTCCTTATTTTCCCCTGTTTTCTATGTGATTCATAATGAGGATTCCTCATTTCTGTGCTTGATAATGTTATTTCTCATATTAAAGTCCATTATTCTACTGTGAGAGCTAGAGAGTGATGTGACATTGAAACTGGACCCACATGTGTGATATGTTAAGTGTGTATTTGAGCAATCAGAAAAAACAAATTCACAAATTAATTTTAAGTCCTTGTTTTAACAATCACAAGAGCTTGCCCTTACACTGACTAAATAAAAAATGATGACTAAAATGTCCCAATTCATCAGGGCAAACTTTGAAGTCACTTATGTGATCTTAATGAAGTTAGATGAAAATTTTCTAGGATTACATTTAAAGGAAAGGGTCTCCTAAATGCCTCCTTGCAGTCAGGTATTATGTATCCATCAATATTAGTATCTCTGTCATCAAACATAGTATATCTAGGAGGGGAATAAATGTCCTTCACATGTTAGGTAAGGAACTTGAAGCCTGGGGTATAAAATGTCATTGTCAATAACCATGTTTTGATAAATTTGGGTTTTATTGTTAGATGTTGCCTTCTATTCAGAAAAAAAAATGATACTTTCTTAATTTTACTTGACACCTAGAAAATTAGAAACAAAGAACTTTATATTTAAGTATGAGAATCTGTGCCTGAAAATGGTACTTAGGACATAATTTCTCCGTGGAAGATAAAAAAAAAAAATAGGTATTGTGTCTGAATATCTGTCAATGGTCACTCAAAATCTTTTTTTGGTCCCTTAGAATAATGTCAACCTGATTAAAAAGGCCTGTCAGCCGCAGTGAGTCTGTGATATCAAAGAAAGGATTCCTCTTCCAGGAATGACTATCTAAATCTTCAGCGTGTAAGACCAGTGTTCTTTTCCTCCTTGTCCTTTCAATTTAACACTGATAATTTATCCATCTCAAGGCTTTTGTGTTCGTAGAGTTGTACATTAGAGCTTCTCCCTAAACACTTGTGAAATATTAGAATAAATCAGTAGTATTTGTGCTAGATACACTTTGAGAAGAATTCCCAGCTACCCAACCTACTAAACCCCAGAAGGCCCTGGTGCACAGTCTGTACAAAATGATCTTAAATTCAGATTCTCCATGAAAACTTTAGCCTCTAAATTAATTGTAAAATAGGCATATAAATACATACATACATACATACTAGCATATTAGGACTGAGAAGGTGGCTTAATTGGTAAAATGCTTATGTCACAAACACAAAGCCCTTAGTTTGGAATGACAATGGGCACATAAAATGCTGTACACTGTGATGTAATCTCAAGGCTGAGGAGCTGGAAACAGAACTATTACTTAGGCTCACTGACCTGATAACTGGAAGAACTGGTTCGCTTTGGGTTCAGTGAGAGATCTTACCTCAAAATTTAAGTCAAAAGCAATTAAGGAAGACACCTATCATTGACCTCACTTGTGAAAAAAACACACTTGAAAGCATGTGCACGCACACACACAAGCACACACCCACAGAGAAATATGTGCAATAGAAATCCTAAAATTCTGAGGGAGGACTGATTAAAAAACACTCCGAAAACTCTAGTAACCTCAATTTGGCTGTGGGAATGTGTTTCCACTTCTTCACTGTTACATTTTCTTATTATTATTCATATATATATATATATTGCAGTGCTGAATCTAAATATGAATCTGGTTAATGTCAATTCATGAACTCATTGCTGTTTCTTTTGATCATGATAAAAAGAATACAGATCTTTGTACCCAGGGGACAAGACTTAATTAACCCTTTTAAATGTTTACCAAAGAATTTGATAAGATCCGTGAGGACTTAATTTGTACCCAAAAATCTAGATTTGCTGAAATACTTAATCATGAAATCAATAACATGAGGACTGAACTATCCCTACCAAGAACGGCCGGGTTTTCTTGGAGAGTCAGGAGCAGAACCCTAGAGGTGTCATGCATATTGTGTTGACTTGCAGCCCAGGAATTTAAGTTCTTTGATCTATTCAGGATGTCTATTCCTCTAATTAGATGTTGGAAAAGAATAAACCAAAGAAAGAGTGAGTGAAGATAATGATTAGGCAGACAAGAGTGTCACATATATTTCATGAGCCTTGAAAACTGCAAAGGGAGACTATCAGGAGAGGACTTCTCAATATTAGATGCTGAAGAAGAGCCACCATGGCTACAAAAGTAATGAGCTTTCACCAGGGCCCCATTTGGATATCTCCAACAGGAAGAATTGGGAAAATCTTAAATGTAAAAACAGTGACATCAAGTAAGTTGGAGAAATGGGACACAATGAATGATAGTTTAGTATGATCTGTACTAGCTGATGTATGAGTCTGAACAGTCTTCATGGGTGAATAAAACCCTGTAAAACAGGTAAACAGGCAGGTATTCAGATATCACACAATTGTAGCATTTGATTTGCCTATTACAAAGTAAACTATAGTTCATCAAACTAATTAGAAAGTATTTGTGCCAGCAATAACAGAAGTGAGTTTGAGTCAATGGTAGATATTAGAAAAGCAAAAAGAGACATGGTTGAAGTAGCCAATGTTAAACAGGAGATGGTGGCGCAAAGAAACTAAGAGATGACTGCCTTCTGCCTTAAAGGCATAGATCACACACAGTTGGGAAGAGGAGCATGGATAGATAATCTCTGAATCCATAAAGGTCACGTACTGAATGAGATTTGGGCATTTCAAAATCTTTTTTTTAATTTTTTTTTAATTTTATTTTTTTCTTATCAGTTACATTTTATTAACTCTGTATCCCAGCCGTGTCCCGATCCCTCATTCCCTCCCAGTCCCTCCCTCCCTCCCTCATCTCCACCGTGCCCCTTGCCAAGTCCACTAATAGGGGGGACCTCCTCCCCATTCATCTGATTCTGTTTTATCAGGTATCTTCAGGACTGGCTGCAAAGCCCTTCTCAGTGGCCTAACAGGACTGCTCCTCCCTTGGGGAGTGGGGAGGCCAAAGAGCCAGTCATTGAGTTCCTGTTAGAAACAGTCCTTGTTCCCCTCACTATGGGAAACCAATTGGTTACTGAGCTACCACAGGCTACATCTGAGCAGAGGTTCTAGGTTACATTCATACATGGTCCTTGGTTGCATGTCAGTCTCCGAGTTCTACGTTGAACAGTTTTTCCACTAAATATTTTTTCTAGTGTGCTAAGATTACAGCCTTCAGCTAATGGTTTTCTCTCTCAGTTATATTCCCAGTATTTATAAGCACTAATTTTGCTGAACTGATACAGAAAAATGTTCAAAACGCCATGTGGCCAAGTGTTTTAGTCTGACTACTCAAGGGTAACCTGTAATCTTCCCTTCTTATATGCGCGTACACACAGTCATGCACACACATACACACTTAGCCAGAGTTCCTAGGCTTTCTTGCTTCACCTACAATTGTAGGCATTTCTTTTAGCAAGGTATATAATTTATTTTCCATCCCTCTCAAGAAAAGGCCTGTGACCCACATATGCCAATAAGGAGTTTAAAGAAAAAATTATCAAGGAAATACATACAAACCAAACTTCTACCTGAATAATTATCTGTTGTAGCTATTATTTTCAGAATGGTGATTGTATTCAAAATCTGGTTTGATGGTGAAGTCAAGTCTTGTTGCTGACTTCCTTCTATAATATAGAAGACTTAAATGTGATTTAGGGTTCTTCTTCCCCAAAGCAGCTAGATGTGTTTTCTCTTCAGAACTGATAGTTTTGGATGTTTATTAAACAATCAAAGTGAACTGTTTCTGAGGTAGAGTGTGTGAGAGTCTAGAGCTTGGGGGCAAAGCAAAGATGAGAGCTAAAGAGCCAAAACTTCAGTATTAAATTTTTACAGTCAGAACACCAGACTAAGGAACCAAGACACTGTTAATAAATGAAGAAGATGAGAGAGAGAGAAAGGAAGCCAGATTAACTGACACTGAGCTATAAGAGGCATCAGGAAATAATGGTGTCCTAATGCCTGAGTGGTGAAACAGTTTAAGAGCCACGAAGGGAGCAATCATGGCAAACACTGCCAAGAGATCAGGTATAGTGACAGCTGAGAACTGCCTGCAGGAGAGTCAACAAGCTTACCATCGAGAGCAAGGAAAGTGGGTACTAGAGAACTCAAGGACTACTACAGGAGGTGGGGAAGTGAGTCAGTGAGGATAGGCATGTTTTTCAAAGACTATGTCACCCCTTCATGAGACCAAGATGAAAGTATGACTTATGGAAAAATGGAGGCTTCAGAAGCCAGAAGTCTGACTGTGATAGGTTTTTGAGGGCTCCATTAACAAGTTCCCCCTTTAAGTGAAAGCCACGTAGGCTCAAGCTTCTGCCTTCTTCCTCTTCTCTGGCTTCTGCTCCATTCAAGGTATCTGTCGAAACGTTCTTCATAGCTCAGAAAATACAGAAATGAAATACTTCCCATGGCTATTTATCAATTCAAAATAAACTGATTTTTTCCCAGCATTCTAATACCAACAACTGACCTGCTAGTTTAATGACCTCTGGAAGAGGTCATTGAATCTGTGCTCTAATGGAATTGAATCTGTGTTCCTCAGGTCTACCCAGATGGGCCATGACTGACTCATACTCACCCTGGAGTTGATGGGTAGCAAGATCTTCTGCAGAGGAGGCCCTCTGAGATAACACAAACCAAAGAGCCTCTTTCTTTTAAAATTAAATCATAGATTGCCATCTGCTTTAAGAAAAAGAATACAAAATATGCTACTCATAAAATGAAATATTGGAAAAATTTTGAAGTATGATAGTATTGGGACAAGAACTTTAGGTGTGTTTTGTTTTGTTTTGTTTCGTGTGTGTGTGTGTGTTTAATGGTTCTTCCTCTTAGAACTAAATTTGAATAAAAATATTCCTATTACTTTCTTCTTTGCCTTCCTTCCCCTTATTCACAAAATGAAAAGTGAGGCTTGGCAATAAAGCCATCTCTATTTTTCACATGGAGTCAGGATTCCATCTCTGTAGTGGGAATGATACTTCTTTATAATGGAACTGTTAGCATTCCCATTTATCAGATGAGAAAAACGAGACTTCAGACTCCTGGCACCTAAGACTTTATGTTTTCTAGTCTCTGACTGAAGAGTAAATAAGTCAGATGGACCCAGAACCCAATATTGTTGGTAAGAAACTCCCTTTCCCACACTGCATCAAAAAGAGGTTTTTCTAATATGGTAAAAATCAGTGCCCTCCGAGGTTCAAACCACTTCCAACTCTGAACTGACCTGTCCTGGAGAATCACTGTTTTAAAATTACAATATTTTAAAACTGTCTTTATTATCTGTGAATGAATATTAAGGGCATGAAGCACATGTGGATGATACAGAAACACTTTGTGGAATTATTTGTCTCCTTCTTCCCTTACACTGTTTATGGGGGTGTGAACTCATTTTTTTCAGGTTCATGCAGCAAGAGCCTTTACCTGAGACATCCTGCCAATCCACAATTCAGTTTCCTTTGTAGAAACTAGCTTGCCTTTTGCAGATGTTTACCCAGCTTTATTTTCTGGGAACTTACTGTATTAGGAAGGCAGCAGTTCTTAGTCTCATTGAGCAAATATACAACCATGTTGTCAGACTGAGTCAGTTTTATCTCATGCTGTTCATGGACCTCTCTGTCACTGACTTAAAGACTCTGCAAAGGCTTTGCTTTGCTGTGCTTTTTTTTTTTTTTTTTTTTATTTCCACCTGGGAGAAACTACAACCAAGCATGGATTTAGTATTCCCTTTGGGTAGAAAATAAGGGGTCAGACATGAAAGTCTATGATGGATCTTCTATAAGGAAACAGGCTACCATCATTAGTGTGGGTGACAGTGTATTCCATCCTTTATGAGTCTTCCTGAATCTGTACCAGTGGAATTCGGTTACAGCAGCCCTCTCTCTTATCCTGCATCACCCCCCTCTACTTACATCCTTCTCTTCCTGCCAATGTTCTCTGAAAACTTCTGGTGCTACTCATTCCTCACTATCTTATGAAAGGGGAAAAAAAATCCACCCTTCTACATTTTTTGGAAACTATTTTCTCTCGGAAATTCAATGAATAAATTTACAAGTTCAGTAATCCCCTTTTCATTTGTCTCTAGGGCTAGTCACTCTTTGATGCAATCTTTCTAGAAATTCTCATCTCCTTAATTATTCACTTTCACTTTAACCCCTAAAAGAGGCATTTATATGTGGACCTAGACGAATGTGACCCTGCCTAATTGGTGACAGCTATTTTTTTCTAATGACTTCATCTTCCTGTTTCTGCCGTTTACCATTCTATTTGGTTTCTCTAACTAAAGAAAACCTGAAGGTTTATCATTGGGCATTTTTTTTTTGGGGGGGAGGAAGGCCCTGGTAAGCTCAGCTCACCTCGTACTTATATTTCAACCAATGTACTATGTGGAAACAAGCCATCTTTATTGCTATGAACATGACCCACCAACTTATTTCTTATTGTGGTCTCATTGATGATCAGTACCAGGAAGCCCTTTGGCATCAAGATTCAATAAAGAAGCAGAAAAGCTAAGCACCTCTCCTAGAAATAACTGTTGCTATTTACTCTGTTTTATTTAAAATCTTCCAAAAACACTCCAACTTCCAGCATTACCTCCGAGAATAAGTGAACTGCACAATACACTGAGTGCTTAAGCATACTGCTTACCAAATTCCAGAGATATCAGGAAGCTCACATTCCTGGTCTCTATTTCCAGGAATTTCTGATTTAGGAGGCCTGGGGAAGGCCCTGAGAATCTGCATTTCTGACAAAGTTCCATGTGCTGCTGAGCAATAGGCTACATTATAAAATGTGCATGTTTTATATATGTCTCTATAGCTAGATTAAATTATGAGCAAATCCTAACTTCATAACACATTAGCTGTGTAGATCTCGGAGCATCTACCTACGCCACCATAAGACAGATCCCAGCTTTATACACTGGGGATAATGAAGATATCCACCTCACACTGTTTTTTTTTTTTTTTTTTTTTTTTTTTTTCCAATTAATTAATGGCAGTAAAGTGCCTTTAATGCTTGTTTTGGAAAGCCCTCAAAAACTGTCAGCCGCAAATTGCTTAGGCTTTATTCTTGTTTCCTCTTCTATGATGTCAGTAATTGATTACCTTCTATGTTCTTACATCTAGTGCTCATCATTGCTCTGGATGGGACTAGGCCTAACTACCATTCACCTCACTCTAGTTATTGTCATTCAGCCAGTTTTTACTGTCAACATTTCTCCATCCTTATCTTCCCATGTCTTAGAAGTTGCCAGAGTCTAACTATCCTTCTAATGTAACCACTATAACTATGTCCTTATTTGCTTATTAAGCGAAACATTAATACAGTAATAGTGATGCAGGGCGTCCCTTCGCCTGAGAGCCAGGGTCTGCGCATCCATCCTCACAGTGCTCCCTGCACAACACTTGCCATATGAAGTCCATTTTTTAAGAAGATATCTCTTTCTTCCATGGTCCTGCATTTTTCTGTCATACTGTTCATTTCATATATGTTTCCTCTTGTTACCAAATATCAGAGTCTAAGAAATTGGAATCAAGGCCTGAACGGCTTCCGTTCATTCATCCACAGGCAGAGAAAAACAAGTTTCTTTCCTCATGACAATGCTGAGTGATTAATGGGAATTGCTTAGGGACATGACAAGGACTCTGCAGCCAAATCTAACTTTAGCCAGTAATGCCAGGGGCAACGAACTGTGCATTCCACAAAGCAAAGAACCTCATCAAAGACTGTGTCCCTGTCATGCAGTTTAGACCACACTAGGGAAGCCCAATATAGCCTTGTACATTTATGTGTAAATGGTCATGGACTGTATTTATCTATTTTTGTTTAAATTTTGACTCTGATAGTAAATGTCTATTATTCATTAAATAAATGTCATTCTCACCTCAGAGAATGATATTGTTTCACATAAACATCATAGTAGGCAATGAAAACCAACTTTCCCTACACTGACTGAGGAAGCAATATCTGTGGGTATGGTGGTGATTTTGAAGCATAAGAAGTCAGATAAAATTATGTAACAAGAACCAGGAAAAATGCAAAGCATTTGGGGATATAAGTATTTTGCAGTTTCTTCAAACATGGAGTGCACCAAATTTACTACATGTAAAAATCCTAACTTTGCCACCTACCACCTTAATTATTTGGAGAACTTATTGACTCGTCATGCCAGCCTGCACTACTGAGCCTCAGCTCCTAGTCAACCACAAGGCAGTGAGAGTGAAACTATGGTACCCTATCTGGCCATACTGTACCTACTAAGTTCCAATGCTGCTAGATTGGGTATATTAAATATATTTTCATTCATAAAAATTTCATTTTATGATGGGTCTATTGAACAGTCATCCTCAGCAAGCTTTATAATTGGAGGTATCTGCCCAGTGATTATCTAAAGTATTTGACTTGGTGTGTGTTGTTTTTTTCCATATGATAGGAAGCAGCAATTGTGGATGTCCCTTTGTGGCTATTAAAAGTCTGTTTTGTGTTGTCTTATCTAAGCCCATGCTCTGCTACTTATAAGACTGTGATATGTTGAAAGGAGACTTTGCCTAAACATAAACTAACATTGTAGCTACTAATTAAGTAAGTATAATTGATTTGGACCTTGTAAGGAGCACTGCAGGTTTTTGTTTGTTTGTTTGTTTGTTTGTTTGTTTTCTTCACCAACTATGATAAGCTTGCCAAGAAGATGAAGCCATGAGGCTTTGATATTCCAACTTGCATCAAATTTAATATCTCAATGGTAAGAACATTTCTTACAACCCAGGATCTTTCTGTGGAAATTCGTTTTCTTATACACTAGAATAGTTTGTGTCTAGATGTTTTTTGATATGCCTTTAAGGATATTAGTAAATGACATTTTATTCAACAAAAATTTAGGTGCACTTCCCAGGGCCAAGATCATTCTAAAAACTGGATCCATGGTAGGATACAAAAATGAGAATCCCACTAAACCTATAAGGATATTTTGAACAGGTAGAATTCAGGCTGTGAACATGCTATAGGTTGTTACTTTCTATAAAGGAAATGGCATAATGGAGCAGAAGCTACAAAGTTTGGTTGTAGTTGACCGTTGTTAAACTCTGGGACAAGCTTTAGCCATATTTGAACTGATTTGTTCATGGTGATTTATAAATGCATAGGCTAAAAGCTTGGTTTCAAGCAGACAGAAGAACAAACGACATGCCTGAGAGTGAAAAAAGACTACGGTCACAAAGAGCTTACCCATTTGTCAAAAATTGGTGCTGAAAATTCTAGCCTGTTCAAAATAGTGGGTGCTGTGAGTCTACAAAGGATCCAGGAATTTCTTGGGTATGATGAAAATCATTGGAAAATTACAGAAATGGCTGAGACAAGAACATTACAATTTCTAAACTTTCGTGAGTAACATGCTAAAATCTAATCATGTGAAAAATATCTTGATGTATTTTTATGTCAATAAAGTAGATAAGTAAATGTGATTGCTTTCTAGGCTCAGATATCTACCATTAATAAAGAAACACACAGGACTGATTATGTGCATGTGTTTTCTTACTGTGCGATGGGTCTCAATGTATGTCATAGAAGGATACTGCCACCAGTTCTCTGAAGGGTTTCAGCGTGGCCTTGATCTGGGGCCTGTGTTTCCTTCTCCTCCTGTTTCTTGCCCTCCTTCTCTCCCACCTTTCTCCTCCCCCTCGCCCTCCTCCCTTTTTTTTTTAAAATTCTTTATTAATTACACTTTATTCACTTTGTATCCACCCTCTGGTTCCCTCCCTCCTCCCATCCAATCCCTCCCTTCCTCCACCCTCTGCATGCATGCCCCTCCCCAAGTCCACTGATAAGGGGGGACTTCTTTTCCTTCCTTCTGACCCTAGTCAATTAGGTCTCATCAGGAGTGGCTGCATTGCTCCTCCTCCCTCTTCTCCTCCTGTTTTCCTTCTTCTCCAGAGTTTGCTCCATTGTCTTTGTATTCCTTTCATGAACTGGAGAAGTTTATTACATAGCAATTTTGATGAATTACCCCTGCTATTTTCATGTTTCTTTGCTCTCCATTTATAAAGTTTCCTATGACCTTACCTTTCAGCCTTTCAGCCTGTGGAAGGTTATGAGTTAGTTCAAGTATCTGGGAAAGAGAGCACAGTCCTCCACATTTATCATCTGGTTGAAGATTCTAGCAGCTTTGTAATTTTCTCTTTGCCTCTTGCCCCTACATATTTAAGTTGAGATTGCCTTTTAATTTTACCCATTAGCTTTAAAATCCCCTATCATTTTAAGTAATTGTTTTTAATTCATGTGTGTGTTGCCCCTTGCATTGCTTTTGTTGTCCTTATTGTACCTACGTATATCTCTATAGTTTGCATGATACTCTTTACTTCTCCATATCAGCAGTCTCTTATGCTGATCTCATGTTCTCTGCCTATACCCCTTTATTGGTTCAGGCCTTTGACTTATCAGTTTTATTTCCGGAACATTCACCCAAAGATCTGAAGAATCTCTATAGCGAAGAGAGCAATGCCAATTCTGCACATTTACTGCCAGAAAAGAACAAGAATGTTTTATTCATACTTTCTCCTTTGCTTCACAAAACTTGCTAATTTATTTTTAATTTTTCTTAAATAGCTATGTTATTTTTATATGCTTCAAGGTTTTGAAAACATGTATTTTAAATTTAAATGGATGTGATTCAATTTCATTAATTATAAACCACAGCACTCTAATGGGCTTTTTGAAATTTCATTCAACTGAAGAAAATGCATTAAACAATATTTTGAACAAATTTTAAAAATTATAACACACTTACAGTATACATGAAATCCACTTTGAATATTTCTAAAATGTACATAATCTGTGGTTTCTCTTACAAAATACTGTTTTTCATGTAGATACATGGGGTTAGCTTTGAAAGAATAATGGTGAGATAAAGAATCAAAGGACCGAGAAAGCAGAAGGAACTCGGTTCGTGTAAACCCTAGGCAGAGAGCAGAATACCATGAATCATTCTTTCTTTTGAAAGAATAGTAATGATGGCCTTATTTCCTCATTGTCAGAAATAGAACTACTTACTGTTAAATAAGAACGAGACTTATCTCCGAAACGTTCTCTTCTGCTTCCTTCCAAGTGTTACTGAGCTTCAAACACATATCATGGCGGAAGTTACAATAACACAATGCCAAGAGTCTAGTCGGCAGAATGAAACTGTAAAGTGATTGCAGCGTTCATTGCAGTCCTTCATGTCCAGTTGTGATTGCCTTGCTTTTCAACTCCTAAAAAAGCTGTAATCAAAGAGAGGGTGGAAGAAGAGAAATTTTACTTTAATTTCAATTTAAAAACAATGTCTAAATGTTGTCTATGACTATGAAACAACCCTTCAGGATTCAGAATAAGAGAACATTGACAAGATGTGGGCAAGAGAGTTTGAAGAAATGAACAGTGAAGTAAAATATGTTGGCAGGAAGTCTTAAACGGTTTCCTCCCAAGGGCATGAATGTGTGTCTGTTAAGGTTCAAGGCTGGGTAGACAATTGCATGAACTAAAACAAAGCCAGAACTGTCTTCTAATTCTGAATTCTTGTATTAAAGGAAGAATTAGCTGTCAGATTTAGAGATATTGTTACATCTTATTGAAGCCTTTCATCTTAAAATTTTAGTTTCAACTGCTTCCTCTAGGGATGCATTTGAATGAAATGAGTATGATATATTTGTACTTGATTAAAGAGTAATAGGATATGAATATGATCAGACATAGAGATGACAAGTAAAGACCAGTTTAAATTATAAAATACATTCCATTCATGCCATTTCTTTAGGAGCATACTCTTTTTTAAAGATGTATTTATTTTTAAAAATGTATGCAGGCACACAGTATTATGCCTGTATGCCAGAAGAGGGCACCAGATCTCATTATGGTGGCTGTGAGCCACCATGTGATTGCTGGGAATTGAACCCAGGACCTCTTGGAAGAGCAGACAGTGCCTAGGAACATATTTTAATTGAATATTCTTTTTTATTTTTGAATTTTATTTTTTTCTTATCAGTTACATTTTATTAACTCTGTATCCCAGCCGTGTCCCGATCCCTCATTCCCTCCCAGTCCCTCCCTCACTCCCTCATCTCCACCGTGCCCCTTGCCAAGTCCACTGATAGGGGGGACCTCCTCCCCATTCATCTGATCCTGTTTTATCAGGTATCTTCAGGACTGGCTGCAAAGCTCTCCTCTGTGGCCTAACAGGACTGCTCCTCCCTTGGGGGGTGGGGAGGCCAAAAAGCCAGTCATTGAGTTCCTGTTAGAAACAGTCCTTGTTCCCCTCACTATGGGAAACCAATTGGTTACTGAGCTACCACAGGCTACATCTGAGCAGAGGTTCTAGATTACATTCATACATGGTCCTTGGTTGCATGTCAGTCAGAAAAGACCCTGTGCCCAGATATCTTTGGTCCTTGTGGAGCTCCTATCCTTTCCTCATCAGACTAACTCCCCTTCTTTCTTATGATTCCCTGTACTCTGCCAAAGGTTTGGTCATGAGTCTTTGCTTTGAAAACACTGCTAGTTAGAGTCTTTCCAATGCGCTCAGTAGACTCCTGTCAATGTTCAATGCGCATCCCCTCTGTCTTTCAACATGAGGATTGATAATCTTACCCCATGTCCGCTCTCTTGATTATCTTTTTTAGGTGTATAGATTTCATTATGTTTATCATATCTTATAGGTCTATATAAGTGAGTATATACCGTGTTTGTCTTTCTCCTTCTGGGATATTTCACTCAAGATGATCTTTTCTAGATCCCACCATTTGCCTGCAAATTTCATGATTCCCTCCTTTTTGATTGCTGAGTAGTATTCCATTGTGTAAAAATACCACAATTTCTGTAACCATTCCTCTGTTGATGGACATGTGGGTTGTTTCCAGGTTCTGGCTATTACAAATAAAGCTGCTATAAACATGGTTGAGCAAATATCCCTTTTGTGTACTTGAGCAAACTTTGGGTATATACCTAGCAGTGGTATAGCCGGGTCTTGCGGAAGCACTATTCCGAATTGTCTTAGAAAGCGCCAGATAGATTTCCAGAGTGGTTGTACCAGTTTACATTCCCACCAGCAGTGGAGAAGGGTTCCCCTTTCTCCACAACCTCTCCAGCATGTGTTGTCCCTTGAGTTTTTCATCTTGGCCATTCTGATGGGTATAAGGTGATATCTCAGGGTCGTTTTGATTTGCATTTCCCTGATGGCTAATGAGGATGAGCATTTCTTTAAGTGTTTCTCTGCCATTCGATATTCCTCTGTCAAGAATTCTCTGTTTAGCTCTGTTCCCCATTTTTTAATTGGATTACTTGGTTTGCTGCTTTTCAGCTTCTTTAGTTCTTTCTTTATACTCGATATTAGTCCTCTGTCAGATAAAGGGTTAGTGAAGATTCTTTCCCAATCTGTAGGCAGGCGTTTTGTTTTGATGACAGTGTCCTTTGCCTTACAGAAGATTTTCAGTTTCATGAGGTCCCATTTATTGATTGTTGCTCTTAGGGCCTATGCTGTTGGTGTTCTGTTCAGGAAGTTGTCTCCTGTGCCAATGAGTTCTAGACTGTTCCCCACTTTTTCTTCTAACAGATTTAGAGTATCTGGTTTTATGTTGAGGTCTTTGATCCACTTGGACTTTAGTTTTGTGCAGGGTGATCTATTTTCATTTTTCTGCATGTGGACATCCAGTTGGACCAGCACCATTTGTTGAAGATGCTGTCTTTTTTCCATTGAATGGTTTTGGCTTCTTTGTCAAAAATCAAGTATTTGATTTGATTTCATAGGTGTGTGGGTTTATTTCTGGGTCTTCTATGCGGTTCCATTGATCCTCCTTTCTGTAATTGAATATTCTAACAGAAAGTTTTTTGTCATTATTGAGTTAAAATCAAAATTACTTAGCAATTAATGAAACTACTAAAAACTATAATTTGAACATATTTATAAATGCATTTATTTCAAAGTCCAGTGACTTGTAAATATTTTGTAAGGTTATTGCATCTTTCCATTAGTTTTGTACTGAAACTTCCATGCGAATTCTCACTCCACTGAATTAGATTCCATTGTCCAGAACCCCACTTAATGGGAGACCTGTGTCTTTTACTTAGTTAAAGCTCCATTACTCAGATATGACTAGTTTTCCTGTATGAATCTCAGTCTCACTCCATTTGTGGAGTGTATATCTTCATTTTTCAGCAGTCCATTCTCTCACTTATTTCAGCTGAGCATGCTCTATTTTATCTAACTCATATCCTTCTCAGTGTACTGCAGCTTTTCTATTATCTATATAACAAAAATTTAGCCCCTCAATGTACCCCATCACATGCACAATTCTGTGTCAAATAAGATTTAAAATTATTTTTTTAAGGGATTTCACAGCCACCCTGAGACACTGTAAACAACACCTATGTGAACAACCCACTTGGAGGAATGAGAGGGCTTTGTAGACATGATGTTATGTTTCTAGTATAGCTTCCAGCTTTAGTGTTCTTGAGAAGCAAACATAACTCTATGTTCTCTTTTCCAGTTATCATTTTACTTAGTTAATAATATAGGTTACTACTATAGCTACAAAGCGTAATACATAATAACTTTAATATATTATAGGAATATTTCAAACTACATGTTTGAACCCCAAAATGTTGAGATCTTATAAAAATATTTTTATATTTTAAAATATACCCTTTTAGGTGACAGTCCTTGGCAGCATGGACAAAGTCCAGCTCTCAGTTTCCATTGACAGAAAATCAAATCAAAGGAAAACAACATGCACACCTCTCTTAATTTCTCAACATGACCGAGGGTAACATTAACATGGGAGTATACCATTTTCAATTGAAACAAGATGAACTGGTTTTTAATAAAATATTATCAAAGCTTATTTGTTTATAGGGTTAACAAATTTTGTTATTTTTAATATTTTTATTAACTTTGATAATTTCATACGATGATCATAGGGACACCATCCTCCATTTTTTTACTAACTCCTATATTCCCCTTCATCTTGCTGTTCTTTCCCAACTTCATGTCCTCTATTTCACTACTTTTTAGTGTCCAACTAAGGAGTCCAATTCATCCTTCCTAAACACTCATGGATGTGGTGCCAGCCACTGGAGCATGATTTATGTACTAGAGGCCACCCCTTAAAGAAAACTGACTCTCCCTCTTCCAGATGACGTCATCAATGGGACCTGAACTGAGGGTGGAGGCTCGTGAGCCAATTCTCTCTATGCTTGGATGCTAACTGGTTTGATCCTGTGCAGGCAACCACAACGGTTATTAATTAATGAGCTCAGAAGCTCTATCATATATAGAAGACACCATTTTCTCCAGCTCTCCCCAACCTCCAGGTCCTGCAGTCTTTCTGCCCCTTTTCTGCAATGGTCCCCAAGCCTTGCAGGTAGCGATATCAATGTCCCACTCATAGGTGAGCAATTCGTTGACATTTACTCTGTATTTTGACCAGCTGCTACCTCCTGTGTTCACCACATCCCACTGCACAAAGAACCTCATCTGATGAGGTCATAGGCTGCATGAATCTGTAAGTATAAAGAGATGGGAAGAAACTTAAAATTTGTTTTGAGCTGCAGTCTCATAAGCTAAAATCACAGCAGAAAGACTGTCAGTGTCTTTACTTTACTTTATTTGAGTGATGCTGGAAAATGAATTTTTCTAGAAGGGCTGGAGATTGACAGGACCTGTAAAGTTGAACTTTCTTTCTTAATGAGAGCCAAGCTTCCCTTAGGGCAAAAGACCTTCGAAAGATACTCAGGGCTGGATTTGAGTAACTTTTAACACAGAGTGACAGGAACAGTCATGGTCTCTAGAATCTGGGAGTTTTATGGCTATAAATTAAATTGTTTGTGGATGTAAACAGTGAATCTAATCTTGTCATTGTATTTACTTATCAGCCCTTCTGCGTATTAACTATAGTAATCGTCTTTCAGAAATCTTAAAGATGTAATTAGATTAACTTCTCTATATGATAACTAAAATTGCCTTCAAGACATAGTTTGCTAAGTATCGCTGTGCTTTATCTTTGAATTTAAGAACAAAGTAAAAACTCTGCTACTTATCTTTCTGACAATGCTGTGGGTAACTTGTGTCTTGGCAAAGAAAAGAATCGTTTTCCATGTGGTATTATTCAGGCCTTTATATGAAATATTTGGAAATCTGAATAAAGAAATTATGGTGTTTACCCTGAATGCCAATATCTAAATATATTAACCATGCTATACCCCAAATACTGTTTAACTAAGATTATAGGCTATATATTTAATGACCCCAAGTTATCCTGCTCATGCATAAATCAAACATAGCATTATTTAAAGACAATAGGCAAAGATGGTAATATGGTTAAACTGTGTGTGTGCAACTCTAATTCAAATTATTTGTTCAAATAGTGAGTACCAAATAAATAGTTGTTCAAGTATGCCATATTCTAGTGAAACAGTTGGAAGTTTGCATTTCATATAAAGGTCACTGGAAAGTTTCACTAAACTAACTCTAAAATATAATTTTATTAGAATTTTTATTAGAAATCTAATTTTTATTAGAAATCTACCTGAAAATTTAGTCTAAATATGAAAAGAAATATATTTTTGTTTCTATTGGTTACCACATATAATTCTTCACAATTGATAATTGTCCTTTCCTTAGAAAGTATAAAGGAGGTCCAAGCGACTTTGCAAAGCCTGATTTATCTTTGTATTCTCATAAAAATGTGATAGACAGTTGTAACAAGCAGCAGAAAAGTTTATTGAGAAAAGGTAACCCATAAAAAGATGTATATGTTTATTCTAACTGCATTGATAAAAACGTAGAATTCATTCATTAGAGACATAATGCATTGGTATTTTGGACAATTCGATAATTACAATTCAGGGGATTATTGAAAGTATAAAAATTGAGTTCTCGACTATATCTGCAATGTTTTACATATATGAGAGAATATGTTAACATATAATAAAATGTTTCAATTGAGCTTTTATATGTATAGCACAGAATTGTGACTATTAAGCTTTCATATCATGCAAGTTATGATAGTACATTTCTTATTGACAATAGGCTAAAGTTTTACCATTTTTGTTTTGTATATATTTTTAAGATGGCCAAATTATTTATTTTGTTCTTGTTACCCCATTTTTTCCTAATTGGAAATGATGTTACCACACCATGTGAGTTAAATTTCAGATGCATCATGGTGGATATTTTAAGCTTTCCTTTATGTTTAGTATTTTCGTAAAAATGAGTAATTTATAGCCATTGTTATTGCAACAATATTTACATCTTATATCTTTTTATACTTTTTTGCATGCAGATGCTCTTCAAGCCAATAACAAATGCATTTGAGAATTCAGAATTAAATAATAATAAATGGAAGAGCAGTATCTCAGAAGTACACTTCTATCTGTGTTTCTTTTTTTATTTTATTAATTACACTTTATTCATTTTGTATCCCCCCATAAACCCCTCCCTCCACCCCTCCTGATCCCACCCTCCCTCCCCTTTCTGCATGCATGCCACTCCCCAAGTCCACTGATAGGGGAGGTTCTCCTCTCCTTTCCGATCTTAGTCTATCAGTTCTCATCAAAAGTGGCTGCATTGTCCTCTACCATGGCCTGGTAAGGCTGCTCCCCCCTCAGGGGGAGGTGATCAAAGAGCAGGCCAATCAGATTATGGCAGAGGCAGTCCCTCTTCCCATTACTATGTAACCCACTTGGACACTGAACTGCCATGGGCTACATCTGTGCAGGGGTTCTAGGTTAGCTCCACGAATAGTCCTTGGTTGGAGTATGAGTCTCTGGGAAGTTCCCTGTGTTCAAATTATCTTGTTCTGTTGCTCTCCTTGTGGAGTTCCCATCCCCTCCAGCTCTTACTATTTCCCACTTCTTACATAAAATTCCATTCACTCTGCCCATCAGTTGGCCATCAGGCTCAGCATCTGCTTTGACAGTCTATACTGCAGAGGCTTTCAGAGGCCCTCTGTGGCAGGTTCCAAGGTTGTTTCCTGTTTTCTTCTGG
This sequence comes from Psammomys obesus, assembly GCF_907164565.1. Classification (NCBI taxonomy): domain Eukaryota; kingdom Metazoa; phylum Chordata; class Mammalia; order Rodentia; family Muridae; genus Psammomys; species Psammomys obesus. The sequence continues at coordinate 3,439,199 of NW_026596430.1, read as the reverse complement.
CTTTCAGAGGCCCTCTGTAGCAGGTTCCGAGGTTGTTTCCTGTTTTCTTTTTCTTCTGATGTCCATCCTCTTTGCATTTCAGGATGGGGATTGAACATTTTAGTTAGGGTCCTCTCTTTTGCTTAGTTTGTTTGAATGTACAGATTTTAGTGGGTTTATTCTATGTTGTACCTTTATATGAGTGAGTATATACCATGCGTGTCTTTTTGCTTCTGGGACAACTCACTCAGGATGATCCTTTCCAGGTCCCACCATTTACCTGCAAATTTCATGATTTCCTTATTTTTCATTGCTGAGTAATACTCCATTGTATAGATGTACCACATCTAGAATGGATGATTGAAGCATCCATTCTTCAGTTGATGGGCATCTGGGATGTTTCCAGCTTCTGGCTATTACAAATAAAGCTGCTACAAACATGGTTGAGCAAATGTCCTTTTTGTGTACTTGAGCCTCTTTTGGGTATATGCCTAGGAGTGGTATGGCTGGATCTTGAGGAAGTGCTATTCCTAGTCGTCTGAGAAAGTGCCAGATTGATTTCCAGAGTGGTTGTACAAGTTTACATTCCCACCAGCAGTGGAGAAGGGTTCCCCTTTCTCCACAACCTCTCCAGCATGTGTTGTCCCTTGAGTTTTTCATCTTGGCCATTCTGATGGGTGTAAGGTGAAATCTCAGGGTTCTTTTGAAAACATACAATGTAGAGGTCTTCTTGAAATCTGTGAAACTTACTGATGTGAAATGAATCATGCTTATTTTTTATATGTAATTCAGACATGTATACGTGTATTATTTGCAAATAACAGTCATTTAAAGTCTCTACATTGAGGACAGTGATAATCATGTTATCCTACCTAGAAAATATGGTAAACTTCAAGATCCTGTAAACAATGATGTGCTTTCCTTCATTCATGACCTGTTCTGGCCTCTCTGTCCCCAGGAGTCTGGGGTCAACGTCCTAATGAAGGAGACCACGTCCTGCTTTGACCCCTTTATACCATGATAGCTAGTAGGATCTAACATGAGTTTATTCTTTGTCAAAATTCTCTAAGTTTAACTTTTAAATGTCTTATTTTTATGCTTAAGATGGATTTCAACTACACTGACTACTGAAAATAATTTTCCCAGAATTCCTGGAGTTGCATAGTAGCCTCTTGAAGGAATAAATAGTTTAGAAGAATGGATTGGTCCACTCTCTTCTGCCTTCTAAGCAGCTAATGAGATGACATGGTTGCTAGCATAGGATTTATTTCTTTCCATAATGAAATTTGGAAAGAATGTCTTTACATAAGAAAATATTCCTTATTAAACTTTAAATAGTACCATGCCTTTGGAGTCAAAGGAATGGAGTAGAAATTACAGCACCACCCCTATGCAACCACAGATACGAATATTTCAAGATAAAGATAAACAGATCCATATTAGAGAATGAAGATATGTGCCAAGGCTATCTATATCTCCATGACAATGAGCATTTAAAAGTGCTGGAATACTCTCTCTCTCTCTCTCTCTCTCTCTCTCTCTCTCCCTCCCTCCCTCCTCTGAGGAAGAGAGAGAGAGAGAGAGAGAGAGAGAGAGAGATATTATATTTACCAGTTTTTGTTTCTGAGGTTTGATAGGATGACTCTGTGAAGTTATGGGGCTGTAATGGGAGGATGTGTAGAGCCATTCTGTTTCTTTAAAACATATAGCTTTCTTTCTCACCCCAATTTCTACTTCCATAGACTAGGCAGAATCTACCGTCAATGAGATCTGGAATGGTCAACATTATACCATTAAATCACCCAATGAACTACTCCCCACTCCTCAACTACACATATATGTTGCTGAGGAGTTCCCTTCTTTTACTGTAGTGAGTGTTATGTAGAGGCTTGAAATGGACAGGGTTATTTGAGATTCTCCCTGGTACCTGGGATTCTTGTCCCCTTCTTCTCTGTCTGACTCTTCTACTGTTTATGTACTTTGGGCAGCTTTCTACTACTAAGGTCAAACAGCTTTCTTTTCCAGAAGGAAACATAATTGACACAAGCTGAGTCAGTGAGCAATTTTATGCTGGTTTGGCTAACAGAATAATTTGAGAACTGATGTTGGAGCTGTCCACAATAATAAATGAGTTCTTGGGCGACTGGAAGATACTAGTACTGAGTTGTTGTTTCTAATGACCTCTGTACCTGCCCACCCACATCCCTAGCTGTATCCAATGCTCTGTGTTCCCCAGAAACCCTTGAGGATTGGCTGAGAATTCTTACTGCTAACACACACACACACACACACACACACACACACACACACACCTTGCCTTGACAATTCCTTTTAATTAATTCATTTATTTATTTATTCACTTTACATCCTGATTGTAGCTTCCTCCCTTCTCTCATCCTGGTCTTGCCCTCTTTCCCTCTTACTCCTATCTCCTCTCTCCTACTCCTCAGAAAAGGAGAGACCTGCTCCCTACCAACCCACCCCAGCACATCAAGTCTCATCAGGACTCAGCACATCCTATTTCCTCTTGATCTGGTGAGGCAGCCCCACTGTGAGGAAGTGATCGAAAAGCATGCATCAGAATTCATGTCCGATACAGCTCCCTCTCCCTTCAGTAGAGAATCCACATGAAGACTGAGCTGCCCATTGGCTACATCTGTGTAGGGGACCTATGTTCAGTCTATACATTATCCTTGCTTGGTGCTTCATTCTCCACAAGCCTACCTTGGCCTTGGTAAGTTGGCTCTATTGGTCTTTTTGAGGAGTTGCTGTCCCCTCCAGGTCATTCTATCTTACCCCCTTCCCTCTTCCATAAGAATCCCTGTGCTCTGCCCAATGTTGATCCACCACTAGCCGGTGCCTCTCAGAAGACAACTATGCTAGGCACCCATCTAAACAAGACTCCTGGTGGAAGGAGGGAAACACCAACTCACCCACGAAAACACTTTGACCTGCTATTTACCCTGCCAACAAGATGTGCGGGGATAAAAATAGAGCAGAGATTGAGGGAATATCTAACTGATGCCTGGCCCAACCTGAGACTCACCACATGGAGAAAGCTATCCCTTGACAACTTTTTTTTTAAGGTAAGGCATACATTTACATAATTGAGCACACACACATAGTTGTGCATACTTTTACATAATTGAGCATAAATTCATATTGGTGGGACATATTTTATATAAAAGGGATACTTCTACATATAAGTATACATTTACATTAGTGAAGCGTATATTAACATGAGTGAATTTAGCATCATTTACATGGACAAGAGATATGTTTACAGGGGTGAGGTGTACTTTTTCATAGATGAAATGTAGATTTATGAAAGTCAGTCTACATTAGATAGGTGATACATACATTTGTTTAGGTGATCATTTATTCACACAAATAAGGCATATTTTTCTTAATGTTCTTTTTTCCCCCCACCTACCAGCATATCTAGGATATCTTACTTATCTCCCTGGTGTGTGTTTAAGTACCCTCATCTAGTTCCAGATGCCTCACCTACCAGAAGGCACAGTATACTTTATTGCCATAAGTTATGAAAAGTCTTGTCTTCCTCATGAGCAGGTCAGCTATATGAGGATAAGAGCTACTCCCAGATTTTTACTGCTGACCTGACAGAACCCAGCATAATATCCAATAGATAAATCCTCAAAAATAGTTGCTTCAGAAGAATGGAATTTTTCCTCTACATTCCTTTAGCAAATAAAACCTTACAGGTGAAATGCACATGCTGGTCACTTTCCTTAAAATGTATTAAGGGGAAAAAAAAAAAAAACCCTGGCTTTGGGAGCAGACTATCATTTTGATATTTCAGCTTTCAAGATTTCATCACTGTCAGCCTATCTGAAAAGAGCCATCAAGCTATCTCTACTGGTTTGTTTCTAATCTTTTGAAAAAAAAATTACCTACAAAGAAAACATAAAGCCATCAGATTCTGTTTCCCCAAATCCACACAGACAATAAAGGCATTTATCTAAATGATGTTTTGGCTTCACACAACAGCAATAACCACTTCATGGAGATTAAACCCACTGAAAACCTTTTATATTTGTCAACTTCTGTTGGTTGAGTTGGTTTTCTTTATAAAGATTTTTTTTAAGTTACGCTGTCTTGCATTAATGCATTTGGGGATGGATAAATGATTTTCCTTAAATCATATTTTTTTCTGATGAATATGGAGGAACAGATTATGAAAACTGATTTCTTACAATGTTTCTTGCATGCCTCAGAACAAATACCTGGATCTGTCCCCATTAGTAAATTTCATGTGTTGTACAGTTGAAGAATTATCACTAACTATGACAACCCATGTTACTAGATCAATTAAATTAGTTGTCCTGGGAGACAGTAAAATCCCTTCTGTCCTCAGTTTATGGCTGTAAGTGATAGGCTTTTATCAGAAGAATTCTCAGTCTATGGAAAACAATTGTGTGTTTAGTGAGTCTATGGTTTTAGCTAAAATGTTGAATTGAAATAAGTGAACTTCAAGAGGAAAAATCTGCATAAGGCTTTCCTGGGATCTAAGAGAGGACTCTGGGAAAAGACTCATTAACACTTAGCCTGATTAACACAAAGACAACAAAAGGAATAAGTAAGGAAGAAAGGTAATGGAGACATATTAGGATTCCTCTTTCTGCCTTTAAAGAAACAAATTGAAAATGTTTATTTTCTTTTTATAAAAAATATTTTATAATTTGTATGTATGTTATATATATATATATAATGTGTTCATACATGTGTGTATGATGTGTGTATATTCTATGTATGCACCATATATGTGTGCATACACACTGTGTATGAGGGTACAGTAACACCTATGGTACTGTGTGTGGCAAAGGACAACTTTTTGTGTCCTTTATAATTATAATGTGTCCATAATAATGTTGAATATCTGTCTCTCCTTTGTTAGAGCAGGGTCTTTTCACTTGTATTCTGCTGCTTGTGTCAAGTTGGCTGGCCCACAGCATCCATAAATCCTTCTTTATCTGCCTCCTGTTTTACAGTAGAAGTACTGGGATTATGGATGCATTCAAATTGCATCTGGATTTCTGTGGGTCCTAGGGATTCAAACTCAGGTCACTATGCCTACAAAGCATCTTAGTTTGGTGATAAACACCATGATCAAAATGCGACTTGGAGAGAGAGGTGTTTATTTCTTCTTACAGTTTTAGCCCATCAAGAAGAGAACTAATGTAAGACATGAAGGGAGGAACTGGGAACAGAACCCAAAGCAGAGACCAAGAGGAATGTTGGTTACTGGTTTCCTGCTAGGCTTACTTTCAGCTACCTTTCTTCGACAGCCAAGTTTTCCATATCCAGTAACAATGGTTCTGTTACAGTGTTCTGAATCCTCTTATATTAATCAGCATTTTTAAAGGACCCCATAGGCATGTTCATAGCTTATCTGATAGAGACAATTTAGTGTAAGTTCCTTCTTCAAAGGTCTATCCAGCTGATAACCAAGCTAACTATGATGAGCAGCAAATATTTTACACATGGATCCTTCTCCCAGCCCAAGATTCTTTAGTTTTTAAGTTCATGTTAATTAATATGTTCATGTATGTATCAATACTGAACTACAGAGAGACATATTAAGTAAGGCAAGATATGTATCATTTAAATAATTGGGTTCATTTGGCTAATCATCTTTGGAGACAATTTCTCCTGACAGCTGCCATGGATAAGGCATTTTGACAATGTGATGTGATTTTGTACTTGGAAAATTCCCTCCTGAAAGATAAAATTTTTATTCACTGCACCTTGCAATCGTCACTGTCAAATATCACATCTTACTTTTTTTTTTTCCCAATTCACACAAAGAAATACTTGGGAAGATGACCACACTCAACACTGATAGTTCTAACCATCTGAAGTCAGGTTTAGTGATTTAGACGGTGGTTGCAAGCAATTCAGATGTTTTGCACTGGGATTAACCATTTGACTTTCTCTGTGCAAAATCTGCTGTGCCTTTGGAACTCACAGAATGATGGAGCTCCTGTGCTCACCCATCCTTCATCCCCTCTGCTCCCAGGGAGGCTCCTATAAGGCAATTTTCCATTTCTTTATTAGCAAAGAGGACTCTAGTTACAACTTTGCATGAGGCATGGGCAGTTATCTGAAGGGAAGTGAAAGCTTTTACAACTCTCCAATGACAATCCATTCTGTGTTGGCACGGCCACCTAGAACAGACGGATTCTGCTCCTTGCTATGGGGAACTGTAGACCCATAACATAAAAATAACTAGTGGTATCTCACAGTTGTAAGCTGGTTAAGTCTTCTTTTATTCTATACATTTTCTAAAAACTGTAAAATTCTTTCATATGAAGATTATCTGAGATAGTAAGCTATGAAAAGATGAGGAGAATGTTGGGTTTATATTGGTTCTTTTGGATGAAAGAACTGTTCTGAATAGATGTGCATGTGTTTTACAAATCCATTCCATGGTGCAGGTTCCTAAGCTAGTTTCCATCTGGGATGGAGTAGTATGTCCATAAGATGTCTCGTCATGTGTCCAAATTGTGGTTAGTTTTTTTTTTTTTTCAGTTTTAAGTTTTTTTATTTTTATATTAATTACAGTTTGTTCACTTTGTATCCTATCTGTAGGCCCCTCCCTCATTCCCTCTCAATCCCACCCTCCATCCCTCATCTCCTCCCATGGCCCTCTCCAAGTCCACTGATGGTTTTAAGAAGATGACCTGACTGCTGAATGGCATAAAAGAATTTATAATGGATGACAGTTTCAATTTTTTTTTTCTAAAATACAGTGATGTTTTTTTTTTTTTTCCTGTTGTGATAGGAAGTAGAGTATTCAAAAGAATTGTAGTTCTTAATAGGATATCGTTGCCAGGAAGAAACAGAAAGACTAAAGATACCCTTAAGACATGCTTAATTCTCATTTAGAAGGGCAAAGAGAACAGACACTAGAAGCAGTTAAAGAGATGGGACAGGACTGGAGTCAACTATAGATATCCTCTGAAAGACTCCACTCAGCAGGGGATTGAAACAGATGCTGAGACTCATAGCCAACTTTTGGGCAGGGAGACTTGGGCACAGGGAGGCTTATGGAAGAGTTGGGGGATGGAAGGACGAAGCATCAGGAACTCTGCAAGGAGACCAACCAGGCCAATGAATCTGGGCCCGGGCACCTTGCAGAGACTGATGCATGAATGAAGGACCATGCATGCAGAAGACCTAGACCCCCTGCTCAAATGTAGCTAATAGGCAGCTCTGTCTTCCTGTGGGTTCCATAATAAGGGTTGCAGGGGTTATCTCTGACATGAACTCTGTTACCCCTCTTTGATCATGTCCTCCTGGTGGATTCGCCTACCAGGCTACAGAGGAAGAGGATCCAGGCAGTCCTGTTGAGACTTGATTGACTCGGTTCAGATCATAGAGGTGGAGGGCTCCCTCTTTCTGTGGTTTAGGGGAGAGAGTAGAGGGAACGGGCTGAGACAAGGGAGAGGACTACACTTGGGATATAAAGCAAACAAATTATAAAAAATAAAAGTAGAAAAGAAACATAGTTGATGAGAATAGGTAGGGAGGTTGGAATAAAGGTGGAATGAGGCGAATCTGCCTCTATGTATGCCTGCTACGACAATCACACATACTCTGGTGTGTAGTTTGGAAGAAGAGTGATGGGCAGTTTCAGACAATTCTTGAAAATGGTCCTGATAATGAATTTCAATTCCATCATAAACCAACAATGCCTAGATGAGTGAATGTGTGTGAGTGTACAGCCTGTAATCCAAGAACTTTGAAGGGTGATTCTGGTGAATACAAGTCAACTCTTGAATTTGGGTCTACATAGAGACTCTTTATGGTGGGTCAGCAGTTCCCTCTGGTGTGGCAAGAAGAGAGATTATAGGAAGGAAAAAGAAAATGGAAGTTTTTCTAGCAATGGTCATCACAGGTAGACAGGGTATCATGATCCCCTTGACCTTTTACTTGGCTTACATTTAATGTTATTCATGGTAATATTTATACAGCAGATTTGAAAGTGAACATGGCAATTACAGCAGTCATGATTTGATAGGCCTCCTTCTGTATTTTCCATAACGTCTTTTGATATTAAACAAGGTAGCCATCACAATGTCCAAAGATTTTGTTTGAACAGATGTCAGTTCAACATCAAATTGTTTCTATGTCTAATTATATAAAAGGAGGTGAGCAGTGTAACTCATAGCCACATTCAGAAAGGAAGCCTAGTCTAATGATACAAACTATTGGAGGGTTTCTCCTGACATAGATTTTTTTCCCATGTCAGATGACTACAGCTTTGTAAAAAAGTAAATTCTTAACTTTGAAGTTATTTCTTAATTTGAAATTAACTTTTAATGTTAGTCAGTGAGATCTGTAAATTCACATTCAGAAAAACGCTACTTTGATGGTGATGTGGACCCACTAGTGGTAAGTCACCTGTGCTTGGGCCATAGTGTAGAATTTCGTATACATTCATCAAAACCACTGTAGCAGTTTTTCTGTTAAGACAGTTCTGACAAGGATACCTGTACCAGAATCTGAGTCCTGATGTTTACGTACCACACAGTCCCATGAAAGCTGCTTCATGTTTTCATCCTCGGTTTCAATATTTAACATAGAGGGTAGTGATGGAGAGATGGGCAGTAGTTAAAGGATCTTGCTGGCCTTGCAGAGCATCTGGTTAGTGCCTATCATCCCCAATGAAGCTCTCAATTTTCTGTACAAGTGTAATACTAAGGGTCTATGCTGTGGGACCGACTTTCATTGAGGAGATACAGCACATACATACATCTCCACCTCGATAGGAAACCTACCACGGAACACAGTACAGATACCACTGCAGTCCAAGTTGGTGAACCAATGAGTTTTGTTGAGGTGACTTACCAGAATATGGCCAAGGAGTTATTTATAGGAGCAGAAATGAGTCAAATATAACTCTATCACCAAAGCCTACAAGATTATGGGTGACAAGTCACAAAATCTGGAGTCCTGATACACTGCACATCCATAGGCAGCTCCATAGTTGGGGAGCTGAGGAATACTGTTTCAAAGTAGCAAAGGAAGCACAAGGATTTTCCAGGTAACATGACATGTTTGTTTTTTGTTTTCCCCCCCAGGCAGCTCAGAGTCTTCTCTGGATGGGCTCAGAGTCTTCTCTATAGCTTGGTACTTCCGAGAATCTAGTGTGCAGCTTGTATTGTCTGAGTACACCACTTAATATTTATTGTTTACTCTTGGGAGGGAGGGGCCTAGTGAATCTGGTCAGTTTCAGAGATATCCTGAAGCTATTTTGAGTTGTTTTCTGTTTGAAGGAGCTTCCTTGTTGGATGGACTCTTAATCTCAGGAAAAAAAAAAAAAACAACACACACACACACACACACACACACAAAGAACTATACAACAATGCATTGTCTTCTAGCCTCTGTGTGTACTGGGTACATAGAGGTCACACAAACACACATGCAGACAAAAGACTTTTACACATAAAATACATAAATCTTTGGTTAAATAAAGGACGGCAGAAATAGGTGTGTTCTCTGTCAGATTGTGGAAATGGGTAATTGATAATTAGTGGCAGTGATTCAAAATTAAAATTATATCCTTTTCTCAAAGAGGGAACAGTGTTGATTCTGCAGGCCCCCAGTGGCAATCTGTGGAACCGAACCCTAGGATGTCCACACCTTTGGAATGGCTTTTCAGCTGCATCTCCAAAAAACTAATTCTAATGGTACAACCCAAGGGGCTGTGGTTACAAAACATTTCCCGAAGACTTCACTGTTTCTCCAAGTGTGGAGCCACTTGGCCCATAGAGGGATCCTTCCACAGCTGTGTTGTCTTAAATTCCAACTTAATCTCAATCTCTTTCTAAAAGTTCACAAGTTTAACTTGCAGTTTGAGGACAGACCATCTTCAGCATTGCTCTCCACAACAAACATATTCTCCAGAATTACAATGTGTTCTCAATTCCACTCTAGTCATAGACACAGTACGGGTTTCTGAGAAATGCTTATAAGAAACAAAAAGGAATAACATTGCTTTAAAAGAGAGAAGTTCAGGTGATGTGTATGCTTCCTTCACAATGTGCTAGTAGCTTTAGCAGTTGATTTCCCAGGCTGGCCTCCATTGTTTTAATTTGTTCCATAATGCTGTTTAAGATTACAATTGTGAATCCCCCTGATTCTTTGCAAAAATATAATTCTACAGCTTGAGTGTAGAATTTAAAAAAAAAAATAACTATCACATTACCATGTGATGCTTGCTGGTAGTACACAAAGCTATTAAAGCTCACCATTTTTTAACTTCTAATATCAATAATTTTTTCTAAATGTATATACTTATACACATATTTAGAATATAAATATATATAGCGAGAATATAAATATATACTCAATAGGAACAAAGATGTTAAAAGGAAAATTCTGTAGCTTAGTTGCTATGGTGTGCAGTATTCTACAAAGGAGAAACAAGTAACATTAGATTTTCAACACTATGGTAATGTCCATTTTTTTGTTAATATTCATTTTTATGTTAAATAGACTGATGCTTGTGATCTTTCCAGGCTGTGGATCTTGAAGGCACTGACCTCAGATTGATTTGAATCTTGGGTCCTGGAAGCTAACTGTTATGGTGGTGTGTTATAGTATTTACAATATGGCATCACCTCCGTGCTACTCTCAGTCTCTATCCACAAAACAATAAATCCAGACTCAAGGCTATTGTTTCATCGATGAATTTTTACCAGCCCAAAGAATGCTAAAGTTCATGGAGTTGTTCGGGGAACTGTTCATAAGAGAGCACATGAATGAAAATCAGGTAATAATTGGATTTTTTAGCTTCTTGACTTTTCCTTAGAAAGAAAAAAAATCAAATCAAAAGAAACATATATATTTCTGTATAATCCACATATATCAGTGGTTCTAAACCTGTGGGTTACAACACCTTTGGCAAACCTCTATCTCCAAAAAAATATTTACTTTACAATTCATAACAGTAGCAAAATTACATTTATGAAATAGCAATGAAAATAATGGGTGATCACCACTACATGAGTAACTGTATGAAACTGTTATAGCATTATAAAAGTTGAGATTCGTTGATTAAATAGATAGGTAGATAGATAGATAGATGGATAGACAGACAGAGAGATACATAGATACATAGATGCGGGTGGGAAGAGAGCACTTTCAACATTAGTTTGTATTTATGAATTCTTCCAGTATAGAATGCAAGCTCAGAACATGAATGAACTGGAATTTACTGTATAATATTTAACAGTAGTGACAAGTAAACACGAGTGGAAAGAGGGCCAATATGTTCATACCAAAGAGCTGCAGAGATGACAATGAAATGAACATGGCAAGTGATGTAGGTGGGATACTGAGCAGGCTCCTTATCCATGCTCCTCATCCTGAAATGGTATGAATTCAAAACAGAAACACCAAAAACAACTTAATTGAATTAACCACACACATGGCTGAAATTGTTTTAAATTCATAGCAAGCTATATTTTATATGAAGACAATGGAGAGGTTTGTTTCATGTAAGAGTGATCCTCACAGCTTGCTGAATATTAACAATCAACAATATTTACCAGCTTGGGCATTCTGATGAATCCATTTTAAACTTAATCCATTTATTCATGAAGATTGCCTTTTGTACTGACAAATTTTTATTTCTTCTATCATTTATTAAAATTAACTTTCTCTGATTTATTTGATTTGTTTATATTTATGCTTTCTTCTTCATTTCCAGATCTTTTCCCCATATACTAGTTAAATTTTACACATAGAACACAAAGCAATGGGTTTTTATTAGTGGGTACAACTATCTTTTAAGTATTTCTGCCATCATATCTTGGGCTTAATTTGATTCAACAATAGCCTTGTATCTATCGAGTTTCTGAAGAGTTTTATTTTTCTCCTGTATCTCTCAGATATGCATATTTCTCTCATAATTGGAGCTTACAAGTAGACAAGAAATACACTGTGTTTAGCTTTAAGTAATACTTTAGCTCTATGTAAAGAATCCTCCAGGTACCTCCTAGAAAACAACCTGGAGACAATCTTGTTCCCTTCTTATACATAGGACAGAAAAAGATGATACACAAAACTTCTAAGTTTGAACTTTCACTTTTACTCTCTGTACTTATTGCTATAAGAGTGAAGTCGCAGTTTAAATCATTAATCTTCTGATACAGCATGGCATGCAAGAAGAAAAGTTTTCATGGAGGAATACTTTGAAAGGTCCACTCCAAGGTTATTTTATACTTTGGGGCCTGATAGCCTCATCCTCTGGGAACAGACAAGTTGGGACTAAAAAAAGTACCATAATAACAGAGGATTCCAGACTTAACTTCAGGCTACTGAAAAGAGGGAAGATACTAGTCTATAAGACATAGCAATGAAGGGTCTAATTGGTAGAAGACCTTCAGGTGTCAGGGGGGACAAAATCTTGGAGGGTAGATAATTTTTATATGAGATGTCCAATATTTCTTTGTTTTATTTTGTCATGACTCTGTATGGGAATATTATGTTTTGTGAACTCAAATGTAGACAGAATTCTGCCTAAATCCACAGGTCAGATCCTGACAGGTGAGAAACTGAATCTGGTGTAGAGGATCCAGAGTATGGGAAATGGGCTGGCTTACTAGAAAGAACCTAAAAGCACCTGTCTCTTCTGATCTTTTGATACTTTGATCTTATCTTTATGTTACGCGAATGACTGGCACAGAAGAGAAAGACATGGGTCATGAGTCCTCATCAACAAAGACTACCCAACCAATTCAATTCACCACAATTCAAGGCCATAATATGTCAGTGAATTTCTGGGGATTCAAAACATAGATATGCTTTTTTAATGAAAGTAACATTGTGCATTCTATTCATTTATGATTATGAGCAAAACTGCCGACATTTCCTTTTGGAATGATGAATATTTCTTATTATCTTAAATAACCTATAGACTTATTTATTAGGGAACTGAATTTTTTCTGCTCCTAAATTAAAAGCCTCTTCTACCCACTTCACTAATTCTGTGTAAGATTCACAGCTCTCTGGAGTGCCTGTCATCAGTACTATTTTATTACTGAAAGAACAAAAGTACAACAGGTTAAATAATTTTTGGGTATTTTCCTCATTAGTGAGAGGGATGTTGGGTAAGAAGATGTATGTGGAAAAGATATAGTTTCCTCCAGGCTGCAGGATACTAGAGACATTTCAACTGGGTGGTCATGGAATACATGCTGTGATGAGGAGAGTGGTAGCCTAAAGGCGGGCAAATTGCCTGATTTTGTAGGATGTTTTCCTTCAGTCAACAGATATTCCATGAGTGCCTACCATACTGTGGGCACAATTCTAATAAGTGTGTACCATATGAAAGATAGTTTTCAAAAGGCCAGTGATATCAGCTCAGAATTTTGAGTCATATCTGACCTGCTATTGCTTTGGTGATTGGCAATCTCTCTGATGGATGGTGCTTCTGTGCGTGTAGACTTGTCTCCATTCACAAAAGGACTTGTGAATCGGTTCCTCAGGAATATCTTTCATTTACATATATCAGACCTCCTCAGCTACAAATCCTCTTTTGGTGATATTATCAATGCCAGATACATTGTGAAGGCTGCTTGAACTGGGTAGTTCTTCCTGTTTTTCTCGGTGGTCTACATACAATCTTTATAGGATGGTGGACTTTCCTCATTCCTGCTGTGCTTTTATGCCTCAGCTTCAATCTGGTCCGAAGTTAAGGGAGTGGGGCAGTGACACTTTCTTTAATTCTATTTCCGTTTATCAACCTAGCATTTGGGGACTTCACTTTGTGACTCTACCATTATCTCCATCAACTTCAAAGCCCAACATGTCATGGAAAGAGGGACAAGAAAAGGAGTAAAGTACAATGAGACATTAAGAAGTTATTTTTTGATCTGCTTAAGAATTAGCCAACCACTTGTACCACGTAAAATCAGAATTTAACTTCTAATATCAGTAAGATTAAAAAAAAAAAAAACAACTAACAGGTAAGTAGATTTGAGCTTATCTGTGTAATAACATGTCTCTTGCTCTATTTCATTCAAATTTGTTTTCTGGTATGAGCCAAAATTTTTAATTTAGTGGGAAGTGTAATAATATAGTCTGCATTCATGGGAATTGGTTATGAATTAAAATATTCATTTCTTCCAGCTTTTCAATTTTTCTGGTGAGGAAATTTTGTGTAATATATATGTAATATATACCTTTCTCTCTTCATATTTTCTGAATGTGCAAACACTGAATGAAAAACATTCTACTTCAATATAATAATTTTAGCAGAGTTATCAAAATAATGATTTCACAGCTGAAGCATAGCATATACATTTGCAAAATGAGAAGTTTATTTAGTAATTCAAAAGAACTAATGGCTGTTAATAACCAGTGTTCTACCAGCATCTGCTTTTAAGCATTGCTAAAACAACACACATCACTCAGTTTCCCGTAGCCCTGTGTTCTTTGAATGTTCTATTTATGCTTTTCTAATTTTGACTATATTGTGACATTTTCAAATAGTATACGGCAGATGTTGATGAAATGATCACTCAAAATGAATTTCCTACAATTATCACCCTGATAGTAATCTCGTTTATTGTAAATTCACCTTCCCTACCACCGATGACAGCTACCTGCCCTTCTGCAGCAGCATTCGTAGGGAAGGCTTCAGTGCTGTCCTTTGCCTTGGAAGAAATGCAGAGCGCTGGAATTTTATTATTTTCTTACTGTTGGATTCACTGTGTGTGCCAAGGGTTTCTTGGCACTCTATTTTCAGCATCCTTGAGAGAATTCCAATCTATCTGACGCACTTACTTCTCTGACAAGGAGCTGATGTTCACCTTGAAGCTATATGGTCCAATTGCTTGATATAATTGCGTGTGCACAAGTGTGCATGGTTGCATGTGACACTCTTCGGCCAGGGACTCTTACCAAACCTGGAGTTCACTGACTTCATTCAACCTAACTGGGTGTCTGGGGGCCTCACATTGGCCTGATGCCATGCTCTGAATTCAGGTTTTTGAGTGTGTGTGGCAGAGACTTTTTGCAATGAGCCATTTCGCCAGACCTGCTTTCCTAACTTTTGTTATTTTCTTTATGTTTCTCTTTTGACAACACAGTTTTAGATTCAGATTTTTCCATATACTGAAATCATAAAGTTTTCACCTTTGTAAAAAAATATTTTACAAATTCCAAGTGTTTCCAGGATTTTCAATATTATATATTTGATATTCTATTTGGTGTAAATTGATATTAAAATTATCAGTTAACATAAATTTATTTGAAGTTAGTGGTTGTGTCTAGGTAGCTACCAGAACCTTAATTCTAATTAAGATATTACCAATATATTATTTAGTGATCCACTTTTTTTATTCATACCGTCAGTCTTGGTAGAAATGCTAGAATGTGCAGTGGCTAACAACTACCTTCAGTCACTTCTTTCCTAGAAGTGAGACTTCCTGACCCCTTCAGACTTGGGTTTTCATCTGGCTTGATCATGTGCATGTCTTATTCAATTAGTGACAGCTGCTCTTGGGGTGTATCTGTGGAGGGAGAGAAATATTTCATCAGGAAACGTGGCCCTTGGGAGGCTGCACAGGCTCCAGTAGATGGCCCTACATACATAGTGTATGTCCTAAATGAAGCTGGACTTAACCACACACACACACAGAGACAGACAGACAGACAGACAGAGACAGAGAGAGGACATGAGAAGATGCAAACACACACACACGTTTTTAACCAAGGAAACCAAGGAACACAAAATTTTAAATACCACAGCATTTTAAATTACCCCAGAGAAAAATAATTAACAGATAAATTAAAAATGTCTACTCTGTAGCTATTAATTGCATAGTGCCGATGATAGGAATCAAAGATTTGAGGAAATAGAAGAATATGATATTCATGTACTGGATGTTTCCCAGAACCACAGAGAAATTATGTCAAGTCTCCTGACATACAAAAGCCTTATTATTTTTGTGGATAAAATAAACTTAGAAAAGCTACAACCACCTTAAAAAAGCAAAGTGGAAGGAATCTTTATCTTATTAGTAAATCTTACTCCTGAGCTATAGTAGTGAGGGCAGTTGCACAAAGAACACAGATAATGGTGCTGAGCTTGAAAGTTTCGAACGAAGAAGAATGAGGGTTTACAAAACCACAAAAGAAATCGTGGGATCTGGCATTCACCAAAACATTCTCTTTTTTGTTTCTTTTTATTTTTTAAATTATTATTATTATTTACAAATACTCACTTTGTATACCAGTTGTAGCCCCCTCCCTCATCTCCTCCCAGTCCTACCCACCATCCCTCTTTCTTCCTATATACCTCTCCCCTAGTCCACTGATAGGGAAGCCCTCCTTCTCCATTGTCTGACCCTGTCCTATCAGGTCCCATTAGGACTGCCTGGCTCCTCCTTTTCTTCAGTAGGAAGGCTAAATCTTACAGGATGTTCTTTCTGCACACCTGCATGTCAGAAGAGGGCACCAGATCTCATTATAAATTGGTTGTGAGCCACCAAGTGGTTGCTGGTAATTGAACTCAGGACCTCTAGAAGCGCAGCCAGTTCTCTTATGCTCTGAGCCATCTCTTCAGTCCAATACCAAAGTATTCTTAATGTTCACACAGGTAAGTGATGTTGAAAGAGTGAATATGATCATTGGAATTTCATCAGAGTTAAAGCTTTATTTCTGACCGAAGTCCTGTTAATAAGCATATGAAACAACAAGTTAAAAAATGGGAGAGACTTTTTGCAAACCACCTCATGCTGGGCTACTATATGGTATATGTAAACAGATCTTAGATTGCAGGATTTCAAATGCCCTGCAAAGCAGACAAAAGACATCAAGAAATACTTCTGCAAAGTGTTTTGTAAGAGGCATGTGGCCATTTGCAAACATGCCCAACATTACTAGCCATTAAGGTAATGTTGGTGAAATCCATAATTAACAGTTATTGATAGAATAGACAAATTTACAAAAAGAAAAATGAGAGAACATAAGGACAATGTCCAATGCTAATAGTAATGAGGAGAAAACAGTGTCTCTGAATGTTGCTGGTGTGGCTAAAGAAGGGAAGCACCACTTTGGATTTTTTCAATAAAGACTGAAATGCTGTGTGGGATAGCCATTGCTCCCTTAAACATTTGCTCAAGAATTACAAAAACATATTCATACAGGAACTTCTAGTAAATGTTCATACACTAATGAGCATTTGGAAATAACTTGATTATTCTTCAAGTGAGAATAATTAAACACACAATTAGAGATCTGTACTGTGAAATGCCACTCAGGAATAAAAGAAAGTATTATTGATATATTTAATAATTTTGCATACATTTACAGATTATTGTGTTGAATTTTTAAAACCAATGTCACATTGTTAGCTGTTTTACACTACTTATGTAACATTCTTGAAAAACTCAAATGCAGACAGAAATAAAAAACACAAACAGTAGTCACTGGTTAAGAAACAGTTAAAGCTGAAGGTATCTCTGTAAGAGGGTAATTTAAGGCAGTTTGTGATTATGGATACATTCTGCACATTGCAACATTCAATTTATGATATTGCCCTACGATTTTATAATGTGCAACTATGGAGATTCCATGTTACTTCTTATAGCTGGATATAAACTTTTTATTTTTTGAAATAAGTTCTGTTATTACCCAATATGTTTATAAAACTTTTGTTGTAACTGTGAGGGTCCATCTGGCCTCCGCTTCTCTAAAGAGGTGAGGGGAACAACTTTCCTTTGTGGTACATTAACATTCTCAGCTTCTATCCTAGTTGGTCATGCGTTGAATTCAATTTGGTTTTGCTAAGTCACAAAGACCCATATTCAGCTGGCAGTCTGAACAGTTGGCAGACACTGAAGAATTGACATCGGTACAACTACAATTTGTCAAAAGGTTTGTTTGATAACAACAATGTTCAGAATGAATTGCCTGAAGGTCATGAACCTCAAAGCTTACCAGGAAAAGAAGCCTAGAGAGAAAAAATCTCTAAGTGCCTTCTTTCAATTAATATTAAGCTACCACCAAATTGCTTTCATGGAATCATGCTTTGGTAATCTTAGAGGAAATGTCTTTCTACAGTATGAGCACTGAACAATTTTACTGACATATTGTGCATTACAAGATCCAGGTTTTCTGTGGGCCTAATGATGGGACACTGAAGTTCAAACAGACACTCTCCAGCAGTATGTGGGTCATTATAACATGTTTTTTTCGTTTTTTTTTATACTTTTTTATTTTTATATTAATCACAGGTTATTTATTTTGTATCCCACTCATAGGCCCCTCCTTCATTTCCTCCCAATCCCACCTTCCCTCATCTCCTCCCTGCCCCTTTCCAAGTCCACTGATAGGGGAGGTCCTTCTCCCCTTCCATCTGACCCTAGCTTATCAGGTCTCATCAGGACTGGCTACAATGTCCTCCTCTGTAGCCTAGCAACGCTGCTCCTTGCTCAGGGAGGGGAGAGGTCAAAGAGCCAGCCATTGAGTTCACATCAGAAATAGTCCTTGTTCCCCTTGCTAGGTGAACCCACTTGGATACTGAGCTACCATGGGCTACATCTGAGCAGGGGTTCTAGATTATATCCATACATGGTCCTTGGTTGGAAATACAGTCTCATAAAAGACCCCTGTGTCCAGATATATTAGGTCCTTGTGGAGCTCCTGTCCTCTCGAGATCATACTAACTCCCCTTTCTTTCTTATGATTTCCTGCACACTGCTGAAGGTTTGGTTATGAGTCTCAGCATCTGCTTTGATACACTGTTAGGTAGAGTCTTTCAGAGTCCCTCTGTGGTAAGCTCCTGTCCTGCTACTTGTTTTCTCCTACTTCCAATGTCCATCCCATTTGTCTTTCTAAGTAAGGATGGATCATCTTTCCCCGGGTCCTCCTTCTTGTTTATCTTCTTTAGGTGTACAGATTTTAATATGTTTATCTTATCTTATAGGTCTAGTACCCACTTATAATTCAGTATATACCATGTGTGCCTTAGCCATCAAAGAGATGCAAATCAAAACAACCCTGAGATTTCACCTTACACCCATCAGAATGGCTAAGATCAAAACCTCAAGTGACAACAAATGCTGGAAAGGTTGTGGAGAAAGGAGAACCCTCCTCCATTGGGAATGTAACCTTGTACAACCACTTGGCAAATCAATCTGGCAATTTCTCAGATAATTAGGAATAGTGCTTCCTCAAGATCCAGCCATACCACTCGTAGGCATATATCCAAAAATGCTCAAGTACACAACAAGGACATTTGCTCAACCATGTTTGTAGCAGCTTTATTCGTAATAGCCAGAAGCTGGAAACAGCCCAGATGTCCCTCAGTTGAGAAATGGATGCAGAAATTGTGTACATTTTCAAAATGGAATACTACTCAGCAATTAGAAACAAGGAAATCATGAAATTTGCAGGCAAATGGTAGGATCTAGAAAAGATCATGCTGAGTGAGGTTTTCCCAGTTTTAACTTCTTGTTTTTCTATGATCCTCCTCTTGCTTCTCACATGCATCTGTTAAAATTCTTGAGTCTTCAGATGCTGCCTTAAGTCTCTGAGTAAAAACAAATCAATACACCTTGATATGAAACTGTTAAAGCCTCTTACTGTGCCCGAATTACAGACACTTTTCCTGGAAGCACAGTGGATGTGCAATGGCCTTATTTCTGACATTTCCTAGGCTTCCCTCAATCTTGCCTTTATCAAGCCCAGTATGACAAACATGAAATGTCACCACCACCGCCAACAATAACAAAACTATTTCAGTCTTGGTCCTCTGATAAATGGGTCAGTTTGAATTTTCGACTTTACTCCAAATCTTTGCCATTCAACCAGAATATGCCCTCCTTCTCCTCTCACCAAAGGTTAAGAAGCATTCTACTCTCTTGCTTTCCCACGGTTACAAGGGAATGTTGCAAAACGAAAGGGGGTGTGAAAACACAGGGTATGTATTCTCATTTAATTTTAGTCACTGATGGAAACAATTTTGGAATATTTCATTTCCCACTAAATTTTATTCACATAATCAAACTTTTTAAAGATAACTAATCTCTGTGTTCTTAGTAAAGGTAACTAGATGCTCATAGGTAAATATAGTAGTTTTGTTGATAAACAGGAAACATAAGCTTTGTCATTCCCTGGGCCATTTCTAATGAACAATGGAAACAATGAAATATATTTTACAAAATTAATTTAACTAATTAACTTTCTTGTTTTTAGTTGAGGGGATTAAACCCAGAGCCTCAAACAGGTTTTGCATATGCTGATCTGACCCATTTGACTGCATCGCTGCACAAACTCATTCAATGATAAAGAAGATGGTGATGGTTATTTGTGTATCCAGTTGCAGTTGTTAACATATGTATCTATATGTATATATGCCACATCTACATTTATTTTATATTTATATTTTTAATTTTTTAAAGTTTTTT
Source organism: Psammomys obesus (assembly GCF_907164565.1). Taxonomy (NCBI): domain Eukaryota; kingdom Metazoa; phylum Chordata; class Mammalia; order Rodentia; family Muridae; genus Psammomys; species Psammomys obesus. The sequence goes on along the minus strand of NW_026596430.1, from coordinate 3,418,767 downwards.
CATTTCATTTTATTTTTTTATTAATTACACTTTATTCACTTTGTATCCCCCCATAAACCCCTCCCTCCTCCCCTCCCAGTTCCACTCTCCCTCTCCCTTCTTCACACATGCCCCTGCCCAAGTCCATTGATAGGGGTGGTCCACCTTTCCTTCCTTTTGATCTTAGTCTATCAGATCAAATCAGGAGTGGTTGCATTGTCATCTTCTGTGGCCTGGTAAGGCTGCTTCCCGCTCAGGGGGAGGTGATCAAAGAGTAGGCCAATCAGATTATGTCAGAGGCAGTCCCTCTTCCCATTACTATGTAACCCACTTGGACACTAAACTGCCTTTGGCTACATCTGTGCAGGGGTTCCTGGCTATCTCCATGCATGGTACTTGGTTGGAGTATGAGTCTCTGGGAAGACCCCTGTGTTCAGATTTTCTGGTTCTGTTGCTCTCCTGTGGAGTTCCTGTCCTCTCCAGATCTTACTATAGCTCACTTCTTACATAAGATTCCATGCATACTGCCCAACAGGTGGACATAAGTCTCAGCGTCTGCTTTGATAGTTTTCAGGGCAGAGCCTTTCAGAGGCCCTCTGTGGCAGGTTTCTAAATTGTTTCCTATTTTCTTCTTCTTCTGATGTCCTTCCTCTTTGCCTTTCAGGATGGGAATTGAACATTTTAGTCAGGGTCCTCTCTCTTGATTAGTTTCTTTAGATAGACAGATTTTAGTAGGTTTATCCTATATTACATGTCTATATGAGTGAGTATATACTGTGTGGTGTGTGTCTTTCTGCTTCTGATAAAGCTCACTCAGGATGATCCTTTCCAGGTCCCACCTGCAAATTTACCTGCAAATTTACCTGCAAATTTCATGATTTCCTTATTTTTCATTGCTGAGTAATATTCCATTGTGTAGATGTACCACAATTTCTGCATCCATTCTTCAGTTGAGGGGCATCTGGGCTGTTTCCAGTTTCTGGCTATTACAAATGAAGTTATTACAAACATGGTTGAGCAAATGTCCTTATTGTGTACTTGAGCCCCTTTTGGATATATGCCTAGGAGTGGTATGGCTGGATCTAGAGGAAGCTCTCTTCCTAGTTGTCTGAGAAAGCACCAGATTGCTTTCCAGAGTGGTTGTACAAGTTTACTTTTCCACCAGCAATGGAGGAGGGTTCCCCTTTCTCCACAGCCTCTCCAGCATGTGTTGTCACTTGTGTTTTATCTCCATTCCTGATCTTAAGCTGTACTATAGAGCAACAGCAATAAAAACTGCATGGTACTGGCATAGAAACAGAATGGTGGATCAATGGGATTGAACAGAAGACCCAGAATAAACCCACACACTTATGGACACCTGATCTTTGACAAAGATGCCAAAACCATACAATGGAAAAAAGAATGCATCTTCAACAAATGGTCCTGGTCTAACTGGATATCTACATGTAGAAAAATGCAAATAGATCCATACTTATCATCCTGCACAAAACTAAAGTCCAAGTGGATCAAAGACCTCAACATAAAACCAGACACATTAAATTGGTTAGAACAAAATTGGGGAATACCCTAGAACTCATTGGTACAGGAGACAACTTCCTGAACAGAACATCTACCTTTATAATAATGGTGACGAAACTTTAAAATTTTGCATCAATATGTTATGGCTCCTATGATTCATGTTGTTTCTTCATCAATTGATATTTTTTCGTAAGCTGAAATTGACATTGCCTGTTTCACTTTTCTGTGATTTTCCCTGTTTATCTTTCTTTATCTTCTATTTCTAGAATATTTGGTTTCATGGCATACAAATTCTGATGTTTCCTATACTTAAAGTTGTAAATGTTTTATGTTAGCAGCCATAGGGGATTCATGAAATGTCATGATTCTGTTTCTTTCCATTTAGGCTTCTATTTTGAATTTTGGTCATATCTAAACATGATGGGTTTATACCCATTAGTATTGACAGAAACAGAAGAAGAAATAATAATAAATGTAATTAATTTAAAAGATCACACTTAAGGCAAGAAACCATAAAGTGAAATTTTGATGATAAAATTCAAACATTAGATTCATATTATTCATGCTCACAAAAAAACCAAAAAACAGTTTTAAGATCAACTTGAATATGACTGTGATTAAATGTGAAACTCTTTAAATACATCAGACCTGGTTTATTTTGTTTCACTGAGACCATGACTTATGAAAGTTGAACTAAAGCACTGTTGGCAGTCAATTGTTGAATTCCTAAAACAAAAATAAATCTGACTACTTTCATTTGAAATTCAGATAGATCTTCATGGAACATAAGAAAAGATTGATGATTCCATCTTAAGACTGAATGGTTACTAGGTGTTAGTCAAGATTGACAGGTACATTGTTCTGAAATTAACAATCAACTTTGTTTCAAAATCTCTATTTTTGACAACAGCCAAGTCTGTTGTTGTTATACATCGTAAATATTTAATAAAAGAGACACCCTGGGTAAAGTGAAAGGAGCTGTAATGCAAATTTCAACAACAAAATCTTAGAAAATAGCAGATACTTTCTCTTCCATATTCTGGACATTGAAACATTGGGATTGCTTACCCAAGTTGCCAATATGACTCTCTAACACATCTTTTCAGAAATTTAGTAACAATTTCATTTGTTTAACAGGTACTATAGGAAAAATAAAGTGTTTACATCTTCCTTTTAAAACCTTTGCACCCCATAAATTTATCATCATACATAGTGTCTTTCTTTATTCAGGAGGATTTGGTCTATTTGGGCATTAATTTGATACATTCTATCCTCACATGTCTGTTACATGAACTCTTTTCTGTCTCTGTCTCTCTTTCTCTTTATCTCTCTTGTTCTCTCTCTGCCTCTGTTGACCTCTCTTGATCTTCCTCTCTCTTTGTGTGTGTGTCTGTGTTGGGGGAGATCTGAAATTAGTTCTTTGAGAACTTGACACAGCAGGCTGCTCTAAGTTAGCTGTACTTCACTGCCTATTTTCTTGGTAGATCCACTTGTTCATGGAGAAGCTAGTCTTGCTTTTGAGAATCACTTTCCTATTATGGAACATGAGAACATGAGCCCCATTCAGATACTCTTTCCAACAATAAGCCAAATTTCCAACAATAACCCTGGAGGTGTACAGCCAATGAGAGAGATAGCAGACTGAGTCAATGATGACAAAGGGATTGTCCCCAAGACCACAAAAACCAAGTCATCACTGATATATACAGAGTGTCTTTCCACATAGTTCGTATGTGTTTAGTAAACCTGTAAAGTAGTTATTTATGTAACCTTCATTTTACAGATGAGAAAATGCAGTGCCTAGGTGTAACATGTTTTTGTTAGTGTCAGATAAACAAATGGTGGCTAAGGATTTGACCCAGAAGTCTTTCTTACTCATTGGTAAGTGGGAATCACCACCCATGTAGCATGGACTATTTCAAGGACGTGGTAAAAAACTGCCAGTGACACATATTCACCATTTCAGCTATTTCTTGTGACTGATTCTCTGTCAGAATAGGATCAAAGTTAACCCATTAGATACTATTAGAGATTATATTGACTTTACATGGTGGAGTTGTGATAGGCTGCATTACCTCAGATATTCATCAACTAGCCTTTTGTGGAAAGTATTTGCTCATTACTTAAGTGGCCAGAAAATATAACACATTAACCATAGCACCAAAAGATTCCATAATTTGATGTAGGTACAAAATAAACTTAGATGTCTCTTAGCCATTGGCAGGTCACAACCACCTGTGAAAAATGTTTTAACCACTGCTTAACCTAAACTTTAAGAATATATTGTTAAGAGAAACTCTCAGGGCAATATTAAGTGTGTATACCTGCATGTAATTCACATATATGCAAACAGATAAGTATTGAAGGTATATAAAATTTTTAAAAGTACATACATTATTAGGTAAAGGGTTAACATTTATTATGTTACTCTTTAATTTTTTTTAATTTTGGAAATATTCTATTTTTAATATAGTCTGTGAAGTATTGAAAGAAAAATGGTGTGCTGCATTTGTTTGTCTTAAAATACTCTATAAAAATGTGCTGGATCATGAAAAGAACAGACAAATCAATTCTATTTATGGAAGCTAAATAACAATGATACAGTAGTTTGTACTGTTCTTGTTAAATTATGTTTTCAAATGCCTATAATCAAAAGTTTTGGGAAAACATGTAAATTACAGACAGTTTTGTATTCTGTTTTCAAATGAGTAGAACAAACTCCATATTGTCTTCAGACTCTTGTCACAATATTAATTCCTTATTTTCTTTCCTCTATCAAAAAAGATATGTTGAGTTGATTCTAGGCATGACTAGATTCGTGAGCAGTTAGTGAATTATTGAATACTTAGTTTGTTTTCTTCTATATGGTGATTACAACTGAAGCTTGAATGAGGACCAGCGGAGCAGGACAGGTGGCCTACAGGGATATATAACTCACTAAACACTCTCCTTCAGGAATATCTCCTATTGGCAGTAGGTAGGAGGTAAAATACTTTTGTTTTACATCAGCGCTTGAAGATAGAAGATAGATGCAGACTGACTTAAAATACTTTAAATATATTTTCCTGTTTTCAAAATGAGAAAGTAAAATGTGCATAAAATACTTTCCATAGCAATTAATTTGAATATGATTGATTTCATCAATATTCAATATTGATGTTGTGGTTTAACAGTGACATGCAGCACCTGTTGAAATCAAGGTTTGGATATGTCAATCAACCTGACACTTCTGAGTAAAGCTGATAGAACAAATTCTTGACATGTTTCCCTCCTGATTTGATTCTGACACTGTAATTTCCATCTTTATTTCTGATTTGACTCAGTAATTATGCATTTTCACCTTAAATTCCAAGCACTTCTGATTTTTCAATATATTAAATATGCTTTGTCTATTTGAAAAAGAAATGCTATGCACACACGGATAAGTCATACATGGTTTAAACTAGCAGTGCAGAAGGCTTGGTGGGAACTGAAATGAATAAGACAAAGACTTATTGACAAAGATAACTTCCAGACTCATAAATGAAATTGGTTCTATGTATTCATCTCATCCATTTTATATATAGTCTTTGTTCAATAATTCTCATGTATTCCAAGAGAATGCAATAAAATATTCCAGTACTATTTTGCTTTATTTCCTTACACTTTTATATATTTATACTGAGTACCTGTTTATTAATGCAATGTAAAATTATATGCTTGTGTAAATTGATGCCTATGTTTCAAAAACGGAGCACTTTGCCTTGATTGTGAACTTTTTAAGCTCACAAATCCTCTTGTGTGTCCATGGTATGACTGTTTATACTGCTGCAATTACTCTGGGTTTTGTTCTCAGTTTTATTTTGTTGCCCAGCCATATTTATTAGCTTTTGATAGACACTTCCTTTTAAATTCTGGAAGGTATTTTGGGAAGCATAATATGTCTTTCTTTGGTTTTGTAATCGTACTAATAAACCGTCTCTTAAAATGAAAGTTCACTTAACTCCCTTTGAATTAAGGATGCAAACTATAAACTTATTTTTTTACACTTTTATGTTTGTTGTTATTTACTTTTTGATTTTTGTGTTTTTTCTGGTTTGTGTTTCCTTTCCTTCCATGGTCATTCAGAATGTCCATGTTGTAATTGCCTTAAAAATTATCCTGTGAAGAAGAAAAACCTATTTTGTAGTTTAAGTGCTAGTTTTGCAAAAATTTGTCTTGACTTTACTAGCATCACTTATATAAAGAAGAAAATAGTTCCCCAATGGAACGTCTACAGTATGCGCATTTACTCATAGCTCTTAGCTTTGAAACTAATGACAATTAACGTCCCATTTCTCTGTTTTACTTGCAAAATTTCAGATTATGGCAGTGGTATAGGTATAGCAGGTATAGGCAGTGGTATCTGAATATTGCAGATATAGTGAGTATTTCTAAAGGCATAGATATATCAGTGAAAAAATGACATAGTGTGTGTGCATTATTTCCATGTACTTTATATTATTTAATGTAGTATTTGAGGGTTTATGAACATTCACAAGTTTATACATTAGTTCAGTTTCTTAGAACAAAAATAAAACAAACTCTGAAGTTTCACACCATAGTCCGGTTAAATAACATTAAACTCTTAACTGTGAAGTTAATAATAAATCATATAGAGTGTGTCTGATTATCCCTAGAGAACTCTTACAAACAAAACTGCTGGGAAACAATTTTAGAGAATGACAAGGTTTTAAATAAATTTAAATCAACACCTTCTATTGATTACCTATGCTTTTTAAGATGCAAAGGGCTGTGCAGAGGCATTCAATCCTCCATTTCCTGATCTTCCTCCCAAATTTGCCTATGAAAATATATTTTTTAAAAGTTGTCTTATTGCAAAAGTAGAGAAGACTTTTACCATAATTTTATTATTTTTTTGAAAATTTCAAACAGTATATTTTGATACTTTTACTTCTCCTCCCCTTCCTTTCAAGCTTCACCTAACCTTGCCACCGACTCAACTTCAGATTCTCCCTCTGCTTCTTTTACTTAGAAAAAGTATCCAATCCAATTTGAGTTGCTTTTATATTCTTGGGTATGGGGGCCTACTTTGGAGAATCGTCAACCACCAGAAGTCACACATTAAAGAAAATTGACTGTTCCTATCACATCAGCTGTCTAATGCCAATCCTCCTCACCCTGAGGTGAAATTTGTGCTCACCTTCCCAACTCCAGGCTGGTGTTTGTTCTGGCTTGAGGTTAGGGGAAGTCTTATTCATATTGTCACAATCACTGTAATTTTATATCTGCCCTCTTCTGTCTAGTGAACAAGGCATCTTCCCTGATAGTCATCAACCATCTCTGGCTCTAACAATCTTTCTTCTCCCTCTTTCAAGATGAATTCTGAGCCTTGAGGGGACGGTGTGTCATGTAGATGTCCTATTTAGGGCTGAGAACTGCTTGAACTCTTATTTTCTGCACTGTGACAAGCTATAATGGCTGTTTTAATTTCAATCTACTGCGAGAAACTTCTCAGATGAGGATTGAGAGATGCACCAATTCATAGGCAAAGCTTTAATTCATTAGTTATCATTTTAATACTATATCTGCTTAGTAGAATAGTAGTAGTAGAAGATTCTTCCCAAGAACCTTTGACCTATCTACTCACTGGTTCTTGGCCCTGATAAGGGTGGCAGGTGTGGAATCTATCTCATGGGTTCTCATGGAATCAAATGCAATCTGAATGTGATTGCTTATCCTCATAGCATATGTGGCAGTATTGCACCAGTGGCAATCTTTACTGTTGCTTGCAGAGTTCACAGCTGTATAACATTGCTAGTAACTCTTCTCCTCAGATAGAAGGCATAGTACTTTTCCAGCACTGTGAAAGCCACCTCACAGGGATGCTGCTTTATGGTCAGTCAGTAACCACTTGATTTCCCCATGCTTTATGATTCAAGCATGTGGTATCTTCAGAAATGAGATCTTAGTATCAAGCTCTGGAGAGTAACAAAGAGCTATGACAATATCCCATAATGTATGGGGGCCTGTGATCCAGTATGTCAATATACTGCTTTGTATATATGAACTATCAAGTATAAAACCTTTTGTTTTATTTTTTAAATATATATGTTGTTATTCTTGAATTTTCCACATGGATATAGTGAGATATGAGCGTATCATACCTCATTTCACCTTTCCAATGATCCTATATCTCCCTTATCATCTTCCTCTCGAAAATTTTTCTCTTCTTGTTGTTTGATAACTCACTAAGTACAATTAGTGCTGTTCATATATACATGGATATGGAGACAACCAATGGAGCATTGAAAACTTAGTAGTGGACCTACCCTCAAAAAAGAATGATTTTTCTTTTTGCATCAGACTGTTAATATCTGGTCACTTAAGGTTTGGGCCTCATGACCCTCCCCCCAACTCACTTATGGTGGAATACTGACTGATTTAATCATGTGTAGGTCTAATGTAGCTATCCATAGGTGCTATGAGTTCATGAATACAATAGACATGTCATGTCCAGATGACAACATTTTACAACAATCTTCCCCAACCTGTGCTTCCTCTTTCATGATGTTCCCTGAGATGTATGGGAATGGAGTTGATAAGGATGTTCCACTTTGGACTGATTGCTCACTCTGTTTTTCCCAGCACTTTAGCCAGTTATGCTAAAGTTATCTCAGCATTGACTGCTTCCCACTGGAAAAAATAAAAAAGCTTTTTCAACCAAGGTTATGATCAGCCCAGAACTATGATTATGGATATATATATATATATATATCCATAATATACATATATACATACATATATAAACACATATATATATACACATATACATATATATACACACATATACATACACACACATATATATACACACACATACATATATATGAGAGAGAGAGAGAAAGAGAATTTTTAACAGCATAATAGAAAAATAACAAAAGGAGGTGAAAATTGTTTTATTTTTCTACTTGACATATATTAAGGTCTGAATATTTCTAAGATTCCTGACTACCTAAAAGGTGATATTTTACTTCTTACAGTTTATTAAATAAATAAAAGCTTCTTCAACCAAGTTTATGATTAGCCCAGATCTATGGGTATAAATGTTACACATAAATAATTGGATATAAATGATACATGTCAAGTAGAAAATAAAACAAAATTCACCTTCTTTGAACCTGTTTTTTTTTTTTAAATAGTTATGCTTTTCACTGACTAGATAATAGTTCATGGTTTGATTGACAGGTAATAAATGATATTATGGCATGTAGGCGAGTCATCCATATTTCATGTGATAGGCTAACAAGGGCCAGTGTAAAAAGACAGGTTAAATAACGGATAAAGATAAAAGATGTCAGTGAAAAGCAAATGTTAGGAGCACAAACACGGTGACAGAGCAGTAGGAAAATGATGGTCATAAGTCTAGATCTAAAGAGGTAAATTAGAAATTACTGACATGAATTCAGTAGTTTCAGTCCAAACTGGTCCTTCTCTTCTGACTGTTCTGTAATGATTCCTTGTTTCAGTAATGTTATAATCATCACCATTATCATTATTTTAATGACACTGCTCAATCTAAACTTTATCTCTAATCCACTTAACCAACAAGTACTCACTCTATCTCCAAGTAAATGTCATCAGCCACACCCTATTCCTGTTCTTGGGGTATCTCCCTTTTCAGTTCTATACAATATGTAATGGGCAAATGCCAAAGTCCTTAACAGGCTTCTAAGGAGAGAAGCCTCTGTCCCCTCCCTGCAATCCATCCTCAGTGCTACCAGAGCGCTCATTTCATATAAGAGTAACCTCCAACTAGCAGGGTGGCCTTGCAGCTGTACCATTTATCTCCTTCATTCTCACACTTTCTAGTGTACAAATGGAAGGCTGGAACAGGCTCCGGGGCCATGCTGGCTGTTCTGTGTTTCCTGAATAAGTCAAAGAGTTCAATTATGGATTTTTTTTTTCTACCAGACCAGCTAAGGTTGAATGCTGTTCATTTCTGGGTTTGTGTTTTTTATCCTACAATTAATAAATACCCTTAAAATATTAGTGTTTTATTATGCCACTGCGGATGAAAGAATTCTCCTTAGTATAAAACTATGTTTTTTTTTAAACCATCAAAGTCATCTAAGGGTTTGAACTTTCTTTTAAATTAGATTGACAAAAATGAATAACACTGAGACAACTGAGCGCAGAAGAAAAAAACATTGTCTTTTTCAAAATATAAACATCAAATACTTTAGGTTATTTATGTAAAAGTGCTGTAAGGTCAGTTGGGTTGAATATGGCAGCAATTTCTTTCAATCCTTTTTCCATTGCAAAATACTATAAGAAATTACACACACACACACACACACACACACACACACACACACACACATCTTGCAGAGACTAGCACATTTGAGGCAGAAGAGGAATATGAAACTGGAAATAGGTGTTTATTCGTTGAGAAACAATAAAAAAAGAACTTGAGTCTCCATCTGTCTGCCTTCATCCCTGCCCCTTCTCCAGGGACCCTAGGGTAGAGGATGTATTTTCTTAGGTAGAATAAATTCATTTCAGGACTTGTGAAACCCCTGCCCCGTGTCAGCATTGAAAGTTAGCTAATAAAGAGAGCTGAGGGTGAGGAAGTTCTGCTGTTGCTCACTTTAAGACAGCCCAAGTGAGGGGCACTTTTCTCCTCTCCTCCTGATTCAGGATAAGAAGCTGCACAGGGGGACACCTGGGAGAAGAAGGGTTCTCATCTAATGTTATCTATAGAATAGTCTAAAATTGAAGCTTGTTATAGGAAGTAGATTTTCCCTTCCATCTCCACTATATACCCCAATTTTAGTGTGTGCAGGGTGTGTATAGAGATGCTTTGGGAGAGAGCATGTAGAGTCCAGAGTTCATCCTTGCATATTGTTGTCCAAGAGCCATAAATTGTTTGTTGAGACAGAGTCTATCATTTGTATCTGGGCTTCCTGATTACCCTGGCTGGGCAGTGAGCCCCAAGTGAAGACCTGTTTCTACCAGACAAGCACTGACATTACAATTGTATGCCACCATGACCATCTTTTTATGTGTGTTCTCAAGACTGGGCTCAGATCTACATGACTATGGGACAAGAACTTTACTAACTGGCTCATCTTCCAGCATCTACACCAAACGCCACAGTTTTTCAAATGATTGAGATTGTAGCATGGTTCCTAATTCTTCTTGTGGAGAATAATACAATGATTTATAGCATTTTTGTTGTTCTTCATTTGTATAAATGTGGGGAAAGATCAAGTTAACAATTTTAAAGCAAATGTCCTCACAACTGATAAAGCTTGTAGCAGCTCACTGACCTACAAGCTGACCTAATCTTATAGGAATAGTTAAAGTTCAGTCACCAAAGAGTCTGAAGTTGGCATAGTCATAACTAGCTAATAATAAGGGATTACCTTTCTTTGCTTAGATTGTGTGTGTGTGTGTGTGTGTGTGTGTGTGTGTGTGTGTCTGCGTGCGCATATGTGAAACTTTATACTTGGATTATGGACTTTTGTAAGAATAAATGGAATTTTCATTTACAAGGTTAAATAATAGTTAAAAATTTATAGTAGCTAAGGAAATGGATCATGGCTAAAAGCAATTTTTACACAAACAGCCTGATAACTTAAGCTTGTATCTCTTGCATCCCCCTAAAAGCTGGAAGCATCAGAAGAATCATCCATAATCCCAGCAGGTTCCTATTGAAAGAGAGAGGCAGAGACAAGAACACGTCTAGAAGATCCTTGGGCAGCTACCCTCTTTTGCCTGGTAGTGAAGAGTCCCTGTGGCAAATAAGCAAGAGGAATAAAGATCAAGAACAAAGTATTGTCCTTTGACTCCTACACATGTGCTTTTCCCCACATATGCACATATACATTCACCTCTCTCTCTCTCTCTCTCTCTCTCTCTCTCTCTCTCTCTCTCTCACACACACACACACACACACACACAGAGAGAGAGAGAGAGAGAGAGAGAGAGATACAACACATAAATCTAGTACAACAAAACCTTTAGCTCATGGAATGTGTATACATCATACTTCTTTAGTTTTCCTTTTTGTATGGAGCAACTATAAAGACTACACAGAATTAAATGATCTTCGCAGAAGTGCATCAAGCCTTGAAAAACACCATTCAAATAGAATCATTGTTTTATAATTATGATTGTTTTGTCATTTTTTATTATTTTATAATTCTTTTAGAGTTTTTATTATTATCATTTATTCAATTTGTATCCCAGCTATATACCCTCCCTTGTCTCCTCCCAATCACCTTTCCCTCCCTTTTCTCCCCTTATACCCTTCTTCTAGTCCACTGATAAGTGAGGCCCTCCTCCCCTTCCTTCTGACCTTAGCCTATCAGGTCTCATCAGGTCTGGTTGCATCTGTCTTCCTCTGTGGCCTGGCAAGGCTGCACCTCCCAGTGGGAGGTGATCAGAGAATCTGTCACTGAGTTCATGCCAGAGAATGCCCCTGCTGCCCTTATTGGAGACTGAGTCTATGGGCTACATCTGAGCTGGGATTTTATGTCCTCTACATGCATTGTCCTTGGTGGGGTATCAGACTCTGTAGGGCCCCCATGGCTCAGTTTTTTTGGCTCTGTTGGTCTCCTTTTGTAGCTCCTGTCCCCTCCAGGTCTTTCTGTCTCCTCCTTTTTTCATGCACTCTGCCCAAATTTTGGCTATGAGTCTCGGCCTCTGCTTCTCTGCCTCAATCAGTAGAGTCTTTCAGAGGCCCTCTGTGGTAGGCTTCTGTCCTGTCACCTGTCTTCCACTGCTTCCAAGGTCTATCGCAATTGTCCTTCTGAATGAGGACTGAGCATCTTCCCTAGGTTAGGGAAGAGCATCTTGCTTAGCTTCTTTAGCAGTATAGATTTTAGTATGTTTATTCTATATTATATGGCTAATATCTACTTTTGAGTGAGTATATACCAGGTGTGTCTTTCTGCTTCTGGGTTATCTCGTGTGTAGTTACGTTTCATTGACCAGGGCAGGGGGATTAGCAGGTGCATCATCTGCATACAGGAGCTGTAGGGTCTAGGAGGGGAAAACTTTTCTTGAAACAGGGTTTCTTTTGAGAGTGGGTTTCTCTGCCTTGTCCTTTTTTATTTGAGCCCATCATGGAGGGGGGTGCTGGGGTGCTCATTTCTTTCCTAAAAGCAGGATGTGGTTGGTGCTTCCTGAGTACACTGAGTCTCAATTCTATATTCTCAGTGTCTACTAACATGAATCAGTCATATAATAAGCTTAGCTTCTGAGAGCAGTCATTAAATGAAGGTGCCTTTAAGCCACACAGTGGTGTGTCAGGACCTCTCTCTCTAAAACAGTGATGTACAGAAGCTGGGTTAGGTCACACATGAGGTCTTTATGATCATGCCGTGTTATTCAGAAGATGACAAAGGTGGGTTAGATTATTTTTTTGTTTTGTTTTAGTTTTGTTACTGGTTTTTCTGGTTGTTTTGTATTTTGGGTTTTTTGGGAGGCTGTGTGTTTTGGGGAAAAAGAGAGAAAGAAAGAGAGAGAAGGGGATAAAAGTGAAGTTGGGTGGGAAGTAGTCAAAGAAAAAGAATATGATCAAAATATATTGTATAAAATATTTTAATAAACATTTTTAATAAAAAGGGATGTCCTAAAATGTTCATTACCATACACTCCAGGCATACACACTTTTTGATATATTCTTTCTTCTCAGAAAGGGAAACCATATTTGAGGATCATGACCTCTGAAGCTAAATGACTACCTATATACCTTTATCTAGTTAACTCTCTGCCTAGTTCACGAGTAAAGAAGGAGATAAAGTGGAAAATAATTTACACAGTTGAAAAAAAAAAAACCTAACAGGTTTCTCACCACATACTAAACTGGATAAATGTTCCTCTTGTGAATTCTTTATAAACAGGCATTTCATTGTCAATTTCTTCTTATTAGTTTCAAAACAGAAATTCAATCCACATGAGTTGGTGTTATTTAGGAAGAGCTGTGGGTTTCTGTCATTTTAAAATTGTAATTACATTTGCTCATGTTCTGATGATATTCCAAACTTTTCATTCATTATCTTGATTCTGCCCAGTCGTCTAAAATTGCCAGATGGCAGGGTTTTAAATTTGGAGGGACCCCAGAGTTCTCTCATGCCAACTTTCACATTTTTTAGAATGGGGAATGAATGCCAAGGTAAGAAAGATGGCTTACTCCTTTTGTTTTCAGAATTCTGTTACCAGCCTCATAAAGAGAAAAACACCAAGTTCATAGGAGGTATACTTTTCCATGTTCGTTTGTACTAAAAGACTATGTCAGCAAACATATTACTCTCACTGACATAATTTCCCTCTCTATAAAATTAGAAACATAACCTGATAATCACCGTGGATATCTGAATAGATTTAAATTACCAGAAACAGTATTTACACACATATAATATTGTTTTTCCAGATGTGACCACAACCGTAGAATTTCTATGCTTCAATGTATGCTACACTTTCAAAATGTGTATAGAATGGAATTTTAACATATGAAACAAATTACAGCCAGGATGGGAACCCCAGCCTATAACCCTAGCAATTGGAAAATTGAGGCAGGAGCAACATAAATCCAACAGATAAACGGGGTTACAACACAAAATCATACTTTAGATGAACGAATGAATGATGAATGAAGCACTGTGAAATTGTTATTAGCACTATGTGAGATCTGTTGAAGCTGATGTTTGGTACACTAAAACATTCACAGCTTGAGAACTTTTTAACTTCTTTTCAGTGCTGGGAGGGGTCTGTGTGGCATGCTGATTACAAGACAGCAGAGTAAATCTGTGTGTGTGTGTGTGTGTGTGTGTGTGTGTGTGTGTATTATATTAATTACAATTTATTTATTTGGGTTCCAGCTGAAGCCCTCTCCCTCATTCCCTCCCAATCCCATCCTCCCTCCCTCATCTCCTTCTTGCCCCTCTCCAAGTCCACTGATAGGAAGGTCCTCCTTCTCTTCCATCTGACCCTAGCTTATCAGGTCTCACCAGGACTGGCTGAAATGTCCTCCTCTGTTTCTTTGAGGTATGACTGCATATTTCAGAATGGCCTAAAGCAAAATACAGGTAGCAATCAATATTGGTCAAGGTACATTTATCTTTGCCAAGTAGGCACTAGGTCTTGATCTTCTTCTGAGGGCCTACCAAAGATGTAAAATAGAGATAACTACTATATATTTGTACCTGTGTGTATGTGTGTGTATATACATATATATGCGCCACTCACATGACACTATTAAAATTTGATGACATGTTCGGCATAAAAATGGCATCTGCTGTAAGTATATGTTTACCTCCCTTTTCTTCATGTTAGAGTCAAGGGATCATTGGTGTGTGGTTATGGTAGAAATGGTCAAGGGTGTGTTGTGAGCAGCTAAACTGTCACTAATGATGGTGTTGATTGAATCCTGAAGTCATTTCTGGGGCATGATTTGAGAGATTCTGCTTCCATGTCTTGATGCAAGAGGTCTCAGCTCCCAAGAGGTGAATGCTTTGCATTTACAACTTAGAGCATCTGAGGCAAAGTAGCATTCCTTGATAAGTCAAAAGAATATTCAAAATAATTCTCTGATATTCACCCCACTGAAGTGATCAATTTTCTATTTTGCCACTAAAGGAAGACAAGTACTGTTTGGACACTGAAATGATTGAATAACAAGCTTATTGTTTCAATTTTTTATTTTTTATGTGTAGAAGTATTTTGCCCTCATGTATGTATGTATACCACATGTATGTTTGATGTCCACAGAGGCCAGAAGATGGCAGAAGAGCTCCTAAAACTGGAGTTACAGATAACTGGTAGCTGCTATGTAGGTGCTGGGAACTGAACTCTTTTCTTCTGCAAGAGCAGGCAGGGCTCTTCACTGCACTGCTGAGCCAATGCCCAGAATAATCATGAAGTAAATCATTTATCTTGTCCTTCAAAATGTTCTATCAGGAGGTTTAATACATTATTCCTACTGAAAGTCTTTGTGCCATAAGAAAACATAAAGGAAGTATTTGCTTGTTTGTTTGTTTGTCTGTCTGTGTCTCAATTTCTCAGATATCTTTTTTCCTATAATTTAAAGTTTATTCTTTTCCTCACAAAATATTCTGATTAGCATTTCCACCCCCCCACACACACACCCTTCCTAGTCACTCCCCACCTCCTTTCCATCTGGATACACACCATTTCTGTCTGTATTGCAGTGCAATGAAATATGACAAAACTAAAAGAAATTAGCAGGAAAAAAATACAAACAGAAAAACAGTTGTCAAAGGAAAACCACAAGGAACAAATCTAGATGCAATGACACACAGGTTTATACATACAGGAATCTCATAGAAACACAAAATGGTAAGCCATAACATATATGAAAAGGACCTACAAATTAAAAAAAATAAAATAAAATAAAGTAAAAAAGAAAAGAGAAGAAAAAAAAAAAGAAAAGAAAAATACCCTGACTCCAGAATGAAGTTTTGTAAATTCTAGATGTTGGAATGACTCCTCTGCCTACTTTCATGGGTTTGCTTTAATTGTTCCAAACTAAAATTTGTAGGTCAATCCTCTGTAACCTCACAAAAACAGAATGATTTCAGTACTGAGGCTGTTTCCCTAGTGAGCAAGGGAGCCTCAGTCAGATAAATGCATGGATCTGAACCCAAGCTGCTGGCAGAAGCCATGGTCATCCTACTTCACTCTCCTTGACTCTAGCTCATAAGTATGGCGCTCAGATCGCTTTTTCTGGTGAGGGTACCAGAAATAGTAACTTCTGAAATATCAGCGTTCTGCTTTCTAGAATGACTGGAGTGTACAGTGTTTTCATTTTCTATGACCTGTGCCATCTTTCAAGTGAGCTTATGGAAGACACAGGTTTCAAACTCTGTATGTCTGAAACAGCAAAGTTTTTTGTTTTGTTTTTTTGTTTGTTTGTTTTGGTAGCACAAAGTAATTTCTCATCCCAGGAATGCAACAATGATCACAATCTAGATTTTGATAACAAGCTTTCAAAGATGTCAGATCTTGTCGAGAAGAGGCTATGTTCCCTCCAGTCCAACCTTTAATATCTCTGGAAACATTTGATACGTTACTGACATTAAATAGTTGGTGAGTTGGTTGATATATTTATATCTTCAGATCACAATCTATATTTTATCACTGAGGATTGCATGTTTAATCACCTATCTTATTTTCTATCAGATCCTTCTAACCTCACTGTTATTTATTTGACTCCTTAATTCTGACCTCTAATCTTTGAGATATAAAGTCAGAGGATTACTCAGCAGGTAGAAATCTTTACTGTGTAAACATAATGAGATGGATCCTTGGAACCAAAAGTAGGAGTGAATAACCTTCTAAATGTTGTTCTCTAACTTCTGCATGCAAGAGAGAATCATTTTGTCAATTTGTCTTGTTCTCACACAGAGAAACAGATGATAGATAGATAGATAGATAGATAGATAGATAGATAGATAGATAAAGGATAGATGTGAGAAAAGGACAGATACATAGATAGATTATAGATGATAGATTGATTGACAGACAGATGTGTGTGACAGAGAAACATACACAGAGGGGTGAAAATAATAAATATATTTTAAATTTAAAATGAAACCTAAGTATGGGTGACAAACAGGGTTAGTGTGTAAAGTGCATTCACTAGGGCCTGAGTTTAGACTACCAGTACCCTTGTAAAAAGCTGGTACAATGAGAATCTGTAAACGCAGTCAGTGTTTTAGAGGGCAGATACAGATGAATTCCAGGAGCTCAGCTTCTAACCAATCTAACTGCAACTACAAGCCCCAGAGTCAGTGAAAAAATAGTTTGGAGAGCTGATGTAAGCCTCTGGACTGCATATGTGCAGGTACAGGGAGGTTCCCACCCCCACCTCACACACATATCTAAGCTCTATCTGGCACACAAAAAAAGTTAGTCTTATAGCACTTTTAAAAAAAATCCTGTTTACTTAACTTGAAGAGAGTCTCTATAGGTATAGAGACTCTCTTCACCCTCTTCCAAAAGGTCTCCAAAAGATGGACCACACCACCTCCATCTCTGTGCACATACTTGCCTGTGCCAAAGGGTCTTTCTGGCATGTTTACTGGTATTTCAAGCTGTCACTCAGATGTCTCCATCCCTCACAGTGGCCTCTATGCTCTGCCTGTATGCCACTGGAAACAGTTCAGTACAGGAGAACCAACCAGGCTACCACTCCAGTACAAAGTGACTATCTTGAAAGCTGGGACAAAATCTCCCTTGTCTTTCAAGTCCTGCTTTCTCTTTGAGTAACGGCTCAGTAAGCATTTGGTAAGTGAGTGAAAAATTTAGCCAGCAACAAATAAATAGTATTGCACTTGGGGAAGTAACTCCTAACTAATGGCAGAAAGAAAATCTAGATCACTCACACATGTTTATTTAGGTCTAATACCAGAAAGAGTGTATTAACATGAGACCAAAACCCCACAAAATACAGTTATAGAAAAAATCTCTTTATCCCAGCAGCACGCATTGCAATCTGCAGTAATGTATTTAGAATGTTTTGCAAAATTGCAGCATCTGAAAGATATGTCTCAGATGGTGATGCGCAGAGCTAGGCCAGTGGGGTTGGCTGCTGCAGGGAGTCCCCTTGGTCACATCTTCCCCATCTGTACAGGCAGCAGCAGGTGGATCCAGAGTTGCTCCATATGCATATTAGTCTATGGCTTTTTCTAAAGACTCCAAGAGGCAAGCTTACATTTTGTCTCCAGATCTTTATATGAAAATACCACTGTGGATAATGAGGCTGTTGTATGCATAATTTAACTTTAGGAAGCCTAAATTCTGCTGCAAGGCAAATTGGTACCTAGAGGCATGCAATTTGCATGGGGATTTCAAGTCCTCCTACTTTGTATTGTCCCTGGCCTAGTGTTACTTTTTTCCCCCAAATTATTCTCTCTCGTTCTTTGAATCCCTGATTCTGAGATTGTAACCAGATTACCATGACTCTTTTAAATGGTAGTTTCAGAAACCCCATAGAGCCTGCTTTGACTGTTTCTTGGAGCTTGACTGTGGTTTGGCAAAGCTTGGATGCAGCCCTCAAGGGCAGTCATCAGTAATGGGCTCCTGTGCTAGTGGCCTGCCTGACTAGAACCTATAGGGGCAGCTGAGCCTGCAGCTACCCAGAGTGGGTGGCTCTGATTGAGTCCTCAGTGGCTGACTTCACAGCTCAATCTGTCATTCTGTTTGGAGACAGACGGTTAGGGAACTGTCTGTCTGATTTGCCTCGAAAAGAATTTGACTTCTTGGCTGAAGTCTTTTAGTGACAGACTGCTTTCCTAGGCTCTGGGCTGTGGAACACGGCTGCTTTGGCGTGTGTACTGATTTCACTTTTCAAAGCCTTTCAGAGCAAAGCTATGTGTAGCTGGATCAGGAGCTCTTGGAGAACATCCAGCTGACTGTAACTAATATTTCACGTTCCACGGGATGGACAGTGTTGATTTTGTGGATGATGCCTGGGGCTTATGTGCTCATGAGTTCAGCTATTTTCACAATGAATATCCCAAAGCACTGCACTACTCCTTCACAAGGATTTACTAAGAATCCTGGAGACGAACCAGTTCATTCATTAGACTGTTCGGTACTTTTTGTGTTTGGAATGGGTGGTCCAGTGGTCCAGTGCCTAGACGACTGGGGGTTCCTAAATGATGCTCAGTGAATTACCTTAGGGACATCCACTCTCAGCCAAGAAACTAAAAAGGACAGATGGCGCAAATAATAATAATAAGGAAAAAGGGGGATGCAGCATAGAAAAATCACTTTGGCTAAAACTGGAGGACAAGTCTAAATAAATTTTAACAATGAAGTAGTGAAAGGTGCATTAACTATTTAGCTGGGCAAGTTTAAGGATACCACTCCAATCTTGGAAAGTCCTGAACCTGAGGGCTTCCGAGGGTTCTTGCGGTTCAGTATTCAGAAAGGCCTTGAATGTCCTATATCCTTTGCAAATGTGACTTTCATAGATGACCATGAGGTGAGCTCTGACTGGAAACAGGTTAGCAGGTTTGGGGTAGACACAAAGATTCATAGCATCTTCTAATCAGTTAGCATTTTTTGATGATTCAAGAAATATAATGTGTACTTTAAATACATGACTTTTATCATATCTCCGAAAACATGTCTGAAGTAGCATTATTTCCCTCTTTCATAGTTGAGGAAATAGAAACTCCATAAATTAAATCACTTCATGTTTTTTTCTACTAAGGACTGGAGCACCAATATTTCAATGCACAACCTGTATTTAGAATTTCTGCTCTGTTGTGGCTTTATAAATGGCTCATTTTTAAAAATTTAGAAATTCTATTTTCCTTCTAGAAATTTAATGATTTCAGGTTTTGAGAAGATGTCTAGTTGGCACATTCTTGACATCATCATCATTAATATTATTAGATTGTGAACTAGAGGTATGATGTACCTTAATAGATACAAAGCAAGAGGCATGATTCATACGAGCACTAATTAATATGGAAATGATATCTTTAATCCAAAACAGAACCCTTAAAATGTAGCATAGAAACTGGACATCGTGGCATACAACTTAAATTTCTGTACACAAGAGGCTCATAGACAATCTGTGCTGCTTTTTGAGATTAGTCTAGAGTTATGGAGTAAAAGCATCTTATAAAACCCAAAGAAGAAATAAAAAAAGATGAAGGAAGAATGAGGTGGGGAGATGAAAATGACAGTATATACTTTTGTGTTTCTTGATCAGGTAATAGAATTTGTTCTGTTAGTTTACATGGTCCTTCTTTTTGTGGCCAAAGACTGATAGTCACATTTTTTATGAGGATCTAGACTTTGTCTATGTTGCCAAACAACCTGGGGGTTCTGATTGTGCTCAAGAGTTAAAGATTAACAATATGGCAAGACCAATGACAGGTATGGCAATAACGGGCGAAGAAATCCCAAGAAAGATCCAGAATTCCATTATATTAATAGTCTTTCATCTAAATATTCTGGCACCCTCGTAAAGATCAGTTTGTGTCCTTCCAGAAATGTGGGTTAAAAATCAAATGCACTCTTCTCATTATAACCTAATGCAAACAGCCATCCTCTATATCAGAATGCTTTGCCAAAGTCACCTATTCATTGAAAATGAGAATGAATGATTATTTAAAATCTGTGATATACTAGATAGTAAACTAGTTCACAATACTGAATAAATTACGAAAATAAATTTATAATGTATTATCTTTCCTTACTTTGAAGTATAATAGTTGCTGGCTATATGCTTGACCCTCAGCTAGAAACTATAAGCAGGTACGTTTTCAATAAAGTCTAGAGATGAAACAATTTTTTTATGGGAAGTATCACAAAGATTTGAATGCAAAGAGCTGTATACTGTATAACTAATACTCCCCTCTGAATTTTAACAAGTTGCTTTTTAACATAAACACATTTTATTTTGATCAAGTCTATTCCTCTTTCTCCACTTCTGTCCCTCCTGGGTCATTATTAGAAGTATTAGGTGCTGCATTGTTATTTATGTTTGTCTCATGCACATTTAAAGTTAGATAATTCTGATATTTGTTGGAATATATAATCTTTATTATTTGCTTTGTGTGCCTTGTGAGTTTAGAGATTCAAAACTTTCTAGTAACATAGAGATATATCATTACCTTTGAGGATCTTTATCTTCTTCTACATATGAAATCATGAATTGTGTGATTTAGTAAGGAAAGCAAACATTTTGACAAATTGTAAACAATAGAGAAAATAGAAGGGCTGATTAATATTTTTTTTACACCCTAGGTTTATATTTTACATGGTCATTTACATCTGATTCTATTTGATATGGTAACATTTGCAGTGGAGTGTGAACAGAATTATAAAAATCAAAAAGCATTTAAAAGTTGGTTCTTCCTCCAGTTCCTAGAATAAAACAGCTCCATCTGGAAGATTGTTAATCAGAGCCTCTGATGAATGTTGTGGGAATAATGAAGACTAAGGATGAGAAAGAAGAGGAAGAAGGGAGAAGTTATAGTTTCTGCATAATTGAAACAAAATGAGAATGACAGTGGGAAGTGTTTTCTGAATGTTCTGTTAAAAGAATTACTCCTAATCTCTAAATTATGACAGTATTGCTTATAAGCATTAAAAGTTAATTATTCTAAACATCCTTTCATCAGCATTGTTCATCGAAATGTTTGTCCATAATTGACATACCCACCTGTAATGATGCTGTGAAAAGAATCTTGTACCCATCTATGCATATACTCATCCTTAGCCTCTCTTGGAATGACAAATCTCCTCAAATCAGGACTTGGACACATCTGGGACTTCATGAGCATTAGCCAGGATGAGGCTTAATCAAAGTATAACAAATACAAGTTGAGATAATTATATGTCTATTCTTTTTAATCTGTTACTCTGGTAAATTGCAGATTACATTGATAGATTTGGAAATCACAATTGCAAATAATAGTAGAATGTTTAAGTTAGCTATCATTTGAGGGGGTACATGTGTGACACTGTGATATTTCAATATTTGTCATGAACTTCAGAAACACATACTCTCTATATTTTGACCAGTTGTGAGGCTCTTTTTGCCCTCTGGTGCAAAATGAAGGTTTTCTGATGAGCTTTAATCTATGGTAGAAAGATATGTATTTAAAGAATAGTTTGATAAGTATGTAGAAATCTGGAGGCTGAAGATTCATGATTTAAGGTGTTGGTGGTTTTTGCCTTTGCTAACCTCTCTCTTTGGCTTACCATCAGCCTCAGTCTGGGTGTTGCATGGTCAAGCCTTTACGCACCGGCAATGGCATGACTAAAACTTCCATCTTCCTCTTGTTTTTTTTTTTTTTTTAGTATTTTTTTTTATTTTATTTTATTTTTCTTTTTAGTTACATTTTGTTAACTCTGTGTCCCAGCTGTATCCCGCTCCCTCATTCCCTCCCCAACCCCACACTCCCTCCCTGGTCTCCTCCCTGCCCCTTTCCAAGACCCCTGATAGGGGAGGACCTCCTCCCCTTTCATCTGACCCTGTTTTATCAGGTATCTTCAGGGCTGGCTGCAAAGTCCTCCTCTGTGGCCTAACAGACTGCTCCTCCCCTGGGGTGGGGGTCAAACAGCCTGCCCTTGAGATCCTATTAGAAATAGTCCGTGTTCCCCTTACTTTGGAAAACTACTTGGTTACTGAGCTACCACAGGCCACATCCGAGCAGAAGTTCTAGGTTATATCCATAGATGGTCCTTGGTTGAGTGTCAGTCTCAGAAAAGACCCTGTGCCCAGATATATTTGGTCCTTGTGGAGCTCCTATCCTTTCCATATCATACTAACTTCCCTTCTTTCATATGATTCCCTGCACTCTGCCAAGGGTTTGGTTATGAGTCTTAGTGTCTGCTTTGAAACACTGCTAGGTAGAGTCTTTCAGATGCCTTTTGTGATAGACTCCTGTCATAAGTTCAATGCACATCCCATTTGTCTTTCTAAATGAGGATTAATCACCTCTGCCTGTGTCCACTTTCTTGATTATCTTCTTTAGGTGTGTAGATTTCATTATGTTTATCATGTCTTGTAGGTCTATATAAGCGAGTATATACCAAGTTTGTCTTTCTCCTTCTGGGATACTTCACTCAGAATGATCTTTTCTAGATCCCACCACTTGCCTGCAAATTTCATGATTTCTTCCTTTTTGATTGCTGAGTAGTATTCCATTGTGTAAAAATACCACAGTTTCTGTATCCATTCCTCCGTTGATGGACATCTGACACCCATCAGAATGGCCAAGATGAAAAACTCAAGTGATAGCACATGCTGGAGAGGTTGTGGAGAAAAGGGAACCCTCCTCCATTGCTGGTGGGAATGTAAACTGGTTCAACCACTCTGGAAGTCAATCTGGCGCTTTCTCAGACAACTAGGAGTAGTGCTACCTCAAGACCCAGCTATACCACTCCTAGGTATATACCCAAAATTTGCTCAAGTACACAACAAGGACATTTGTTCAACCATGTTCATAGCAGCTTTATTTGTAATAGCCAGAACTTGGAAACAATCCATCTTCCTCTTGTAGTTAATACAGACCCTCATGATTTTGTTCAACATTAATTCTCTCCTTAAAGACCCTGTCTCCAAAGTGTTACACTTAAGGCAAAGACTGCAAAGTCTGATTTTTTTGTGATTTTTAGGGTTTTTTTTTCAATTTATTAATTATATATCCTGTTTGAAGCCCCTTCCATCAACTCCTCCTATTCTCTCCCTCCCTCCCTCTATTTCCCTATCCCCTTCCTCTAATCCACTGAAAGGTGAATTCTCCTTCTCAGCCATCTGCCCATAGTTTATCAAGTCTCATCAGGACTGCCTGGATCCTCTTCCTCTGTGGCCTGGGAGGGCCATATTGCCAGGGGCAAGTGATCAAAAAGCAGGCTAATGAGTTCTTGACAGAGGCAGCTCCTTCTTTCATTACTCAGGAGCCCACATAGAGACTGTGCTGCCAATTGGCTACATCTAGTTCTTCTCCATGTATGGTCCTTGGTTGGTGCATCAGTCTCTGCAGGACCCCCTGGACTCAGAGATTTTAGCTTTGTTGGTTTCCTTGTGAGATTTCTGTTCAATCCATGTTCTTCTATCCTCTGCTTCTTCCATAAGACTCCCTACACTCTGCCCAAAGTTTGGCTGTGCATCTCAGCATTTGCTTCGATCCCCTGTTGGGTGGAGCCTTTCAGAGGACTCTATAGTAGGCTCCGATCCTGTTTCCTCTCTTTCACCACTTCTGGGAATGAGATTTAAACATCCTCCCTAGGATTTTCTTTAGTGTTTAGCTTCTTTAGGTCTGTAGATTTTTGCATTCAACTTCCGAATTTTAAGGAACATAATTTAGTCCATAACACAGTAAAGAACTAGTACTTCATCTTATCAACAAAATACCATATACCTGTTTTTCAGAATTTCATGCAAAAAGCATCTCCTAAAAAGAGATGAGCCAATATACTCATTGGTTTGTTTTTTTCATTTTTCATTTTGAGATACACACTATCAATATGCATCTTAGGCAGCATCTAATTTGTGGTCTTTAGGCCCCAGAATCATGAGTGTTATGGAATGCTGTGATTATATGCTTGCCCTATGATACTTGGTTCCTCATTGTTATTCTGGGCCAAGATCATGTTTGGATATTTCTTATGTGTGTGGGTATATCCTCACAGCCTGAGTCTAGAGTGATGTTTTTAAATTGGGAGTGCAATTCATGCTTTCACTAATAAGTTGACCAGTCATATCTTTATTTGATGCATGCGAAATAATGTTTGTCTCAGAACTCTGCTCTGTATATTTAGGCTCTGGGCATGTCAAGAAACCGTTCGAACAATGATGCCTTATTTTGTGTTTGCCTCACTATGAACAAGGCTTGAGGATGGTAAGTGCCTTGGAATGATTTCAGGATGAAAGGTCTTATTTAGTTACTTGTACCCTCACCTAGCTTTTATACAATAAGTGTACATTATAACAGGAAAAATATTTGAATTGATGAATGAGCAAACATCTATTCAAGTGCATATGACAAAAAGAAATATATTTGATAGTATTAAAAACTGGTAAGGCAAAGTCTGAGTATGAATGTGTTTGTTCATTAATACTTAGTTCTGGAATGCTATGGATTTTATTGATGGTACTTGCTTATAGCACATCTTTTTTCAGTTTTAGTCAGTTAATGCAAGATCACACAAACCACAGTGCTGGGACATTTTCTGAATCTTTCCACTGCCTCCAGAGCAGAGCCATAAAGGAGAAAGAAGAATGAAGCCAGCCGGACAGCTGGAGCCCGGCAGTCCTAGGCAAGACTGTTCCAGGAGCTGGGAAGGAAATGTCAGCTCTTTCCATTTTTATGGAGATATTTTTAGGGTGGCTTCTTTTCTTCTTGGCTACAGCCGAAGTGCCACTTTATTAAGGAATTACATTCTACTGAAGAAACAAACTTCTTTTAAAAGAACAATTTCAATGAGAATTTAGCTAATTTTAAATTTTAAAATAGTTTTCTCATTCTAGTCACATATTTTCTGAAAACTTATTTCATTAAATTTTTGGAGGATTTTTCCTCTATCTTTCAACTCAGTCAACTGCAATAATGGAAGTGACTATTCTTTTACCTTTTAAATTATTTTTTTAATTTTATTTTTTAATATGAATTACATTGTATCCCAGCTGTAGCTCCCTCACAATCCCACTCTTCCTCTCTCATCTCCTCCCATGCCCCTTTCCAAGTCCACTGATAGGGGAGGTCCTCCTCCCTTCCATTTGATCTTAGCCTACCAGGTCTCATCAGGATTGGCTGCACTGTCCTCCTCTGTGGCCTGGCAAGGCTGCTCCCCCCTCAGGGGAAGGTGAGAAAAGAGCCAGCCACTGAGTTCATGTCAGAGACAGTCCCCTTATTAGGGATTCTACTTGGATACTGAGCCGTCATGGGCTACCTCTGAGCAGGGGTTCAAGGCTATATCCAAGAATGGTCCTTGGTTGGAATATCAGTCTCAGAAAAGATTCCTGTGCCCAGATTAAGTTACACTTGGAGAATAATATATTAATTTGAGTCAGGTTGAAGTAGAAGACACCCTGAACTGGAGCTTGAAGTAAAAGCAAGGCAACTTTTAGATTTCTTCTCATACCAAGAATAGACTATATAAGTGAGACAAAGAAAGTGAATTGGCTACACAAGGTGTTCATGTTAACACCTCCAGTACCTGTTGCTTCTGGCTTGAAAACCAAGTGTCTAATGGGCATTCACCTTACCATTGTCAATGAGATTCTTGTTCTAAGTCAGAAAAAAATAGACTCCTGAAGGCTAGAAGTGCCAGCAATGGATGTCTAACCATGAACACCCATCGAAGTGGAATCTCTGTGTTCTCGATTGTATGCTCTGTACTCGCTATGTGATTGCAATCAGGGACCATGTCTGTCACTCATGGGTTTCTATGTTTTTAAGGATATTACTCTTTTGGATATATTTTTAAATTTATTTTATAAATAATAATTTAATAAAAATAATTTTATTTTATTTTAATATATAGTAAAATGTTAATTCTGAATATATTACAAAGAAAGTTATTAAATTATTTAGTTTTATAAGCCTTACAATTCTGGTATATTTTTGCATCGTTTCTGTTGTTATGACCTTATTTTTTCACCGTTGTCTACATACGTATTTTGTGTTCTATTCTTTCATATAACTATGTCTATGATCAGATTAACAGATGCTTTGGAACATCAACTCTGAAGTTGCCATAGCAACTTACCAGGTACCTTCAGTACAGTTTACTCATTTCTGAAAACTTGAGACTTTTTTTTAATTTTTATTACTTACACTTTATTCACTTTGTATCCCCCCCATAAGCCCCTCCCTCCTCCCCTCCTGATCCCACCTTCCCTCTCCCTTCTTCACACATGCCCCTGCCTAAGTCCACTGATAGGAGAGGTCCTCTTCTCCTTTCTTCTGATCTTAGTCTATCAGATCACATCAGGAGTGGCTGCATTGTCATCTTCTGTGGCCTGGTAAGGCTGCTTCCCCCCTCAGGGGGAAGTGATCAAAGAACAGGCCAATCAGATTATGTCAGAGGCAGTCCCTCTTCCCTTTACTATGTAACCCACTTGGACACTGAACTGCCATGGGCTACATCTATGCAGGGGTTCTAGGTTATCTCCATGAATAGTCCTTGGTTGGAGTATGAGTCTCTGGGAAGTTCTCTGTGTTCAAATTTTCTGGTTCTGTATAGACAATACTATGATAATACATATATATGCACATGCTTCATTTTCTAACTAATTTTCTCTAGATTGTGTTGGTATGAAATCATTAGGTCAAAACTTTGAATCATTCAAAAGGCTTTTGCTTAACACTATTTTTCTAAGCTTTAGACTATCTGGTAACCTGTCACTAATAACAAGTATTGGCTGCAAAAGCAGGTGTAGCAGTCTCTCTTACTACAATATCACCTTGCCTGAGCATGAACTTAATATTTAAAGTATACCAATGTAGATTTGTATTGTTACCATGATGTTTTGTGTGTTTCTTTAAGAAGGCCATCATGTAAACATAATGAAATCTATACACATAAAAAAGATTATCAAGAGAGCGGACATGGAGTAAGATGATCAATCCTCATTTAGAAAGACAGATGGGATGTGCATTGAATGTATGACAGGAGTCTACTGAAGGCATCTGAAAGACTCTAACTAGCAGTGTTTTCAAAGCAGATACAAAGACTCATAACCAAACCTTTGGCAGAGTACAGGGAATCATATGAAAGAAGGGGAGTTAGTATGATGGGGGAAAGGATAGGAGCTCCACAAGAACCAAATATATATGGGCACAGGGTCTTTTCTGAGACTGACTTTCAACCATGGACCACGTATGGATACAACCTAGAACCTCTGCTCAGATGTAGCCCGTGGTAGCTCAGTAACCAATTGGTTTCCCATAGTAAGGGGAACAAGGACTATTTCTAACAGGAACTCAATGGCTGGCTCTTTGACCTCCCCACTCCCCAAAGGAGGAGCAGTCCTGTTAGGCCACAGAGGAGGACTTTGCAGCCAGTCCTGAAGATACCTGATAAAACAGGGTCAGATGAAAGGGGAGGCGGTCCTCCCCATCAGTGGACTTGAAAAGGGGCAGGGTGGAGATGAGGGAGGGAGGGTAGGATTGGGAGGGAATGAGGGAGCGGGATACAGCTGGGATACAGAGTTAATAAAATGTAACTGATAAGAAAAAAATAAAATTAAAAAAATAAAAAAGGAGGCCATGATGAGGCCACATGATGATGTGCCTAAGGCACTGATTCTGTGCCCACTCCACTTGACATTCTAATTTGGTTTATCTCTATGTTCTATGTAACAGTTCTTCTCTAATGCTTGTACATTTAGAGAATGTGCAGAGAAATGTCATGATCTACAATGCCTGGACCCATAGAATGGAGTTTAAAAAAAAAAACAAATTATGTGTCAGTGTGTTTGTATGAGTATGTGTGTAAGTGAAGATATACGTGTGTTATGGTGTGTATAAAGTCAGAAGGTAAATTCCAGGAGTCAGTTCTTTCCTTTCTTCTTGTTAAGGTGAGGCCTCTCTGACTTCTATAAGTGCAGTATGCAGCCAGTCTCATGGTTCCATAAGCTTGTGGGTAATTCTCTTGTCTGATTCCCCTTGCAGTCTACGAAACACGGGATTACAGTTGTATGCTACCACTTCGGGACTACTTTAGGTAGGTTGTAGTAATCAAACTCTGATCATCAGGCTTCAACAGTAAATGCTTGGACCCATTGTAACATCTTTCTGACCCTATCGTAGATTCTTTCTTTTCTTTCCCTCTCCCCATCTCTCTTTTCCTTCTCTGAGTCCCCCCTCTTATTATTAGTTATTTGAGGACTTCATAAATTGTATTTCAGGTTTCATTGTATTCAAACATTTCCCCAACTTTTACCAGGTGGATACCTCTTTTCCCTACCCACTCAATTTTGTTTCCTCTTTGTTTTAAGTTAACTTATTAAGTCCAACTTAGTCTACCCATTTGTTCTTCTGGTTATGCGGCTTTAATCAATTGTATCCTGAGAAATGGGCCTGTCTTCATGTATTGGTTGACCTGAGGATTCAATTCTCCTCTAGGTAGGCTTGGATAAATCCTTCCTGCCCCTGTTTGCACTAAAAAACTATGAGCTAGACTTATTCCTTCCTCACTGTGCTTCATACACCTACACTTCCCCTTTCTTTCTCCCTTTCTCTCTCCTCCTAGACCTGTCATGCTAGAAGGGATTGTGTAGCTTTATTTGTTCATCATGAGAAATGATGAATTTCCAGGGTAAGTGCTACTTTTACCACCTTATGATTCGCATAAAATATTCTCCATCTCTGATAGTTTGGGGACTGCATATTAACATTCTTTGACATAAAAGACCCAGGGTCTCATGTGAGCTCAGAATTTCCTGAACTGTTCTATGGAACTGAGATTTCTAACCATTCTCCACTGAAGATCTGTCATTTTTCTCTTCTTACTCTTTTGTGATTTTTATATGAGTCATTTGTCCTTAAAACCTATTTAAAAGCTGCTTTTAAAATGCAACTTATTTTATGGAGGTAGGCCAAGGTTTACATCAAGGGAAAGAAGTCGCTAAAAATATATGCTTCCCATTTTTGAAACAAGACTGCACAGGTTGTGTTCACAGCGTTAGAATATTGAAAATTCAAAAATATTAATTTCTAAGAAGGCAGGAGAAAGAAAGATGGATACTGAGAACTCTGCATGAACCTAAGCAAGCAGTTCTGGCAGGTGAGCTCCATTGTTCTGACCCAGAGGCAGTGAGTCTTCCAGACATAGAAATGCCTCGTGTTCTGGGCTGTTGTTTTTCCACTAGACAGAATGCTTGAATTCGATACATCAGAACAGTAGTCTAAGAAAGTCATCTGTCACTCGAAGGTCTACCTTGGGTAGAACCTTGGAGAGTTTTTAAAGCCTAAAAACTCAGTTTTGGGGGTTTTGTGTGTGTGTGTTTGTGGTGTTTTTTTGTGTTTTTTGTTTTGTTTTATTTACAGCTAGTGAACTGCTCTGTTGTGAAATAGAATTTCATTTGGATGTAAAATTAATCAGCTTTCACAGTTCTAATTTTTGCCTGAGACACTGTGTCAGTGTGTTTGGTACGTGCTGTGTTGAAGCCTGGAAGCCTACGCCTCACACTTATATAGGATCGTGACACTACCAACTGCCTATTGATGCTACAGGGAACAAGTAACCTAGGAAGCTGATGCCACTACTCTGAATATTTCACCCAGGGATGACATTCCATAAGTGAACACATCTGGAAAGGACCTTTGTTGCTGTCTTGTCCAATGACCAGTATTGGTTTAATGCCTACTAGTGGTTCCAGTCTGACTTTAGACCT
The DNA here is from genome assembly GCF_907164565.1 of Psammomys obesus. Classification (NCBI taxonomy): domain Eukaryota; kingdom Metazoa; phylum Chordata; class Mammalia; order Rodentia; family Muridae; genus Psammomys; species Psammomys obesus. The sequence continues at coordinate 3,388,385 of NW_026596430.1, read as the reverse complement.
ACAATTATAACCATGATTGGTGGGGAAATTACTGTCCAGGACAAATCAAAATAAGACAGAGTCAATGTTGTTCCCGAGCATATACCTGAGTAAGCATCATGAGGCTAGTCAATTTTCTTATCTTTAATGGGTCTGATATGATGTATTTATTACATTTTTGTGTCATATATTTAGGAAGGTAATGCACAGGGAAAGGTACTGAGTTTATGGTTACACTGATGAACAATTTTAATTTATTACAGATATTAAATTAGAACAGAGCATATCTCTTCCAAAGAAAGGGAATATGGCAAACTGACATTTCTGTTTGTTACAACATCTTCACCCTACTCTCTGATCCCAAGTGTTCTTTCTACTTTTATAGACAGCCAGGTAGAAAGTGTCACCAGTAACATTTTCAAATTTAATTTTAAGTTTGGAAAACCATAGCAACAGTCTGTTTACATATAGGCTTTCAATTTTACCGTGATGTATAATGGAAGGAAAATACTCAGCCATATATATTGATCATACATGCCTCTGTTTGGGGGTCTGTATTGGTTTAGATGCTTCATGGAGAAGAGAGAAGCATATCATGGTCCAGGTCCACAATAAACTTATGACTTCTCCAATGGGAGAAAGAAATTGCAAAGACCTACACAAATACCTAGTAGGAAAGGCAAAGAGTGATACACGTTATAATAAAAATAGGAGCAAAGTGCTGAGGAAGCAACTGGGAGGCCCAGGTTAATACCAGTTGGGAGAATTAGAAAAAAAAAATATATGGCTAGACTGACTCCTTGCTGCTTGTAAGAAAAAAAATGCCATTTCAGCAGACAAGGGTTAAAAGGTGAATGCTATTACATGGAGACATTTTTTTAGAACATCCCTTGGTGATAAGAAAGCTAGGGTCTTCCAAACTCTATATGCATAATTTACCATATATCTTACCTTTTTAAAATATCTGCTCAGTCTAACCATTGAGATATGTGTCTTAGTTTTATTTCTGGGATCCTTTTAAACCAGTATATCATAATTTATTAATTTTAGTTTCTAAGGTCTCTCCTATTTGCTCTGAATAAACACCAGTAGCTCTTTTGAATTACCGATCTGTGCAGATCTTTTATTTAGGGCGCAGCTGACAAAGATTTTCTTCCATTCTGTGGATTTCTTCTTCAGTCAATTCTTTACATAGTTGTACAGAAGCTTTTTTAGTTTTTTGTGAGGTCCCAACTGTCAGTTATTAGCCTGAATTCTTGGGCAAATGAAGTTCTATTTAGTAAGGCCTATCCAACACCTATATTGTATATATTACTGCCTATCTTTTCTTCTAGCATTTTTAGCATTTCAGGTTTCAAATTGAGATCTTTGATCCACTTGGGACTAATTTTACTGTGGTGTGATAGAAGTTAATTCTTCTGCACATGAGCATCCAGTTTTCCCAGCTCCATGTGTTGAAGATGTGATATTTTCTCTTTTGTATATTTATGGGGCTTTTATCAAATATCAGATGGCTGTACTTTCCTCGACTTATGTTTGAATATTCTACTTATTTGGTTTTCTGCATGTCTCCTTTGTACTTATACCATGCATATTTTTAATTACCATAGCTATGCATTCTGTCTTTAAGTCCAGTGTGGAATTTCCTACAGTATTCATTCTGTTCAGAATTGGGTTGGCTACCTGAGATATTTTCTAGTTACATATGGGTTTTAGAAATGCTTTTACATTTTTGTTTCTATGATAAGTATTGTATGTATTTTGACTGGGAAAGGTAAAGGTAAGATTACCATTTTCCTTCTTTTTTATCTGAATAGATTTTCTTTCTTTCTTTCTTTCTTTCTTTCTTTCTTTCTTTCTTTCTTAAATGGATTCACTTTGTATCCTGGCTATAGCCTCCTCCCTCGTCTCTCTCTATGCCCCTTCTTTAGTCCACTGATAGGAGAGGTCCTCCTTGTCTTTTATCTGATCATAGCCTATCAGGTCTCACCAGAGCTGGCTGCATCATCTTCCTCTGTGGCCTGGCAATGTTGTACATCACAGGGGGAGGTGATCAATGAGCCAGCCGCTGAGTTCATGTCAGAGACAGCCTCTGCTTCCCTTACTAGGAAACCCACTGGGCAACTGAGAAGTTTGTGGGCTTCCTCCAAGCAGGGTGTCTAGGTCCTCTCCATGCATGGTCCTGGTTGGAGTAAAGGTCTCTGCAGATGCTGCTGGTCCCAGCTTTTTTTGATCCTTTGGACTCCTTGTGGCGTTCCTGTCCCATTCATATCTTTCTATCTTCCTATATGGTATGTACTCACTTATAAGTGGATATTAGCCATATAATATAGGATAAACATACTAAAATCTATAGACCTAAAGAAGCTAGACAACAAGGAGAACCCTAGGGAAGAGGCTGGAACCTTACTCAGAAGGGCAAACAGAATAGACATTGGAAGTAGGAGAAGAAAGGGAACAGGATAGAAACCTTCCACAGGGTTCTTCTAAAAGACTCTACCCATCAGGGTATCGAAGGAGGTGCTGACACTCATAGCCAAACTGTGGGCAGAATGCAGGAAACCGTAAAGATTACCATTTTCAAAATATTAATTCTATCAACTTAATGAACATCAGATATTTTTCTATTGTCTAATGTCATTCTCAACCTCTTTATTTAGATATTTGAAGTTTTCATTGTAGATGTTATTGTTTCTATGATCTTTTTTCAGTTCACAGAAGAGTACTAATTTTTATACATTGATATTGTACCCTGTCATTTTGCTGAAACTGTTGATTCCCCAGTCTGTTGGGATTTGGAAGGAACTTTTATGTATACAATCATAACATGCAATCAAGAATAATTTTGCTACTTTTCCTATATGCATTTCTTCAATTTTCTTTTCTTGCCTTATTGCTCTAGCTAGTACTTCCAGCACTATGGAGAAAATGAATGAGGATAGTTTACACCTCTTCCTCATTCCTGGCTTTAAAGGCTTTGGTTCAGATTTTTCTCTATTTAGGAAAATATGGACTGTGGATTTGTCATATAGAGATTCTATTATATTCAGGGATGGTCCCTTCAGTCCTACACTTTATAGAACTGTCGTTATGAAAGTATGTTGGATTTTGTCAGCTTTTTCTCTATCTACTGAGATGATCATCTGACTTTTATCTTTATGTCCACTTATATGACTTACTGTATTTATTGACTTACTTGTATTTAACCATCCCTAAATTCCCAGCATAAAATTAACTTGACCATAATGGATAATCTTGATGTGTGCCTACATTCAGATGCTTTTTCCCTCTGGCAAAGAAGGAGGAAAAAACAAACAAATAATAGTTGCTTGGCTTTAATATAATTTCCTGGCTGAAGACCATAGATGAGATAAAAGGGAATGAGGGAGTGGACCTCTCAATCTATTTTTCATTATCCAGAGCTCCTCTGTGGTCACAGATATGTGAATAAGAATGATGACTTCACTGTATGGACATTCTAAGGGGCAATTTGTGTTCATTCATTATTATTTCTCCAAAGCCTGGAAGGAAATGCATGCTGTGTAACAAGATTTACCCTGTAAAAATATGCAGCCAGGTGAGTACAGGAAAGAAACATGTCAAGCAACATTTATTATGCACTGCGATAAGGGCATGACAAAGAGAAGGTGGATAGCATGTGTTAGAGGGCAGATAAGTGAGGATGAAAATAATATCTCAAGAACATGATTCCTGAACCATGGAAGAACCAAGTGAGCTGTGGTTGAAAATGGTCTTGTTTTTAATAGTTATACTTTTTTTTAATAGTTTAATAGTATTCAGTGAGACATATTGTAAAGAAAATAGCATCTATTTATGCCTGATTGAGTGTACTCTGTGTTTAATTATATTAAGGAACTTTGAAATGTTTAAGTGTTTCATTCTAAATGACATGCACCTGAACAGCTTTGACCCATGAATATCCAGGGCATCTCCGTGAGTAATGATCTTCACACAGTCTTCCTAGACTTGGATTTTTATTAGTTATATAACTTAATAAAACACATATATTCTAGAACTCTCAATAAATAAGAAAGTAAGTATTGTTTGTTTATGTAAAAGTTACAAATAAAAAAAGATACAAATAGGAGAACCTCATAAACAATCCATCAGATAGGTGCTTGTCATAGATGTATGCCAAAATTTACATATACATATATATTCAAACATTTTTCAGAATTCAAATATATAACCTATTAGATTTATGCCAGGGATGGACAAACTTTATTTATAAATGGTACAATATTAAATAATTTATGCCTTGTGTTTCACATGCTCTGTATCAGAGCTGGTATACCCATTGTAGCTCAAAAACATGCACACACAATATCCAAATAAATTAGTTTAGCTGTGTTCTGATAAGAGTGCAGAACATGTTTAGACCATGGAATATATGGTACTAATCCTTATTTAACATGAACTAAATTTAAGTCTGGAGAAAAATACCCTAACTAAGACAAATAGAGCTGGGTTTTAACAAGTGAGTAAAAGGGAAGGTTTTACTCTTAGCAGAAATTTGGAGAGAGGCTCATGAGATAGTATGTCTTCCCTTTTGCAAAACATTTTCTTTTTCTTCATGATAGGAAAATTGTTGTTATTATAGTAAAAGATAATGTGCATATCTTATACAGGACATTTCTCATTATAATTTTTCATGCAGAATGTGGCATATAAAAGTATTTGTATGTCAACAACAGAAGTCTTTCACCACGCTTCTGATTAAATCCTTCATGTATGAGTGGCTGTGAGTGAACAATTTTAAAGAGAATATTCTGTCTTTCCCTTTTTCTCTTTATTGCCCTTTCCTCTTTTTTCTTTCCTTTCCTTTTATTTAAAATTTTTTCACATAAAATATCCTGATTATGATTTCCCCTCTTTCTACTCCATTCAGCTCTCCTTCCAACAAGATCCACACACCATCTCTTATTAGATATGAACAGGTTTATGAGGTATAATAATAAAATGCTATAATATTTTAAGATGAAACAAAAAACTAACAAATCTGAATTGGGTAAAACAACCATAAGAAAAACAGCCTAGGAGAAAGCTCAAGAAACAGAGACCGAGTCTCACTTGTTTACACACATAGAAACAGTAAACTGGAAGCCATAATATATAAAGAACCTGTACAATAAAAAAAGAAAAAAAGGAAGAAGAGAAGGAGGAAAAAGAAGAAATATACATGAAAAAAGGGGGGAAAGTATGATTTATAAACTTAAAAGGAGAAAGAGAAGTCCTGGCATGATGAGACAAGAAACCGCAGAAGGAACCATTGGCTTTCTTCTCTGCTAGTCACCTACTGCTCCATGTAACCTACTCTTTTTTTTTTTTTATATATATATATTTTTTTTATTTTTTATTTTTTCTTTTTAGTTACATTTTGTTAACTCTGTGTCCCAGCTGTATCCCGCTCCCTCACTAAGGGAAGCTGTTTTCACAATGAGTTCTCCTTAGATAAAACTAAATTTTCATCAGAAAGTGGTTATTAATTGGAGATTGCTATGGGATAAGGATGGGGATATATGTCCACATGTTTCAGCTCTAGAACCCCATCTGATGTTGAACTTTTCAGGTCCTCCCTCAGTCTCTGTGAGCTTGTGTATGTGTCTATCATGCTGATGTAGGCCTAGTTTTCTTGCTGTCCTAATCTCTCATCTCTTACACTCTTACTCCCACAAGTTTTGTGCCACTGTTGCCATAAAAATAGGAGAGGAGGACCTCCCCTATCAGTGGACTTGGGGAGGGGCATGCATGCAGAAAGGAGGGGAGGGTGGGATTGGGAGGGGAGGAGGGAGGGGCTTATGGGGGGATACAAAATGAATAAAGTATAATTAATAAAAGTTAAATAAAAAATTTAAAAACATATCTTTCAGGAAGGACATCATTGTAGATCAAAGGATTTTTCACTGGTTTGCTGTTTATGTTTCTCCTTTGATAACATGCTGAGTTTCTTCCTGAGAAAAGGAGTATTTTTGTAGAGTTTTAGTGAAGACAGGAAAGCAAAACGTTAACATTCATGCTGTCCACCATTGGACAGTAAACTTTAGGAAGTTATGTGTCTGCTATCTAAACCTTATTTAGAATTTTTATTTAAAATTTCAAATTTGGCTAGCAAATCCTTTCAATAACTATTTTCTCTAGTATTTAAATAATTAATGGCCTATAGATAATCTAATATCAGCTACCATCTCTATGAATGAAGAGTAAAATGTTGGAAATGAACCAATGGATATAGCTATTTGGCTCAGAATTTAAGTGATTTCCAACAATCGCAGAGAATGAACTAGTTTTCTCAAAATAATACTGGGTATTAGGAACAGCTCTTGAAGTATAATTTTGTCAGTAAAGCAAGAAGCTTTGGGGAAGTCTGTGGAGGGTTTTTTTTTTTTTCTTAATGGACCACAAACATACAGCATGAAATTGAACCACATTTATCATAAGAATCTAAAATATTGTACCTTGTTTATTATCTCTCATTAAACAGAAAATTGTATAGAAAACCAAGGATAAAATTGAATAGTTTCATTCTTCTTCTTATGTCCTTGCTTCTATGCACGTACTCTCTTTCTCTGGATTGATTTGCCTGTTCTGAACATTTCATCTAACACTACATAGCCTTGAGTCTGCCTTCTTTCAGTGGCATAATATTTTCAAGGTTAATTGATACTGTAGGAAATATCAGTAATAGAGGAATCACATTTATAATGTAATCTTCAAATGTGGTGGACTGGTGAGAATTGCCTCTATTTTTTATCTCCTATGAGTAAATCTTCCAAGAGAACTCATATATAAGTCTGAACATTTGGATTTGATTCTCTTGTGCAAGGAGTTGAATTGGTGAATCATATGGGAAATGTAGCTTGGAGAATTGTAAGACTATTTTTCCTGGGTGCAGAGATTCATAGCCAGACATTATGCAAAGAAAGACTCTAAATTGGAGTTCTCCATCAATTCTCTTCCTTCTGTGTCCAGGGAACTCCATGGAAGAGGGCAAGGAAAGACGGTAGGAGTCAGAGAGGATGGAGGACACCAGGAGAACATGGCTCACTGAATCAACTAAGCAGGGCTCATATGGGCTCACAGAGTCCAACACGCAAAGCATGAGGTTTGCATGGGTCTGAACCAGTTACTTTGCTTATGTTATGGTTGTTAGTTGGGAATTTTGTGAGACTCCTAACAGTGGGAGTGGTATATATTTGACTCTTTTTACTGTCCTTGGGACTCTTTTGCTCTTATTGGGCTGCTTTGTCCAGTCTGGATATGAGAGCTTTCTCTTTGTCTTATTTTATCTGGTTTTGTTGCATTTGGTAGTGGATTCTTGGAGGCCTGCTCTTTTCTGAAGGGGGAATAAACAGTGAGTGGATACAGTAGAGGAGAAGACAGGTGGAGGGTAGTGGGGAGGAACGGAGGAAGGGGAGACTGTGGTTGGAGTGTTTTCTTATGAAAGAAGAATCTATTTTAAATAAAAAATTTTAAAGTAAACATATTTAAAGTGTCTGTTATCATGGCTTGAATCTTTCATAAATAAATTTACCTATCTCTTTAATTAGTCTATTTTGTGCAGCAGCTGCATCATTTACTTGAGACTGACATGGAAGGGTGAATTAAAATTCCCCTCATCCTGAGGTATCCCAGAATCAGAAAGACACACATGGTATATACTCTCTTCTAAGTAGATATTAGACAGACAATATAGGATAAACATGCTAAAATTTGTGCACTTAAAGAAGATAAGAAAGAAGGAGGACCCTGGGTAAGATGCTCAATCTTCACTCAGGAAGGCAAATGTGACAGACATTGGGAGAGGGAGAAAAGAGGGAACAGGGCAGGAACCTACTACAGAGGGCCTCTGAAAGACTCTGCCCAGCAGTGTATCAAAGCAGATGCTGAGACTCATAGCCAGACTTTGGGCAGGGTGCCGCGAATCTTATGAAAAAAGGGGGAGATAGAAAGACCTGGGGGGTACAGGAGTTCTACAAGGAGAGCAACAGAACTAATAAGTATGGGCCCAGCAGTCTTTACTGAGACTGAGACTCCAACCAAGGACCATACATGGAGATAACCTAGCCCATGGAAGCTCACTGTCCAAGTGGATTGCCTAGTAAGAGGAACAAGGGCTGTCTCTGAAATGAACTCAGTGTCTGGCTTTTTGATCACCTCCCCCTGATGGGTGAGCAGCTTTACCAGGCCACAGAGGAAGACAACGCAACCAGTCTTGATGAGACCTGATAGACTAGGGTCAGATAGAAGAGGAGGAGGACCTCCTCTATCAGTGGGCTTGGGGAGAAGCATGGGAGGAGATGAGAGAGGGACGGCAGGGTTGGAAGGAGGTGAAGGAGAGGGCTACAGCTGGGATACTAAAAAGTCAACTGCAATTAATAAAAAGAATAAATTTTAAAAAGAAAGAGAAAAAAGATTCTCCTCATTCTTGCTAATACTTGCTCTTGTCCATTCTAGGGCAGTGGGAAGTAGCATCTTATTTCATTTAGGCTCCTTTTTAGTAAATGTGAATTATTTTTAAATACTTTTCTTGGGTGTATTGGCCTCATGCATACATTCTCTGGAGAAATGTTTATGCATATGAAAAGTTTTGAGAGAAGAAACAAAAACAAAATTACTAGTTAGTGAATCTCTGGAATGCATTAAGTACATTCAACTTTAAAAATAAAGAAATGGTATAATAAAAATTTTATGAATAATTCTGAAAAAATAAGAGCTTTATAAAGTCAGTGGACATCTTTGATTCTAGAACTGACGAAGATGCATAGATTTTTCTATGGTGTGACATATATTCTGACCATATATCTCTTGTCTATGCCTACAAAGATTAAGGGACCCAGCACTAAAGAATCCATTTTTTTTCTGTGGTGAAAGAAAAACTTTACAATGTTATTTTAAAGAATAATGCAGAAAATCTTTCTGAAATCTGTGCAACAGTAGAATTATGTCAAACACTTGTGATGCCATTATGCTTCTGGTGATAGGTGATCTTTCAGTTTAATAGCAAGTGAGAAATATATGAAAGTTTTCTTTATTCTTTTTTTTTAAAAAAAAAGAAAAGCAATTACATTTTTATTAAAAACTCCTAAAATATCAATTTCTGAAGGAAGCCAATGTCATGAGAAAAAAACTGTGATACTAGCCAGTCAGGTGATAGTTACACTAAAATTTACAAAAAGAAAATTAAAACTTAGTTATAAACAAAATATTCTCTATTTTTCTTTCAGTGAAATAAGTACATTATGCCATTTCTGATGAGACTTGAACAAATAAATATTGGCAAAATATTAAGACAAAAAGAGTTTTTTATGTGTAATTTATAATTCTCTAATGTAAATTATATCTGTCTTGCAGCTTACGTAGATACACACCCTTTAGATTGAACTAGAGCGATAGTCTTACACAGTTTCTATAAATAACTGCTTTTCATAGTGTGAACATGATTAAGGATTTCCCATGGTTTTCTTTATTCTTTACAATACTAAAGACCCAGTTAATGTCACCAAGCAAGTGTTTAGAGGTGAAAGGCACTAGGTGTTTAGTAAATGTTTGTGTACCTCTTCCCCTACTTGGCATTCAGCAGAACATTCCTTGAGCACATAGCAGTTGTAGTTGCTTGGCAGTCCCTTAAACACCCACATCCCTTGCTGTTTTAATTCTTTGATCTGGTTTCCCCATTCCCACCTCAGGAACTCATGTTCTCAGCAGGTCATAATAGATACTCAATGGCAAATGGCATGATTGGCATCATAAAGAATGAGATATAAGAAAGATGTTTAATAAATGGATATTAGCTAGATTATATAGGATAGCCACCTACCTATCTAAAGAAGCTAAACACCATAGAGGATTCTAGGGATATTGCTTAAATCTCATTCAGAATGGCAAACAGAATAGACACCAGAAGCAATAGAATAGAGGAAACAGGATGGGAGCCTACTGTAAAGGGTCCTCTGAAAGGATCCACCCAACAGGCGATAGAAGCAGATGCTTAGACCCACAGCCAAACTTTGGACAGAGTGCAGGGAATCTTATGGAGGAAGAGAAGAGAAAGATTAGAGGGACATGGAGAACACAGGAGCCCCACAGGGAGACTGATAAAACCAAAAGATCTGAGCCCAAGAGGTCCTGCAGAGACTGATGCACCACAGGAGGAAGCATGCATGGAGAGGACCTAGATGTGGTTATTTGGCAGCTCAGTTTCCATGTGCATCTTTTAGTGAGGGGAACAGGGGCTGCCTCTATCATGAACTTGGCTGACTGCTCTCCTGGTGATGCAGCTTTGCCAGGCCACCCAGGAAGAAGATCCAGGCAGTCCTGATGAGACTTAGGAAGCTATGGGCACATGGCAATAGTGGAGAACTCCACTTTCCAGTAGACTAGGGAAAAAGGATGCGGGGGGGGGGGAGAGGGAAGGAGGGTAGAACTAGGGGAGTTGAGGGAGGGGGCTTCAATAGGGATATATAGTGAATAAATTCTGAAGAAAAAATAAAAATTGAAAAATGATCCACTTAAAAAAAAAAGGAAGAAAAAAATGGTTGGTTCTGATCATCATATCAAGCTCACTACAAGTGCATATTTTTTCTCTTTACTCACTTAGGTTTCAAGAAACCCAGTTAATTATTATGGTCTAATTCATTCCATTTATTGATGTTCCACATGTCAGTGACTATCAATATTAGATTTTAATTCCACACCTTCAGTAATCTCTTACAAAATACCTGATTCCAGATACAAAAACCAAAGTACAGCATCCTATTTTGTGTAGCCTTTTGCTTATGATGAGACCCACAAAATCTTTAAGAAGGGAAACTTGGCAGCTGAAACTGAGGCTATTCAGGACATGGAATAAGAAAGCATGGGCCTTATATGAAGAAATTTGAAGAACAATGTAATTGTCTCATAATCTGAACGCGTATTCCAAATACTTGTATGTTGTCGAAATGATAAATAACTCAACTGAACTTGTGAATGTCATTCTGTTTCAAATAAGTGTATTAACATTTTAGGAGTTAACACTATACTATTACAGTAGCTTTTAGTAACAATTTTCGTCTCTTTTCTTTCCTCAAGTTTTCTCTTTTTCCTTCTCTTTCCTGTTTTCCATATGGAAATGCTCTATTTACTCATCTTTAGTGTATTTTTGACTCTTGATGTATTTCTTCTGTGCTTTTACATCTTTTTTGGTTTTTTTTAATTATTTTTATTTTTATCAATTACACTTTAATGACTTTGTATCCCCCCTGTACCTCCCTCCCTCCTCCCCTCCCAATCTCACCCTCCCTCTTCCCCACCCATGACCCTCTCCCAGTCCACTGATAGGGGAGGTCCTCCTCCCCTTCCCTCTGCTGCTAGTCTATCAGGTCTTATTAGGAGTGGCTGCATTGTCTTCTTCTGGTACTTTTACATCTTTTGATCTTAATATTTTAAGTATATGCTTGCATTTCCTCTCCTTGAATCAGCGTCTATGCATCCTATGCTGGCATTTTTTTACCTTCTATTGTGTACTTAGCAATATCTTAGCTGTTCTGAAATTTCAAGACATCTTGAAGATGTAGCCCATGTACTTAAGCAACTATTCGTTGTTTAGAGACATTAAGTATGGTTTTAACCCATTTTTGTTTGTTTGTCTAGATGATTGTTTGCTTTGTTGGTTTGGTTTTCTTTTGCATGCAGCCAGAATAAATATTCTACAACGTATTCTTGACTTCTACTTTAGGAAACTTCTTCTGTTGCCTTTTCTTCATGTTCTAATTTATAGACAAATTCCAATGATGTTTTTTTTTCTACTTGTTTTATGTTGCTAATGTAGTTAACAAAGGTGGAGATCCTGGTTCCATGTAATCTTCAGTGTCCATGACCTCTTCAGGCCCTGCATACTGAAAGCAGAGCTCACATTTCTCAATACTTGAAGACTGAAATAGAGACCATGACTATTCAAAGGAAAACTAAGATATTTTTATTATTTAATTTTATTGTTTTCTTATCAGTTACATTTTATTAACTCTGTATCCCAGCCATGTCCCGCTCCCTCATTCCCTCCCAATCCCACCCTCCCTCCCTCATCTCCACCGTGCCCCTTTCCAAGTCCACTGATAGGGGGGACCTCCTCCCCATTCATCCAATCCTGTTTTATCAGGAATCTTCAGGACTGGCTGCGAAGCCCTCCTCTGTGATTTTTTTTTTTAAATAAAGTGAATATGTTCATTTTATGCTAAATTTTAGAGAATGATGTCAATGTTTAGACACTATTTCTAAGCCATAAAAGAATGAAAAAAAATCTTGAAGAAAAAAATAGAGCTTCCTGAAATCTGCTACTTTCTGCTTTATTTTTGAACCCACCTACCTCTCCTACTCCCTAACAGTTCTCATAGTGTTGCGGTCTGTTCTTCAAATATGGGTGCTGGGTGATAAGTGCGTATAGATAAAGGGGTTAAAGAGAATAGTGTTTCCTGACTGCTGATACATTTACTTACACATCTATGAGAGAATATGGCAATATGTGGGCACATATATGTGTATTTGTATATATATATATATATATATATATATATATATATATATATATATGCCTTAAGTAAGTTCAACAAGACTGTTTAAAATTATTCTTTGAGTATTAAAGATTGTGTGGAACTTTATTTTTTATTAGTAAGTTTTACAATTCTAAGAATAATGCATGATCCTTCCATGTTTCAATTCCTTTTATTTGAAATAAAGAGAATATTTACATCTGATAAATAAGTTAACTCCAAGTCTTGTTAGACCATGTTGACTTCAGTAATTTATTTTCTCAAGTCCATGAGGTTTGCATTCCTAAAACTGAATGTGTTAATGACATATGAAGACCATGAAACACCCTAGAAGTCAAATGCCGCATTAATTATATAAATTGGTAAATTAGTGAGATAGTACAGCTAGATATATTCTAGCTGGTAAGGAGACAAAAGCAAATTCTCCAAATAATGACTGAAGCAATTTCATCATATATACATGTCCCCAAAGTCCCAGATGTCTACTGAATTAACCCAAAAATCAGAGTCAACACCTGGAGGCATAGTGAGCCATTGGACCCTGCAATTTTACATACACAAGGATTGATTGTAGTTATACCTATCATGCCCATACCACAGGTTAAGTAGCATTTATATTCTTTGTATGTATAATTTTAAATTGGGGAACTTCTTGAATCAACAAATATAAAAATGTTTATAGAAATGAAACCACTTATTCAAAAGCATCTACCACATCAAATAAAAACTAACCTCAAAAATTAGCCAGTCTCAGATACATTCACAGAGGTATTTTGTGTTAGACCCTGAGAGGCGTTAGGAGGTGGAGACAGCCTTGTAGCAGTCCAGCACTTGTCAACCAGGTTGGGAAGCTGATAGGGAATGACCACATAAGCAGTCACTCTCCAGTTCTGTATGAATATCAGACACTAGCAAGGTAGATTCTAATACCAGCTCATGACTCAGGAGGTGGGGAAAACTTGAGACAAGTTCATATTCTGCACAGACTTTAGTGTCATTTTATGGTGGTATATTCAAAAGATCAGAGGCAATTGACTAGTGATTTATGACTGCATATAGAGAATCAAAAAAAAAAAAAAAAAGGTGCTCCTAAGACTCTGGAATCACGGTTTAATCAATGGTGTCAAATTAGAGGAATATTTTTTTAATTAATAAACTTTTTATTAATTACAATTTATTCATTTTGTATTCCAGCTGTAGCCCCCTCCCTCATCTCTTCCCATGCCCCTCCCCAAGCTCACTGATAAGGGATATCCTCCTCCCCTTCCATCTGACCCTAGCCTATCAGGTCTCATCAAGACTGCCTGCATTGTCTTCTTTCTCTGTGGCCTGGTAAGGCTGCTTTCCCAGGGGGAGGTGATTAAAGAGCCAGCCACTGAGTTCATGTCAAAGACAGTCCCTGTTCCCCTTACTAGGCAGTCGAATTGGGCACTGAGCTGCCATTGGCTCCATCTGTGCAAGGGTTCTAGGTTATCTCCATGAATGATCCTTGGTTGGAGGATCAGTCTTAGAAAAGACTCCTGTGTTCAGATTTTTGCTTTAGTTGCTCTCCTTCTGGAGCTCCAGGCCCCTCCAGATCTTTCTGTCCCCCCCTTCTTTCATAAGACTCTCTGCACTCTGCCCAAAGTTTGGCTATGAGTCTCAGCATCTGCTTTAATACCTCTACCTTGGGTAGAGTCTTTCGGGGCTCCCCCCCCATTTTTCAATATTAATTTATTTTTATTTTATGTGCATTGGTGTTTTGCCTGCATGTGTAATGTGTGAGGTTGTTGAATCACCTGGAACTGATGTTATATGTGACGTTGTGGGTGCTGGGAATTGAACCCAAGCCCTCTGGAAGAACAGCCAGTGTTCTTAACTGCTGAGCCATCTCAGAACAAATTAGAAGAATCTTATATCCTGAAGAATAATCCTTTTGAGAAGCAGCAATTTAGTTTTCTACAGATTGCTCTTATGGAGCTTTGCAGATGACTATTGGAATGAGAGGTAAGCAGGCAGGGATTCTGAGAAACTAATGAGCTAAAGGTAGATAACTGCCAAATATAGTCATGGGGATGATATTAAATAAGGTTGTGAAGGGTGCCTCATGCTGAGAGTGCAGAATGCTTGACAGTCACCTGCAGAACTTAGAAAAGCACTGCCCAGGACCCTCCCTCATGGTTTCTAATGCAGGAAGTCTGGGGTGTGTCCCATGAGTTCCCATGTCTAACATAGTTGCTTACAGGTGACTCAAACACTCCTGTCTTGAAATCAATACTGGGAGTAGCAAAGCCCTAGAGAATAACTAGAACAAAGATGAGAAATAAAATCCTGGCCAGCAGGAAGCCATGTCATAAAGTATGTAAAGATATATTATATGAGTCCAGAAGAAATCATAAGAGCAAAGTAAATAAAGTATAATTAAAAATTAAATTAAATTAAATTTAAAAAAAGAATAATGAAGCCAGAGGCCAAAGACACAAATTGTCAATCTTCCTACCATCATTTATCAAATGGGTGAGGATAAGCCTTAAGAAAAAAAAAAATCCATAGTGTTATCCAAAGATGATTGACCAATAATGATTCTGACTATGATTTAGAAGTAAGTTGATTGCTATAGACTATGTTTTTGGGAATGTATGTATCTAAGACTGACCAACTTAAATGACAACTTTAAATAAGGTTAGATAATACATTGTCAGCAAAAACCAGAGGAGAGGGAAGTGAAGACCAAGTGGCATCATGGAAGTTAGTTGAAAGCCAGTCACAAAGGCAGGAATGGTGGAGAGATTGAAACAAGATGAGAAAATGAAAACTAAGCTATCATTGGATTTAGAGTTATTCAGGAATATAGCATAGAATGTTTTTCAGTAACATGATTTAAAAAACAGAGATACAATTCCTATCCAAAAAGGCAAAGAGGATGGACATCAGAAGAAGGAAAAAAGAGGGAACAAGTCAGGAGCCTGACACAGAGGACCTCTGAAAGGCTCTGCCCTGCAGACTATCAATGCAGATGCTGAGACTTATGGGCAACCTTTGGGCAGAGTGCAGGGAATCTTAGGAAAGAAGTGGGAAACAGTAAGATCTAGAGAGGACAGGAACTCCACAAGGAGAGCAACAGAACCAAAAAATCTGAGCACAGGAGTCTTTCCTGGGACTGATACTCCAACCAAGGACTATGCATGGAGATAAGCTAAGACCCCTGCACAGATGTAGCCCATGGCAGTTCAGTATCCAAGTGGGTTCCATTGTAATAGGAACAGGGACTGTCTCTGACATGAACTGATTGGCCTGTTCTTTAATTACCTCCCCCTGAGGGGGAAGCAGCATTACCAGGCCACAGAAGAGGACAAGGCAGCCACTCCTGATGAGACCTAATTGACTAGGATCAGAAGGAAAGAAAAGAAGACCTCCCCTATCAGTGTACTTGGGGAGGGGCATGCATGCAGAGGGTGGAGGAAGGGAGGGATTGGGACGGGAGGAGAGAGGGGTTTATGGGGGTATACAGAGTGAATAAAGTGTAATTAATAAAGAATTTACAAATAAAAGAAAATGTTCGACATCAAAAAAAAAAAAAAAGAAAAACAGGGATAGTTTTGTGGAGAATAAATAAAGAATGCAAAGGCTTCAATGGCAGTCGCTACTATTACCATTATGGTGGAAGCTGTTTGTATAAACATGCTACTGGTGGACAGGCTGGCAGATAAATTTTGACTTTCATGATAAATTCTCCAATTACAAAGTAAATTTACTTCCACCAAATATGCTATGCCTTGTGTTCGTTTATTTAAGCTGAAAAAGAGGTCGTTTTCTCCCCTTCTGCTTTCTTTTCTCAGCCAACTTGTATGTCTGTTTCTCCATCTTCTTACTTTCTTTCCTGTTTTCTTTTTCTTTTTTCTTATTGTTTCAAAGACTCTCCCATTATAGCCCAAGACTGGCCTCAAATACACAGTCTACCTGCCTCAGCATCCAGAATGCTGGGTCAGGTATTCCCCACCATATCCAAGAAAGGGGGACAAGTTTAAGAGTAGTGTTTTTAGCTGGAAGGTAGCAGGTGTGCTGTGCAAATTTAAAAGGAGGTCTTTCTGCCTTTGCTGGGAGAATTGGTGTCTTTAGAATACATCAGAAGCCATCAATTATGTTAGCAGTCCTGTCACTCAATTGAACCTCAAAATGTTTTGCCCAGCATTCCCACTTTCCCTACACTAGTAAAGTGAACAATTGCCTGATTTCTGACCATAGGGGGGAATAGCTATCTTCACCTCTTACCAGCTGAGAAATGGTGTGTTTTCTTTTCAAACAACACTGTATTAAATATTTTATAAATCAACCTCACAACAGTGTTTCTTCCTGGGTGGCAAATAAGTGAAAGTCAACAGGGAATTTCAATATAGGGAGCAGGTTTCATTTATACTGCTGTCCTAGAAGAGGTTGCCAGAGATAAAGACTGTATGGAAATCACTTCTCTCACCTGCAAGGTATTTTGAGAATTTTAAACCACTGGAATTGTTCACTCCAATCTTAGCTACCCTTAGAGAACTGTCAAGTGAAGAACTATCCATCCGAGAGAAGAGGAAAGCTCCTTGAAGACGTTGTCATTTGCCAGCCAGGATTGTGAAAGATTTTTCCAGTCTTCTCTCTGTTCCATTATAGTTCTTCCTTAGGTGATCTTACTCTTGCTGGAATTCCATTTCTTCTGAGAGGTAAATCACACACATTTGACATAGGATTCTAGTGCTGAAATTTTGGGAAACCTTCAGAAACAGCTGTAGCCTGACCTAAGCTCTCTCCTTCCATAACTGTCTGCTGCAATTATTACCTGTAACAGCCATTTTAACATTTTTGCTCTTGCAACAGAAATATGGGTTCCCACCATGTATGCAGTATTGTGTTTGGAACATAGAATCCCGCTCTGAGTGACCCTGAAGTTCAACTCGGTACTTAAGGGAAAAAGAAGCATTTTCTTAGTCATTAATAAATTAACTTCCATTGCAAAATTTGCAGGGATTCCTGTCTTCTAGCCATACATATTTTTCTTCTTTTGCTTTAAATGAATTAACTACCACTACTCCCCACAGTGTGTTTAATTATTGTGCTGATTACTTACTATGTATGCTAGGTGAAGGGGAAAGAATACAAAAGTGAAAAATAAATACTCTCCATGACCTCCTTGGGGAAAGAAACCAAAACCCATAAAATTAAGAAAACATATTGAAGTACATAGAGCAAGTGCCAGATGAGTGGACCAGATAATTGCACAGCCCCTGTGGCCAGGCTCCTCAGTCAGAACCCTGACTTCTGTCCCTGAGCTCTGGGCCTATTGTCATTAAGCTTGGAACACCCTAGTACCACTGTAAGCCTTGACCCTTCCTCTGCCTTCTCTGACCCTCTTTTTTAGAATCTTTTCCTTCTTTTTTTTTATTTCTTCACCTTTGTCTTCTGTCCTGTAGAAATTAACTTTTCTTTTATGAATTTTTTGTGATTTACATTTTTTTTTGCTGTTGTCCTTGTTGTGTGTGTGTGTGTGTTTGTGTCTGCCCATGTCTATAAATACCACATATAACTGGTGTTTAGGATGGTCAAACAAGGGTATTGGATACCCTGGCACTGAAGTTACATGCAGTGAGCCTCCATTGTGCTTTGGGAACCAAACTCAGGTTTTCTGCAACAGTAGCAAGTGCTTTTAACCACTGAGCTATCTATCTATCTATCCAACCCTGAGTTTATTTCTTAAGATGAAAAATAAAAATTGCATTCACACTTTTCAACATCAACACAGGAAATTGCTCAAACATAGACATATGCATCAATCTACAAACATCTACTGTGTGCACCTCTTTGTCAAACCATCCATGAAATCAGAGGTCAGGGGGTGAACACCTACTCTTCTCAAGAGCTCCCAGTCTTGTCATATATGATATTCATAAAGGGATGGGAAGGGGCAGAGGGCATCTAATAATGAGCCTCTGTTGAGTATGGCCCTTAAACAAGAGCTTCTAAAAGAAGATGTGAATTCATGGGAGTATTGGTTTACCAAGACTTTCAGCCATGTATAAAGATCCAAAATAAAGCATCATTTTTCTTAAAATTACCAAATTACACATTTATGCAATTAAATTTACTTCATGACAAAATCATATCACACACTTTCTAGCCATTTTAGTGTACTGAATTATATTAATGGTGTTGCAATTTTTCAAACTATGATTATGTCCCCCCAAAAAAATGTTGGTTAAGTTTATAGGTAAGAATACATAATACGGTGATCACTATCTATCAATGCTTTAACATACTTCCCCATCTTTTACATTTTTTAAAATTCCATAAAGCGGTTTCTTTTCTTTTTCTTTTTTTCCTTTTCTCTATTCTTCACACATGCAATATATCCTGACCATAGCCTCCCCTCATTCCCCTCCTCCCTGTTTCCCTACACACACACACCCTCTTCTCCAGATCCACTGCTCCTCCCTTTCCACTTCAGAAAAGAGCAGGCCTCCCAGTGATAGCAACCAAACAAGGCATAAAAATATGCAAGAGGATTATTCAAAAACCCTCATATCAAGGCTAAATAAAACAGCTCACTAGGAAGACAGGGTACCATAAGCAAGCAGAAGAGTCAGAGACAGCTTCACTCCCACTGTTTGAAGCATTACCTTCCTATCTTCTTCTCCCTTTCCCCCCTCCCCTTCTCCTCAGAAAAGAGGAGCCCCCATTACCAATCCACCCCAGCACATCCAGTAGCATCAATACTAAGGGCATTCTCTTCTACTGAGGCCACAGCAGCACAGCTCGGGGCAAGTGATCTATCTAACCGCAGGCAATAGAGTCCACGTGAGACACAACCCAGGCTCCACTTGCTAGGGAACCCATATGAAGAACAAGCTGCCCATCACTTACATATGCGTCGGAGCCTAGGTTTAGTCGATGTCTTCTCTTTGGTTGGTGCTTCTATCTGTATAAACCCACATGGGCCTAAGTTAGTTGAGCCTTTTGGTCTTCTTATAGAGTTCTTGTCCCCTCTGGGCCCTTGTATCCTTAACCCCACTCTTTGACAAGACCCCATGAGCTCCACCTAACATTTCGGCATCTGTTTCAATCCATTCTTGGGTGGGTCCTTTCAGAGGACAGTTAAGCTAGCCTCCTGTCTGCAAGCATAGCAGAGTATTATTAATACTATCAAGGGTTGGCTTTTTCTAATGGGGTGGGTCTCAGGTTAGGGTAGTCATTGGTTGGACATTAACTCAATCTCTGCTTCATTTTCATCTCTGCATTTTTTGTAGGTAAGGTAAATTTTGGGTTGAAGATTCTGTACGTAGGTTAGTGTCTCCCTTCCTCCACTGGAATTCTGCTTAGCTATGAGGTGGCCACTTCAGTCTCATGTACCCACTGCCGGGTGTCTCAGCTAGAGTCATCCCTATATCCTCACAGGGGCCTACTTTGTCACAGGTCTCCAGCTTGTGCCAGAGATAGCCCCTTCACTTTTTCTTCTCCCTCCCAGACCTCTCGTCTTTCACCCTCACTCTCCCCACATTTGTTCCCCACTCTCATTCCCCTCTCCACACTCTTTCCCGCCCGGTTCTCATACTTCTTCCACTTCCGGTATCTATTCTATTTCCCTTCTGAGTGGGATTCAAGAATTCTCTCTTGGGCCGTCCTTGTTACTTAGATTTTTTTAACTACTTATAAGTGAGTACATACCAATGTGTCTTTCTGGGTCTGAATTACCTCGCTTAGGATGATATTTTCTAATTCTATGTATTTGTCTGCAAGTTTCTTGATGCCCTTGTTTTTAATGGCTGAGTGATATTCTGTTGTGTAAATGTACCACAATTTTTTTATCCATTCTGCAGTTGTGGGACATTTGGGTTGTTTCCAGTTTCTGGCTATTATGAATAAAAGCTGTTATGAACAAAGCTGAGCAAGAGTCCTTGTTATGTGGTAGAGTATCTTTTGGGT
Organism: Psammomys obesus; assembly: GCF_907164565.1. NCBI lineage: Eukaryota > Metazoa > Chordata > Mammalia > Rodentia > Muridae > Psammomys > Psammomys obesus. The sequence goes on along the minus strand of NW_026596430.1, from coordinate 3,367,920 downwards.
ATATGTCCAGGAGTGATATGGCTGGGTCTTGAGGTAGAACTCTTCTCAATTTTCTGAAAAAGTACCAGATTGATTTCTAGAATGGTTGTAGAAGTTTGCACTCCAACCAGCAATGGAGGAGGGTTCTTGCTCCACATCCTAGCCATCATTTGCTGTCACTTAAATTTTTGATCTTAGCCATTCTGACTGCATATGTCTTGAACTCATCCCATATCGTTTGTTTTACAGTTAGTACAATGTCAATATTACATTGCAAAATACTTAGGTATATGCTGAGATTTTAAACTTACCGATAGTTTTATTTGATTTACTCATAGAAATATCAAGTCTAGCACTTTGTCATGCTTCATCACATGGAGCTTTACAAAATAATCACATGTCTGTTTGGAATCCAGTTGAAAGTATTTTAAATTAATTCTGTGATTCTCCAAGCTGGATCTAGATGCCTCAAGTACATGCTAAGTTGGCATTCATTACTTCTTATACCTAGGTCATTTTCAGAGCTGCTTCCTGCGGTCTCTGATCATCTGTAGTGTGCTGAGAGATGATTCCCACTGTGGCAGCAATGTAGCTGGTAGGATTGGATGGGAACCACAGGAGACAGCAATTGTCAGATGGAAATTAATTGATCCTAATTGCATTGCCATTGTATTGCACTCTGAGTCTATAGCTTGTTAAAACCACCGATTATGAAAATAAAGATCTTAATTTCTGCTGTAGGATATGGTAATGAAAAACCGCTCTTAGAGAAATGATCAGTGAATCAATCAATGAAAATTAAGAAATTAAAGAAGAAGTTAAGTAGCCAGTCATGAATTAACAGCATACTTTAGTAGTTGGGAAAGCCATCAACTGTGCAGTGTTTTATACTGAATTTTCTGCTTGTAACTCCTGAATGTCAACTTTTTCCCACAGAAAGCGAGATGGATTCTGTGTGGCTTTGTAACACCCTTTGCTCTGAAAAACAGATCTTTGCTGTAAGGAGGATTTAGAAAACAGATGTGTTTGATTTACAGAGCCTTTATCTTCTGGGAAGTCTTAACAGGAAGGTATCTTAAAACAGAAAACAGCTCCGATTATAATCAAAAAGGACATCAAAAGTCCTGTTTTCATTGTTCATTTATAACTTATGAGTGAGGATGGGATCATTAATCATCTTATCTTTCATTCAGCACATTTGATTGATTTGTGGTGTTATGGAGATCATATTTCTTGTCCATATTTTACTGAGTACCAATTCTGATTAGGCCTCAAAATATCAGATCACCAGGAAGTTATGAAATTAAGGAATGGGTAGACCTGGGACTGAAACCCCTCAGGTGAAAACATTGTGACTAATCTACCTCTATGAAAAGGAAATTTAATAATAGTAAATACTGAATAATTTATTCATCTTTTGCTTACATGTATTTTTCTTGGCAATTGCAGTGCGAGTGCTGTTAGAGCTTCCATTGCTTAAAACTCTGCCACTAGAAAAAAATGTCTAGATGAGGGAATAGAATATCCTGTAGTTAGGATATATTTATGGTTTGTTTAATATTTCAAATGCAGGTATGTACTTTTAGCTTAATGAAAAATAAAAGTAGCTATGATTTAAAAGTACATATTTAAAGGAATGTTGAAATCATAATTGCATGCACCACTAAATACTTTCTATGAGTATTCTTCACATGTGACTGTCTTACAGAATTTGGAGCATTGAAATTTTAATTACCTAATGAAATAGGAATGTGAAAGAATAACTAACAGTTATTAGGTAATTATAGCTATAAGCAAAGCACCCCCAAATGACATGCATCTCCACATAACTGTCAGTATATACATTGATCGAATGGTTAACTATATTTGGCAGCTATAAAGGGTATGACTATCATGTTGTTTCAATCCTACATGAGGCATATTGGTTAAAACCAAAATAAATCAAAGTGGTTGTATTGTGTTCGGCTTAGGAACATTCAGCAGTTCCTGTTATATGTGCACATGGGGTCTCCGTAGAGTGACTCCATTATTAAAATACAACAAGGAGAGTATCATTGGGAGATTGGTACCAATACATGTATTGGATTCTGCCTGGATGTTCAAGCTTTTACCTATAATGATGCAGTGTTTACTTCTATGCATTCCCACCTATATAACATAACTCATGCCCAGCATTTACCATGCAAAGTATAATACAAATGCTGTTTATGTAAATGCATTTTCTTTTGTTTATGTAACAGTGTTGAGAAGAAAAAATATAAAGAGATGCAGTTTAATTGTGCTTCTAGTGCTGGGGATTGAATCGAGGACCTTGACATGCTAAGAGAGGTTTAATTATTTAAGCCTTTGTTTTTTTGTTTGTTGTTGTTGTTGTTTTTCCAAGAAAAGGCAATGCTATACTGCTTAGCCTATTTTTGAAATCTGTATGTAGCACAAATTTTCTTTGAGTTTGTGATCCTCCAGCCTCCTTCCATGGAATGCTGGCAGTAGAGAAAAGCCCGGTTGCAAGTTATTTTTCCTTATTCTTTTTCATCTGTAGTTAGTTGAATCCCAGGATAAATAGAAGGTTGACTACAAGACAGCTTAATTCAGCTGTATATGTCAATTTAATTGAGGCTCAGTCCTATCTGTCTCCGGCCCCCGTGGTTATTCCTATGTATAGTCCTGGACTCAGGAGTCCAGCAAATGATGGAAGTAGTGTGTGTTAGAATACATGTCAACATGTGTTCTCTCTTCTCTCTTCTCTTCAGATACTACAACATACTCCACCGAACGATCTGAGCACTTCAAACCCTGTCGAGACAAGGACCTGGCGTATTGCCTCAATGACGGTGAATGCTTTGTGATTGAGACCCTGACAGGATCCCATAAGCACTGTCGGTAAGCCCCAGCAGCAAACAATTTAAAGTGCAGACCCTCCTTGAGGACCAGACGTGGAGGGTAGTAGTCAGCCTCGACAAAACACTGTCTGGGTGTGGATAGGGATGCTGTTTTAGTGGAGAAAACAACATGGAAAGGAACAAGGCTCGTTATCTTGTTCTTTTTTTGAGGAAGGAACAATTGAAAAAAGGTTAGATGTGGTTGTGTTGTGCCTAACAAGTCAAAGAAGATTTACTTCCTACCTGCCAATTTAATGGGGGTGATTATTTATTCTCTGAAGCCTGTGTTTATGATATGAGACCCACGCTTGTACCCTAGCACTAAGAAATAATCCTTTCTTGCAAATCTGTAAGCTTCGGTAAGAGACAAAAACTGCTCATCTTAGACAAAGAGTCTTGGTGTTTAATGTGAAGCAAACCCCAGAGGCTGCACATGTGTCTGGGGAGAGGTGTATTTTATTTTGATTCTGGCTGCACTTATTAATTTCATACTTAAAAAAAAACAAAAACAAAAACAAAAACACCTACAATGGGAGCTGCTCTCCAGCAAGATGTTGTAAATGAAATGATCGTCCTGCTTGAGCCTAGGCAGAAAACCACTTAAGGGAAATTCCCAGTAGATTCAGGAAGGTGTTTAATTGGCTTTCAGAAACACCAGGTTATATAACTACTGAAAATATAAGCAAGGGGAAATAAACAGTGCACTCCTAAACACTGCCGCTTTAAGGCTCGACAGAAAAATCAAATTAGCATTCAAAAGATATTTCTCACCATGCTTTTATTGCTAGCACTACCCTGGTAATTTGTTTTTTCTTGCAATTGTACATGCTTCAGTGACCATATGTATCCACAATCCTTCCCTTTCCTTTATTTACACTTCTTATATGACACAGTTATTAAATTAATTATGCTTAATCATGAAGCTTGAAAAATTGTGACTTTTTCTCTCTATTGCTTTATAAAACTTTATTCCTGTGTTGTTTTATTAAGATGATTCAGAGAAATGTATCTTTTAGTTGTGGGTTGAGAACATGACAGCAAATCTGGCTTGGTTCACTAACAACCCTGAGTCCATGAGGAGGATGTGTGGCTACTTAGTGGGCAGAGATACGGGTGCGAAAGAACTGATCAGTGGGAGTAGGACTCTTTCTTGTGAGCTTGTCTCTCAAAGCAAAGAGAATGCAGTGGTTCTTTTTCACCTAGGACATGGAACTTTAGCCTTTTTTGTTGCATATTCTCTTTTCTCTTCTGAATTTACCTCAATTACAAAGTTTTTATTTCATTATTACCCTCTTTAAACCAAGTGGGCAAAGAGAAGAAGTAGGAATAGTTCCATCCTCACACTTTTTTTGTATTTGTAATGCCCCTGAGAATGCTTGTAAGTAACATACAAATGACTCGAATCTCTACAGGGAAATATATGTGTATATATATGAATATATATAGACATCCTTTTCAGAGCCTGGTATGTGTCCAATGTCTTTTAGTCACTCAGCCATATGTTAAAGTTAACTTAGTCCACATGATGAGGTCATGGTGAGGAAATTATTGCTAAGGTTTGTGGCATAGTTTATTACTGGACATTCATGTGCTAGAAGCATAGTCCTTAGTGCACTGATAAAGAGGTGACAGCTTTGAAGAGTCGGGGACTAGTAACTAGGTAATTACATCACTGAAGCTCCACCCTTGTGAACTGATTAACATTATCTCCCCAGAGTGTGTTAATTTTAGTAAGAGAAGATCTGTTTTCTAATGAGCAGGTTGTTCTGAGTAAGAGCAACCAAACTTCTTTCTTGCCTCCTGACAGTGGCCATGTGTGCACCCTTTTATCTATATCCCGTTCTTGTTTGCTTCTCCAACACACTGTGGTAAGAGTATCACTGGGATACTGGCACCTTATTGTCTGTTTCTCTGGTCGCCGGAATAATAAGCCAAATTCGTATCCTTATTTTACAAGGTACTTAGCCCCACATATCTTGTTATAGTAATAGCAATAAAAAAAGATGTTGTCAATTAAAGCTGACTTCCTCATCCACTGAAGAAGAGGTGAATTAAAGGAAACAGCTAATAGTACAACTTTCTTTGATGGTGTTCCACCACAAAGATGGATCATATCTAACCCAACCCGAGTATGCCTCTATGAGTCATCAGTTCTAAAACTGAGTATACAGAAAACAACAGAATGATTCAAAGCCCTTTGAAACATATGGTCTCAGTAATTCCTTAAGTTTGTGATCTTATTATTACTCGTTTTAATTTTTTTTTATTTTAGAGCAGTTAAATGTACAAATTATTGGTGTTAATTGTGGAATTTCCACACATGTGTACATTATTGAGCTATCGCTCCCAGTCTTCTACACAGCTCCTACCAACTTCATCTTCCAGCACCCATCCCTATATCTCTTCAGTTTTTTCCCTCTTCTTTCCTGTCTCTACTCTCCATTACTTCATTTCATATTTCCATGGTGTATTAATTTTCTAGTTCTCGTAAGGCCAATTATGGAAGATCACATAGTTTAACAACTGAAATCTGTTTTCTCCCAATCAGGCAGATTAGAGGACAGTGATTGAGTCGTCATTGGGGTTGGTTTCTTTTGAGTACCCTTGACTTTGGCTATGTGGGACATTTTCTCTCTCTGCTTTTTCACTGTATTTGATCTTGATGTCTGTGTTCATACCTTCCCTCTTCTATGGATATAGTAGATTACATCTCATCCTGTGACTTTCTGCTAACTTCAGTCTGATTTGGAAAATAATGCTGTATTGCTTGCTTTGCAGTTTAAGTCTTGGGAATTTCCCACCTGAGGTTGCCAGAAAAATCAAACAAATAGGCAAATATAATCCCTCAGTAAAGAATTTTTCCACAAGCATGCTCACACTCTAAGACATTGGAAATTAATTGTTCACCATGTGTTTTATTGAAACCCAGTTGAACACATTTCTACAGGTCTCATGTTCAGAAAGGGAATTTTTACTGTCTGTATAAATACATGTGAAAATCTAAATTTTGTATCTCATACAATTAGAGATGTAGTCATGGCTCAGCTAGAAGGATGTGTAATACTTGGACCTTCTGTCTCCATATTTCTTGTGTATTTTGGTTCAAACACTGTTATTTAACAGAGACTGACAACAAAGGTAATCATGACAAAAGATCAGCCTCATACAGAAACTCAAGTATGTTAATAGACACCTAGCCTATAAATCTCTTACTGGTAAGTAGGAACATCACTCATTATACATACATGCTATTCATCTCCTGGGCCTTGCCGTGATGATCACACATCACAATTGACTGCTATTCATCTCCCAAGATTTCCTATGAATAAAAGACACAGATTTCTGCCTGCATAAGCTACTCTTTAAATTTCTGAAGCTGTTATTAATGATATGCCATTTGTGTTGCACTCTTCTTAAGTAGTATGTTCCATTCACTCTTCCCCTGTTTGGCAAATGTTTATTGAACATTTCCTATCACCCAGATACTGTTGAATAAATACATACAGAAATTAATTTAAATATTCATTGTGGTGTGTTTGCAAAAGTGGAATGTTTTATCCTTCAGAAATAGTTTCATACTTACAAAATATCAGAAATAATGTGAAGTACTTGAAGGTGACTGGGTTGACTCTCGTATCATCTTTATGATGTATTAGTTAGTGGAAATGTTTCAAGTAAAATAAGTCTCTATTTGGTGCATTTGAACAGCAACATAAATACATGTATATGTATGGACTTGCTAGTATTTTTTTTTCAGTTACAAAATTCTACCTAAATCAAAATCTGAGATCAATTATGATGGTGTTTTCTTGACTTTCTTTTTAAAAGTTGCAATGTTAGAACTACGTCAACTATATTTCCATGCTTTCACACCATCCAGTAACAAGGGTTCCAGCATATATTCAAATTATTCTTCGTCAAACAACCCAAATGTTCATTCAGATCTTGGTGAGGTTACACACACCTATGATCCTAGCACTCCAGAGGCAAAAGCGGAAGGATCTCTGTGAACTCTAAGCCAGTCTGGTCCACATAGCCAGCTCCAGGTGATCCAAGGCTACACAGTGAGACTCTGTCTCAAAAACTAAACAAGAACAAAAGCAAAACTATACCAACCAAACAAAAAAAATGTTCAATGAGAACAGAATGAGGAAAGGTCGTTATGATTATTCTCGTGTTATATTTTCCATTGTTTATCAATTTTTATAAAGCTCCTATGGATCACTGAAATATTAATGTATATATAATACATGTATTAAATGTTAAAAGAAATACTAACATCCTAAAATAATTTATCAGAAGGACTTTAAAGGGAAATGTGCAAGTAAATAAGTACAATTCATTCTTTTAAATTAAAATATATTACGAACTCAGATATCACCTGCACAATAATTAATGAGAAAGCTCCCTTGTTTTGTGGGTGATCCATAAAACAAAGATGGGAACCAGAAAACCATGAAGGGCTGACTGCTCAATAAAGTGTTCTCAAGCAAAGGAAACCCAAAGCATATGTTTCCCATACTTCGTTTATAGAAAGTTATCACCACGGATAACTAAGGCTAATGTAAAAGTAAGTAAATGAAGTCCAAGGAAAAGAAAAAGCTAGCATATTCATTTATGTCAGCAACTAAAAGGACATTTTGAACAGAAAGGAAACAATGGAAGAAAAATTTAAGCATAACATTGCTTGGATCTGAATATTTGTAACAGCATTGTTTTTTTTTAATCTAAATATCATATCAGAAAATAAAGATATGAGAAAACTGACTAGCTAACATTGCTAAAACTTTGACCCCAAACTTACCCTGCCTAAAAGATGTTCAGGATAAAGATAAAACAGATAGAGCAAAAACTGAGGGAATGCCCAACCAGTGCCTGGCCCAACCAAAGACTAACCCTATGGGAGAGTGCCAACCCCTGACACTATGAACTATGCTCAAATAAGCTTGCAGACAAGAGCCTATGAGAGCTACTCTCTGAGAGGCTCTAGCCAGCAATGCCTCAATACTGATGCTGAGACTCACAGCCAAATATTGGACAATGTCTATGGAGTCTTGTAGAAAAGTAAGAGAAAAGAGAAAAGGACCTGGTGATGGGATGACAGGAACTCCATAAGAATACCAACAGAGGCAACTAACCAGGGCCTGGAGGGGCTCGCTGAGATGGAAGCATCAACCAAGGACCATGCAATAACTGGACCTAGGCCCAACACAGAGATGCAGCAGATGGGCAGTTTAGGTTTCATGTGGGTCCTCTAGTAAGGGAAGTGGGAACTGCATTGCACATGGACTCACTTGCTAGCTTTTTCCTTGTCAGACCATAGGAGAAGAAGACATGCTCAATCTTGATGTGACTTAATGAGCTGGGATGTATGAGAAACGGAGCTCCCTTTTTTTGAGGAATAGGTGAAAGCAGAGCCGGGAAGGGTATAACCAGGAGGGGAGGAGGGATAGGGCTACAATCAGGATGTAAAGTGAATAAAATTTAATTAATTTAAAATATTAAGATAAAGTAAATATCTTAACAACTGAAAGATGTTACATAATATCCTAAGGTTGTGAGTAAATCAACTCCAATCAGGAGAGTGGAAAGAGGGACAGAACACATTATTTTCCTTAAAAGGATTCCAGACAATAAGTGAACAAACCCATGAGACATTTGACCTGACCTCACCAGAAATGGAACTTTTTCTTTTGGGACAGGTGGGCATTGCTTGATTTTTATCTTAACATATATTTAGTTATTGTTAAATGTATATTCTCTCTTTATACATATATAAAACTCCCAAAACATATATGTGTTTAAACATATAAGGTTTTTTTGCAAAACCTGTTTCTGTACATTCAAAAGTCACTATTTCTAAGAAGCTAGCCTATAGAAATTTATGTGATGAATTATATTTAGAATGTTCCACCAAATTTTATTTTGTAATTTCCAAAAGAAAGTGACTACTAAGGTCTCAATATAAATACGCATACACATTTGAACATACCTGATCAGTGACTGAATCTCCAAAGGCTTTGAGATTATGGGAGTGTTCACGTTGTCAGGCTATATGTGAAAACTAGAATATACCATAAAGTTGAACAAATTAGAGTGTGTTCATCCCAAAAAGCAGCTAAGTAAAAAGGCAAAGGAAAAGCTTGTCATTGTTTTCTTCTGTAAATTGTGTTTTCTAAGGCCTCTGTATAATATAATATATATATTTTATATTTATATATTTTATATTTATATATTTTATATTTATATATTTTATATTTATATATTTTATATTTATATATATATATATATATATATATATATATATATATATATATATATATATTGGCCTAAGACACTGGAATCCTCCTTTTGGCCTTACAGTAAGATATATAGAGAGCTTCCCTGTCTGCTAAGTCAGTGTCATTATATTTCACTATCATTAGGCTGATAGCAGAACTTTCAATTAAGCACTTTCAGATTAAACTGGTATCAGGTCTCTTTAAATGGGCCTGCTATGTCTTATTAATAATTTACAGGTAGTCTTTATGTCAGATTTTGAGAGGCTAAGAAGTGGATTTAATAACAGAAAGACATATCTTGAAGGAAACTGAGAAGAGAAGAGAGGAAATGCATCTCCAGATGTAGCTTAAATTAAGATATTTGGAGCAAAAATTAAGTATCCCAACCACTATTTAACTTCAGGCCATACCTAGAAAACATAAGCACTTGAGAAGTGGCATCTATGGACATTGTATTAGTGTGAGGGAAACAGCCATTGTCACTAAGACTGCTAGACATCTGAATGGGCCCAAGGTGTTCAAAAGCTAAATTTGCTTCCAAAGCCTGTGGCTTTTCTAAACTGAAGCTCACTAACTGTTCACCTGTCTTCTCGGGGTCAAAATGTAGATTCCTCAAACTTTGGAAACAATCACATTTGGCTTGGACTTGATCTAGCATGATCATTTTGAAAGTCTATTAACTTGAAGATGCTTGAATCAGATGAAATGGAGAAAATGGGCCACCATAAGTTCCTTCTGCAACTTCCACCGGAAGGCAGTGGAGTGGAGGGGCTGCTGCATGAGATTGGCGAGGAAAGGCAGCAGCTGGAGTGAGGAGGGTGCCCTGGAGGCTTGCTCCACATTGCTGTGTCCCATTCTTCCTGAGGAGGCTTTAAAACCAAAGCTCCCGGTTTTAAGTGAATTGATTGGGAACAGTACAATATCTCTGTGCTATAATTTATAAAATTACAGGACTAGCCTTGTGAGATCTTCGCTCTGTCACTTTATAGGTCCATTAGCTCTTCAGGCTAGCGAGGGTCCTCTTTATCAAATGGTCGCCAGTAAGTGCTCTGAGAGCAGTGGATAATGGTTCCCTGTGGCTGAAGAAAGTCATAGTGAAAATGGGACTCTGGCACACATCTCTAGAAGGTATCAGCAAGAGAAGCTGGAGGTTGACGTGCCTATAAAGTGCAATCTCAGCCACAGAGCCCTTTTAGAATGGGGTTAATAACAAGGTGAAGACCCTTAAAACAGCTTTTAAGTTATATCAAAGAAATGCTCATAAGTACGATTGCCATGGCCCATATATGACTTGTATAATTTTCAGTATTCATGCCTATAACAGGTGGCCTCCTAAGGGCTTTTGGCCAGAAGAAATGAGCTGAGTTGAAATAATTCTCTTCTGTGGATGGACCTTTGCAAGAGAGGCACATTAACAAACAAAATGCAAGTGATATCATAATTCCAGACGTTCATGTAGTTAGTTGCCTCTTTTAGTTTTACTTCTTTGTGGAGACACCCCATTTGGTACCCCCAGATACTTGCTCAAATGTTGTACAAATGGCAGGGGAAATAAATCTAAGAGGGAGAAAGTGACATAGAATGTAGGTATTTTTCTATGTTAGTTATTTAAAAGTTTTATAACTTAGTTCTCATCTAGCTGAAACAAGAACTTGTACTTTTTTTTTATTTGGGTTGTTTCAAGACAGTGTTTGTTTGTGTAGTTTTAGCTGTTCTAGAACAAGCTCTGTAGAGCAGCTGGCTACAAATTCATAGAGATCTTGTTTCTGACTTCCAAGAACTAGGATTAAAGATATGTGCCACTAAACAGACTAAGAACTTGCCCATTTAAGTGTCGTTATTATTTGTTTGTTTGTTGTTGTTGTAGAGAAACAAGATGCTGGATAGTCCTACATCAATGTACCTGAATGTGCATGTGTATGCATGTATGTAAATTAATGCTTCTTGTTTGGATTTCCTTTCTTTTGCACACAATGAAAACCGGAAATAGCATATTTGCATAAGTCCTGTGAAAGGTGTTACATAAATGTCATCAGCCTTATTTAAAGAGAAGACATGGGTTTAGAACTGGAATGAGGCAAGTTGGGGAATTTCCATGTGCATTCTGAGTCTTTAGGCTTCCGTTAAAATTCTCACACCCTAGACAATTAGCAGTGTTCTATAATTTCTCTGATTCATCCATTTCTTGATTTTCTTGGGTTTGTTTTGTACTCAATCTCTAGCAATTAGAGGAAAAGATAATTTTATTTTTTATTAATCGATTTAACCTGATATGATTTTAGTATTAACATGAGATGAATGTTGACTTTGGCATTCTGTGAAGCAATAGAAAGATCTGTTGATTTTTATTTTATTTAATTTTTTTGGCAGAAAAGTTATGCTTCAGTTCAAAGATATACAGATTAAAAAATAATGACTCCTCTCATGGAAAATACATGATTCAATAAAATGAACTGTTTGCTTTTTCATTCTTTTTCAAAATAGTATTTTCAAAGGTCTGGCTATTTGTATGCTTTAGTGTTTAGTACAAGGGCACAAAAATCCTGGATGGCATAGCTAATTTTTGAAGTCTGGCAGAAAAACAAAGGGGAAAATATTTGAGATGCTGGATATTTCAGTGTTGAGTACAAACAGGCGATGGTCAGTACACAGGTCCTTCCATGTCACTGACAGATGGTGCATTGTTTTCTATAAGTGCTCTTAGTTACCTTTGATTGTGAGGTTTAAAACTAGGCATGCCTTTAGATATGTACCCAGCCTCCCCCAAGCTCATTTGTCAGCTGTGAAAAGGAGATGGACATGACATTTTCTGAGAGTGCCATTGGAGTATCATATATATGAACGTTAACTGGAAATGTAAGATGCAATAAAAATGCAAAACATTGTAGCTATGTGGTAGCTAAAATGATCTAATTGATTTTTTGCCTCTCTCTAATATCTTATGATAGTCCTGTTAATTAAAACACTCTTAAAATCAATGCAGTGCTGTTCTAGCCGATAGAGCCCAGAATTTACCTTATCACATGACTGAATCAAATTTTCCTTATAGCAGGATGAAATTTTCAGAGATATCTCTAGTTCAATGATGTTTTTAAAAGGTTTTTTTAATTAGAAGGATGAATAAATGGTTCAGTAGATTGAGAACATGTACTCCTCCAACCAAAGACCTGAGTTCAGTTATCAGCATCCACATGAGATGAGTACAACCACTTGTAACTTCAGTTCCATGGCTATCCAAGACCTCTGGCCTCCAGCCTTGCTCACATGTTTATATTTGTATGCATACATATGTACATAATTGAAAATAAAATGGATATTTAAAATTGGATTGAATATTAAATATGGATTTCCAAAAACTCCTCTTTAGAAAAATTAATTAAAACATAGATTCTTGTGTCCTTGCTGATGCTTGAAAACAGTGTCTCCTTGTTTCTTAAATAATCCCCATTGGACTGCCTAGTTGGAGTCAGTGTCCATCTTTAACTAACATCCTGGCAAATTATTTACCTTCTCTGTCACTCAGTTTTCTTATCTGTTATGTGGGAAAATGTTACTACATTGCAGGAGCATTGTAAGATGAACAGAATAAGCACCATGAGTTGAAAATTGAGTATAATATCTAAATAGTAAAGACGTACACTGTCATCCTATTTACTTGGCCCTATTTGCACAGCATTGAACTCATCTCTTGAAATCTTTATATACACTCAGAGCCTGTATACTCAGAGAACCTTGTTCCAAGATCTTACCTTGAGTCCCATTATCAGGTTTGAAAAAAACTGACACATTTCTATCATTTAGAGGAACAGTAATGACTGATCCTGTTTCAGGAGCACCTTTTTAAATTGATCATCATTGTTCAAAGAATAGACATGGAAGAATGGAGAAAAGGGAGGCAGCCCTTTGTTAAGTGAATTCTCCCTTTCCACAGTTCTTTCAAAATGCATAATTATCCTTTTGCCCTCCTATGTTGGCCAGTCTGCCTTAAGTCCTGAAGCAAAATTTTCCACAATATCCAATCATAAGGCTTGATGGACAACTACTTTTCTCTGGTGGCTGTGGCCTTCTAGTTGGGATAGAAGAGGCTAGAAGAACCGCCCCTCCCTGTACAGAGATGGAATCATGTAATGATGTATGTCCTAGATAAAATATAGCTGGTCTATAATAAATATTAAAAGATATCTATCTTTTAAAATGAAAGTAGATCAGTAAATATCTTAGCTCCCAATCACCGGGTTATACAGTTGTAAACACTGGAAGACAGATTCTTAGGCTGATATTCCAATTAAGCTTACTCAGAAGAGGATAATGGTGTCTCAGAGCTATTTTGAGGTTCTGAGCTATTTTGCAAGGCAATGAGAGAGTTTGTAACGTCTTTCATGCTTTACCTTCATGCCATTGTAAAGCCTCTTGGTCTATCCTGTATCACTGTTGAGTCAGAACCTCTACATTTCTGTCCACGCTTTCTTTTCAACTCGCACTTATGTAAACAACTTTAAATATGTTTAAACATGTTAAAGATAATACAAAGACATAGCTAAAGTTTTTAAATGTCATTCTTTTTGACTCAACAGGCAAGTACTAACTCCACTACCTACAGGCTTAAAATCTCCACTAAGTCCTCTTCTATAAAATCCCTCTGGTCCAGAAATCTCCAGCTCTTAACTGCTTGGAAAGGAAATGTCCAAACTCTCACTATCTTTAAGCACATCTGTCACCTCCTCAACATATTATATTTGGAGCAGCCATACACATAGTTAAGACCCCAAACTTACTTTATTGTGTGTTTTCTTGAGATGTGGTCCCACTAGCCACACTTCACATTTGCAACCAATTATTTTATTTTTCAGGGTTTTTTTATTTTTTTTATTTTTATTTTTGAAATGCAAGTTTATTTTATTTTTCTTTTTAGTTACATTTTGTTAACTCTGTGTCCCAGCTGTATCCTGCTCCCTCATTCCCTCCCCAACCCCACACTCCCTCCCTTTTCTCCTTTCTGCCCCTTTCCAAGTCCCCTGATAGGGGAGGACCTCCTCCCCTTTCATCTGACCCTGTTTTATCAGGTATCTTCAGGGCTGGCTGCAAAGTCCTCCTCTGTGGCCTAACAGACTGCTCCTCCCCTGGGGGGAGTCAAACAGCCTGCCCTTGAGATCCTGTTAGAAATAGTCCGTGTTCCCCTTACTTTGGAAAACTACTTGGTTACTGAGCTACCACAGGCCACATCCGAGCAGAAGTTCTAGGTTATATCCATAGATGGTCCTTGGTTGAGTGTCAGTCTCAGAAAAGACCCTGTGCCCAGATATATTTTGGTCCTTGTAGAGCTCCTATCCTTTCCATATCATACTAACTTCCCTTCTTTCATATGATTCCCTGCACTCTGCCGAGGGTTTGGTTATGAGTCTTAGTGTCTGCTTTGAAACACTGCTAGGTAGAGTCCTTCAGGTTTTTTATTTTTATTAATTACAGTTTATTCACTTTTGTCCCCCCTGTAGCTCCCCCCTCCCCTCCCAATCCCACCCTCCCTCTTCTCCACCCATGTCCCTCCCCAAGTCCACTAATTGGGGAGGTCCTCCTCCCCTTCCTTCTGATCCTATTCTATCAGGTCTCATCAGGAGAGGCTTCATTGTCTTTCTCCATGGCCTGGTAAGGCTGCTCCCACCTCAGGGGGAGGTGATCAAAGAGCAGGCCAATCAGTTCATGTCAGAGACAGTCAAGGACATTTGCTCAACCATGTTTGAGACAGCTTTATTTGTAATAGCCAGAAGCTGGAAACAACCCAGATGCCCCCCCCCCCCACTGAGAAATAGATAGAGAAATTGTGGCACATCTACACAATGAAATATTACTCAGAAATAAAAAGCAATGAAATCATTAAATTTGCAGGCAAATGGTGGAAACTAGAAAAGATCATCCTGAGTGAGGTATCCCAGAAACAAAAAGACACACATGGTATAAACTCACTTATAAGTGAATATTAGACATATAATATAGGATAAACACACTAAAAGCTGTATACCTAAAGAAGCTAATTAAGAAGGAGGACTCTGGCTAAGATGCTCAATCCTCATTCAGAAAGGCAAATAAGATGGACATCAGAAGAAGAAGAAAACAGGGAAGAGAACAGGAGCCTGCCACAGAGGGCATCTGAAGGGCTCTACCCTGCAGGATATCAGAGCAGATGCTGAGACCTGTAGCCAAACTTTGGGCATAGTTCAGAGAATCTTAGGAAAGAAGGGGGAGATAATATGACCTGGAGAGGACAGGAGCTCCACAAGGAGAGCAACAGAACCAACATATCTGAGCACAGGGGTCTTTTCTGAGACTGATACTCCAACCAAAGACCATTCATGGAGATAACCTAGGACTCCTGCACAGATGTAGCCCATGGCAGTTCAGTGTCGAAGTGGGTTCCATAGTAATGGGTACAAGGAAATGCAACCAATTCTTGTCACTGCCTACCATGTGCCAATACTAAGATTATAGGCATACATCTCTGTGTCAGATTTTTCAGATGTAATAGGTAGTTCTGCTAATAGCTTCTGTAAACTAAGTGAAACCCAAAATTTGTTGTGTTAAACAGGACAGACAATTGTCACAGTGCAAATGAGACTGAAATTCATAGGAAATCAAGCCTGACATGTGCTCGTGTTCTTTTTAATGTAAAATTTCCCAAAAATATGTATAGAAGAATAGGCAGAACAGGATGTACAGAGCCTTTTGCTGTGCCGCATGTACTTCTGTGGCACTAGGCAAATGTAGTGCTCAGATATACGTGAAGGCAAAATATCCATACACATAAAATAAAAATAAATCAGAACAGAGTTTTAAAAAAACCTTAAAAATGAGATAAGGACATCAGTCTTCTCTCTGATTAAAAAGAAATCCAGAGCTAGTTTTTTATTGGTTGGTTTCTGTATGGCCATGGTTATTCTACTAGTTTTATAAATATGAGAAAATAGTCTTATGACTTGAAGCAGAATCAGTTCTGTGAAACTACATATTTAGATATGGTCCAAATACTGTTAGGCAAGGTACTTTAGTTTTGTGAAAACTGAGCAATAGAAGCCCTCTGTACAGATCTTGTGAGTTCAAAAGCCAGAAACATCAATACAGTGTGATATTAGCAGAGATGCTGTATAAAATTTCACCATCCCTGGACAGCAAAACCTGGATATGGACAGCAGAGAGATCTTTCCAGAATGATCAATTAAATAAAAAAAATACTTCATTGAGAATATTTGTACACAGAAGCATGTATCTAATGTTTGCAAATGAAACCTGAGATGATTTTAAAAAAATCAGACTAAAAACATAAAATTTAAAATTATTGGAAAGTCTTTGTGCATGCACACACACACACACGCGCGCGCGCGCGCGCACACACGCACATATCTGTAAGAGCTACCATATTAATCCTCCTCTATGTTTATTCTCCTCCCCTCCAAAAATAAATAAATAAATAAATCTATGGTTATTTTTATACACTCTTTCCATCTCTTTCCCATTGCCTCTTAAGCATATCCAGCATTCCAGGCTCAATAAAGAGTGGTAGGAAAATAGTAATAAATGTTCTCAGAAAAACTCATAAAAAGAGTTATTTTGATGGGCCTTTTCTATTTCAATTTTGTGTGAAGGGTTCTGTGATGCAAATAGAAGGTATCAGATACCCATGCTCATTGAGGTCCTGGGAGCTTCCAAGATGAGATAGCAGCTGAATTTGCATTTGGTGAGATAAGAGCCCTCTCTTTCTCATTTTGAAGTCTGCTCTTGCTTGCCAAAAAGGACATGAGGTTTTAAGCAATTATTGGTGACTATCCCCTTCAAATTTTAGGAGGGGGGAAAACTCAAACTTATTTAAATGTAGATTAAAACAACCACATTATTTAGGTAACTCGTGAAACTAGTCACTTCTTTTCTGAATTATTTCCTCTCATATCTAGATAATTCTCAAAGATGGAGTGAAACATGATAATATCACAATTCAGTTTGCTTAAACTATTTATAAGGTGAATGTATAGACAAGAGTCTCATTTTGTAACCAATTGTCATGATGATTAAATTATGAAATCATGGACACTTTTATTCATCCAACATTAACACTAGCCTTCCCTTGCACATTTTAGATTTTGTAAAAACTATTTTATAATGAAATACAACTATTGCTTTCTTTTAAAATTACTTGGCATTATAGGTAAAAGAAATATTATTTTTTTCAATTGTTTCTGTTTTCTCCCTAATTAGTTGAACAGATTCATTCAAGGATACATTTATCATCATCATTAACCAGTCTTAAATAGTACTACTTTTGATCTTTTTATTGACATATTAAAATAAAACTCTCCAATATTTTTCTAACTGAAGAGCCTTTCTTTCCTGTTACAGCCTGCTGTGAGCACCACAAAGGGCCGAAGCCACATTTGGCATACATAGAAACACAAAGATACAGTGGAAACCATGAAAAAAAATAAAATAAATAAAACAAAACAAAACAGGAGATTCTGTTTTCTCTCTTCAAGAAATACTAAAATGTAGTTATAGTCATGGAAGGAGTTATTATTTCAGTGGGAGGCTTCATTAAATAAATAAACCCCAGGCTTTGGAGGGAGAGGTGTGCTTAGAGATGACAGTGGAGAACAAAGAAGATATCCAGAGGTGAACTTGCCCTAAGCCTGGTCCACATGGGGTCCTCTGACAGCAGGTTGATCCCAACGTCCCTCTGCTCCTGAAGGGCAGATATTCAATTAGGAACTGTGAGTGTTCAGCTCTCAGGCTCTGGAGAGCAAGGCTTGTATGCCAGTGGGTAGCTCCACTGCTGGAGGAAAGCATTCTGTAGCAGTTATAAAATAGAGGCTAATAATAGCAGAAGGGAATAAGAAAGCACTAGCTTGGAAAGGATTGTCAGGAAGGATGAGCTGATAAAGCATGGACTTTAAATAAGGTCACCACGTTGCCGCCATTGGAGGTGTTCTTCTGGGATAATTTAGAGACACAATCAGAGTGACGCGCCTGCCTTACTCCCTTTGCCAAGGCTTTATTTGCAGTGCACTCAATGCTCTTTCTATTCTATCTGGGTTAGTATATGCGAAAGAAGTAATGATTGTTTTAATGATATTAAATAGTAGCTTTGATCTTTCCCCCCACAGACTATGCAAAACATTATCTGAATAAATAAAGTGATCCATTTGTGAATACAACTCCTATTTCCACATAGTATTCCTGTTCACGTACCTGATGCTCTCCCCATTCTCAGGCTCCTTCTTTGATACTGTGACTTATCATCTAGAGAGTAAAGATAATTTAAATTAATGAAATAAAATTCATTGGGGCTAGAGAAATTGCACAGTAGTCAGAATCACTAACTTCTCTTCCAGAGGACTGGATTTCTGTCTTTGTTTGTATGTTCGTTTGTTTGTTTGTTTTGGAATTTCTCCTTTCTTCTTTATTTTATTATTTATTATTATCTTTATTATATTAGTTTATTTGCTGTGCATCCCAAGGGTACCCCCTTACTCCCCACTTCCCAGTCTTTCTCAACTTCCCGTCATCTCCCTTCTCCATGTCCCCCTAGAAAGGGGGAGCCCCCATCCTTTATTAACCTTCCCCAGCACATCAAATCACATCAGGACTGAGCATATCTTCATCCCCTGAGGCCAGCCAAGGTAGTGCTGCCAGGGGGGAGGGATCCAAAATCAGGCAACAGAGTCCATGTTAAAAACAAGCCCCACCCTTCACTAGCCAGCTGCTCCATATGAAGACCAGGTGACCCATTGGCTACATATGTGCAGGGGCCCTATGTTCAGATCATGCATGCTCCTTAGTTGCTGTCTCAGCCTCTGAAAGCCCCCATGTCCTTCCATCTTCCTCCCAATACTTCCACAGGACTCCCCATGTGGAGGAAAACAAGAGTAGGGATCAGATGCAGGGAGAACAGGGATGGGAGGTGAGAGGGCTGAGAACAAGAAGGGAAAAGGGGCAGACAGGAAGAGGGCAACTGTTTGTCAAGCTGGAGGCCTGCAATAGGCTCCTGTGAGGATATAGGTGTGACTAGTTGAGACTCCTAAAAGGGGGAGATACATGAAGACCGAAGTGACCACCTCCTATCCAGGCAGGACTAGTGGAAGGAGGGGAACAACAACCCACTGATAAAACCTGTGATCCAAAAATTACCTTTTTATAGAGCTTCCCTGTAGGATGTAATGGTTCAATTTTCTAGGAATCTGCTATACAACAGATATGCATGTGCACAAATACACATGAGCTGTAATTAATTTCATATTTTTTGAAAACTCACCAAAGTCTATGACTAAATACAGGACTTCATTATGTCCTGAAGGTGCTGATTGTGTTATGACCCAAGAATTTTGCTGTTTTACATGGGGAATAATCAATGATACTGATGCCCCTTTGTCTTTAAGAAATAGATGGATCATCTGTCTGTTTGGGGACTCAGGACAAGTGCACATTCCGAGATACTAGTTCTAGAATGGGACCTGAGTTTCTACCTTTCTTAAGGTTCTCAGTGTTACCTGCTTTGCCTTGAATGAAGGCCCCCTGTCCATATTGAAACCGCGAGGGACTAAGCATTGGTACTCAGCTCACAAAGGGACAATGACACTGTCCAGAAGTCTGAGTGTTTTGCCTGTTATCATACACTGGAAGCTTAATGAGTATATGTGAATGATCCTTCCTGTGGCCTTTCACCAAAACGTCCATCTGTTCTTTCAAAGACCTTCCTTATCTCCCTTAGTTACTTTGTGAGCTCTCATACCTGCCAATGAATATTACTTAGTACCTGCTGCAAGGATTCATCCCATGGCCCTCTCATCTGTAGTCGCTTCTCAAAGCCACTGTTCCTGCAAGCTTCTGTCACAACATTGCTCTCATAAATTATGAATTTGGGAAGATTTTACAAGTTGGTGGAAAAGATTCTCTGTGATTTTCAAAACCATGGATCCATCTCTTTTAAAGAATGGCAGTAGCCACACTATCCCAATTGTCTGTCTTATCTAGGAAAATATATCTGTTGTTTGGAATATGTATGTGTATATAATTAACATATCATTTTAAAACTAGGGAAGTTCTGAGATGTAAACCAAATTATACACTAAGCAAATTTTGCCAAAAACAGGGCTTTTCAAAAAAATAATATTGATTTATGAAGATCTATTCAAAGATAGGCTTTTCTGCTCCCTAGTAGTGTGATATTGTGTATTGTATTTGGTTCGTATTTGCTGTAATTTCTTTGTTGGGTAATGCTGGAAGTGGATGTCGCTTGTAAAGGTCACTTCAGATTAACTGCTGAGAAAAGTGAATGAGCCTATCTTTTGGCCTGTGTTGATAAACACCCTGAGCTGGCCATATTCCTAGCAAATAAAAATAGAGATACATCAGAAAAAGAAGCTGTTTCTAGAAGTGAACACAGTTGCCCGGTGGCTTAAGTGCAGCGGTGTGGCTCTCATAGAGAAGACTGTAAAATGCAGACATTTAAGACCTCCCCTCTGCTAGTGCTCCCCATGCTGCCTCATCCATGTGCGCAGCCAGGTGGTATTCACAGCACAGGCCCTGAGATTTGGTGTGTAGGTGCACTTCTGGGTTCCAGGCACTCAGGAGGCTGAGGCAGGAGACTTAGTTTGAAGTCATCCTACGCTACACAAGGAGATCCTCTCATCCAACCCATAAGTGAGCATACGCAGGTGAAATTCTAGTTCTATAGGGTAAGGTGGGCCTACAATTTTACACCTCCAGTAAATCTCCAGCATCACATGGTTATTAGTAGGCATGGAATTGGTTAGAAAGGCCTTCAAACACACCTCAACATCAATCGTGTAGAGGAACCATTCAGATCCAGCACTGAGATGTCTACACTGAAACACATCAAACCATTCAGATCTCTGTAAGGTTTCACAGATGCCCAGGCCATTCCAATAGGCACCAAGTGAGGGGTGATGCTCCGCTGTGTTGCCACAGCCTGTGCTTGCTGCCATGCATGCTTGTTTACAAGCACACTATTGCAGTGCTGGCGCACTCACTGCAGTGCTTTCCTGTCCCTCCTACTTTCGCAGCACAGGAAATGGATTATGTGTGGAAATGATGCTGCTGTCTACCAGCATCTCTTCAGCCTGTTTACATAGTCTGAGCATCCCCTTTCCATTCCCTTACAGTCCAGAACAACTTTGTGTTCTGCCCCTGTGCCCTATGCGCACATTTTTAGATTGCTACAGGGGACTCTACAATTGTCCCTTTCAAATTATCAGTGCTACCCACCAGCTCTGTGGTTAGCAGGTAGTCCACGGTCACAGTTTTGCAGCATTTCTAGTTGCCTCCCTCTTCCTTTGCATTTCATTTTTTACTTCCTCCTAGACTTTTGTGCATGTTGACTGAAAGTTCACTTTCTGTAAAGCCTATGGGTGTTTGGTGAAATTTGTTCATAGATTGAAAACTTCTCATGTACTGTGTCTTTGAAATTGGAACCTAAAAATTAAATTGTTTGGCTCAGGATAAAAGCAAGTTCATGGCTTTTAATTGCAAAATATTTTAAAGTTATTGGTGCAACTTCTATTTGCTAATTTATATCTTTTATAAGATCACGATGCAAATTTATATGTTAGTGTTTTCTTTATCTGTAATACTTTCCAGAGCACTGGGAAGAGAGTGAGATCTTAGGTAACGGAACAACTTTTTCATTTTATGCCTCTTTCTTTTATTTTCATCATCTGATGCTGCTGGTTCATTCATTTTGGAGGCAGCACAGCAAGAGGCCTTGTGTAAAAGGTGGTTTGGTTTAATAAGTTCTCTAGCTCTGCACATGTGAAATAAACAAACACCCAAGGCCCTGCATAATCAGGGTAAGAAACTTGAGACGGCAATAAAGACTGAAACGTTGTGTGTTCTTGTGTGTGCCTGCTGCCATCGGCATTCCGCAGACGCTGTGGAATGCCAGAATTAGAGGAAGCTTGAAGCAGTTTACTAAGGAGCTTAAATTCTTGGATCAAGACACCAAGCCATGCTGTCCAAATCAAACTGAAGGTGCTTCTGTAGGAAGAAGAGAATGGCCTGGCTGATATCAAGAGCAAGAGGAAGTAAAACACAATGAGCTCACCATGAGAGACATCAGTTTAAACCTACATTCTGAAAGAAAATGGTGATGAGTATAAGGTCTTCCGTACCTTCTCAGTTTTCAGAATATGTGGGTTAAGGAGACCTATAACCCCATAGAGCAGACAAGCTAACTCTAACCAGCCTGTCTCCAGAAGGCTGAGATCTCTGGCTGGCTGATTTCTTTTGGAAGGCTACCACTGTGCTCAGTGCTGCCACCTTGTGACAGAGACTTTAGTAGCAACACTTTTAGCAGAACTTGACTATCGCTTCTTGCTCGGGTATAGGAACTAAAAACTGGAAAGATTTAAGTTTTGGAGAAATCGTAAAAACAAAATCTTGAACTTTCAGTCCCTAATGGCAACTTTGAGCCTAGTATCTCAAATTATTTAGAATACTGTTTTATTTAGAACGTGGCATTCTTTTTTATTCAAAAACCACCCGTGAAATTTTCGGGAGAAAAAAAAAAAATATAGCATCAGCCTAATATTCACTGTTTCCATTGGCCTCCAACACCACTCTGGAAAACTATGAAGAGTAAACACTTCTGATTCAATTCTTCAATTGAGGGAAAGGTGGGTTGTTTCCAGATTCTGTCTATTATGAATAAAGCTGCCATGAACATGGTTGAGCAAATGTCCTTCCGTTGTATACTTGAGCATCTTTTGGATATATGCCTAGGAGTAGTATCGCTGGATCTTGAGGAAGTACTATTCCTAATTGTCTGAGAAAGCACCAGATTGATTTCTAAAGTGTTTGTACGAGTTTACATTCCCACCAGCAATGGAAGAGGGTTCCTCTTTCTCCACAACCTCTCCAGCATATGCTGTCAGCTGAGTTTTTGATCCTAGCCATTCTGATGGGTGTAAGGTGAAATCTCAGGGTGGTTTTGATTTGCATTTCACTGATAGCTAAAAATGTTGAGCATTTCTTTAAGTGTTTCTCTGCCATTCAATATTCCTCTGTTGAGAATTCTCCGTTTAGCTCTGTGCCCCATTTTTTAAATTGGATTACTTGATTTGTTACTGTTTAACTTCCTGAGTACTTTATATGTTCTAGATATTAGCCTTTGTCAGATATAGGATTGTTGAAGATCCTTTCCCAATCTGTATGCTGTCGTTTTGTTCTGATGACAGTGTGCTCTGACTTATAGAAGCTTTTCAGTTTCATGAGGTCCTATTTATTGATTGTTGCTCTTAGAGCCTGTGTTGTTGGTATTCTGTTCAGGAAGTTGTTTCCTGTGCCAATGGGTTCAAGGCTCTTCCCCCACTTTTTCTTCTAACCAGTTTAGTGTATCTGGTTTTATGTTGAGGTCTTTGATCCACTTGGACTTTAGTTTTGTGCAGGATGATAAGTATGGATCTATTTTCATTTTTCTGCATGTTGAAATCCAGTTAGACCAGCACCATATGTTTAAGATGCTACAATGAGGACATTTGATTAACCATGTTCATAGCAGCTCTGTTTGTAATAGGCAGAATCTGGAAAAAAAACCCACATGTTCCTTAACTGAGGAATGGATACAGAAATTGTGATACATTTACACAATGGAATACTACTCAGCAATTAGAAAAAAAGAAATCATGAAATTTGCAGGCAAATGATGGTAACTAGAAAAGACTGTTCTGAGTGAGGTATCCCAGAGGCAGAAAGATGCACATGGCATGTATTCACTTATAAGTGGATATTAGCCATATAATATAGGATAAGCATACAAAAATCTGTACACCTAAAGAAGCAAAGCAAGGAGGACCCTGGGTAAGATTCTCATTCCTCATTCAGAAAAACAAATGGGATATGCCTCGGGACATGGAGAAAGCAGGGAACAGGATGGGAATATACCACAGAGGGCCTCTGAATGACTACCCATCAGGGTATCAAAGCAGATGCTGAGACTCATAGCCAAACTTTGGGCAGAGTTCAGGGAATCTTATGAAAGAAGCGGGAGATAGAAAGACCTGGAGGGGCCTGGAACTTCAGAAGGAGGGCAACAGGAGCAAAAAATATAAGCACAGGGGTCTTTTCCTGAGACTGATACTCCAACCAAGGACCATTCATGGCAATAACCTTGAACCCCTGTACAGATATAGCCCATGGCAGCTCAGTGTCCAAGTGAGTTCCTTAGTAATGCCTCTGACATGAACTCAATAGCAGTCTCTTTGATCACCTCCCCCTGAGGGGGGATGCAGCCTTACCAGGCCACAGAGGAGGACAATGCAGCCACTCTTGATGAGACCTGATAGACTAGGATCAGATGGAAGGGGAGGAGGACCTTCCTTATCAGTAGACTGGGGGAGCGGTATGTGTGGAAAAGAGGAAGGGATGGCAGGATTGAGAGTGAAAGAGAGAAGGAGCTCCAGGTGGGATACAAAGTGAATAAACTGTAATTGATAATAATAATAAATCACTGGTACATTTTACATGAAAAAAAGAGAATTTAACAAAATTGATTTACAATATTTTCTTTTTGGCCATCTCTAAAGTATATGAAATTTTTACTCATGGGAATTATTAGGAAAATATATTAATTTTCACTTGACCTTTATTTATTAAAATTGTATAATGGGCCCCTAATGGTAATAAGTACTGGAAATGAAGCTTTACTGTAAAACGTAAAGTAAAAGGTTTATTTAAAGAAAGAAGTGATTAGTAGTGTTAATCACAACAGTAAATAAGACAATATCAGTTGATATGCCAGTACAGGTAGGAAAAATTCCATAGCACTCAGCCTTAGCTAAAGATCTACAGGCAATCAATGACTGATGAAAGAGGGAGAATCAGTCTTTTCCAAAGATGAGGACCTGATAGGTGATTTAGTTCCAAATGGCCATCTCTAAACTTATGGATGTATGAACAGCACTAAGTGTGTTCAATAGTGTGTGAGTGTGTGCTTGTATTTAAAATAATAATTGTAGAAAATGTGATCATGAAATTTAGAAAGAGTGGGAGACCCAGGGGCTGGAGGAGGAAAAAGAAGGGGTAGGAATAATAAATTCTGTATGAAATTCTCAAAAAAATTAAATTAACAAATCCTAAACATAGAAAAGAAAAGAAAATAAGTATGATCATGAATATAGTACGATTCATATGAGATATTAGTAAGAATCATTTCAGTTGCATCAGGAACAAGATGATAGATCTTACTTAGATAAGTTAATTGAGATAATATGAGTTAGAGAGTGCAGAAATGAAGAAAAAGTGGGGAACAGCCTAGAACTCATTGGCAGAGGAGACAACTTCCTAAACAGAACATCAACAGCACAAGCTCTAAGAGCAACAATCAATAAATGGGACCTCATGAAACTGAAAAGCTTCTGTAAAGCAAAGGACACTGTCATCAAAACAAAACGCCTGCCTACAGATTGGGAAAGAATCTTCACTAACCCTTTATCTGACAGAGGACTAATATCTAGTATATACAAAGAACTAAAGAAGCTGAAAAGCAGCAAACCAAGTAATCCAATTAAAAAATGGGGAACAGAGCTAAACAGAGAATTCTTTGTAGAGGAATATTGAATGGCAGAGAAACACTTAAAGAAATGCTCAACCTCATTAGCCATCAGGGAAATGCAAATCAAAACGACCCTGAGATATCACCTTACACCCATCAGAATGTCCAAGATGAAAAACTCAAGGGACAACACATGCTGGAGAGATTGTGGAGAAAGGAGAACCCTCCTCCACTGCTGGTGGGAATGTAAACTGGTACAACCACTTTGGAAATTCATCTGGTGCTTTCTCAGACAATTAGGAATAGTGCTTCCTCAAGACCCAGCTATGCCACTGCTAGGTATATACCCAAAGTTTGCTCAAGTACACAAAAGGGATACTTGCTCAACCATGTTTATGGCAGCTTTATTTGTAATAGCCAGAATCTGGAAACAACCCAGATGTCCATCAACGGAGGAATGCATACAGAAATTGTGGTATTTTTACACAATCGAATACTACTCAGCAATCAAAAAGGAGGAAATAATGAAATTTGCAAGCAAATGGTGGGATCTAGAAAAGATCATTCTGAGTGAAGTATCCCAGAAGGAGAAAGACCAACACGGTATATACTCGCTTATATAGACCTATACGATATGATAAACATAATGAAATCTATACACATAAAAAAGATAATCAAGAGAGCGGACATGGGGTAAAATGATCAATCCTCATTTAGAAAGACAGATGGGATGTGCATTGAACGTATGACAAGAGTCTACTGAAGGCATCTGAAAGACTCTAACTAGCAGTGTTTTCAAAGCAGATACAAAGACTCATAACCAAACCTTTGGCAGAGTCAGGGAATCATATGAAAGAAGGGGAGTTAGTATGATGGAGAAAGGATAGGAGCTCCACAAGGACCAAATATATATGGGCACAGGGTCTTTTCTGAGACTGACATTCAACCAAGGACCATGTATGGATATAACCTAGAACCTCTGCTCAGATGTAGTCCATGGAAGCTCAGTAACTAATTGGTTTCCGATAGTAAGGGGAGCAAGGACTATTTCTAACAGGAACTCAATGGCTGGCTCTTTGACCTCCCCACCCCCAAGGGAGGAGCAGTCCTATTAGGCCACAGAGGAGGACTTTGCAGCCAGTCCTGAAGATACCTGATAAAACAGAATCAGATGAATGGGGAAGGAGGTCCCCCCATCAGTGGACTTGGAATGGGGCAGGGTGGAGATGAGGGAGGGAGGGTGAGAGTGGGAGGGAATGAGGGAGTGGGATACAGCTGGGATACAGAGTTAATAAAATGTAACTGATAAGAAAAAATACAATTAATTAAAAGATAGTGCAGAAATGAGTGTAGAATAATATGGTGTACTATTCCTACCTATCTATTAAACTAAAATCAATAAATTTTAAAGGAATACTTACTGAGGTGTTCATTGTTATAGCCATTCTGGAAAAACATTTGTTACACTAGATTTATCCTGTAACAAATGAACCTCTATCCCATGGAAATTATTCTATTTACATATAAATAAACATAAATAATAATGTTCATTTATAAAAACTCTGGTGGAAATAGTTCTAAAGTACATTAGTGGCAAAATACAAGACAGGTTCTCTGTAATAAAATACTTACCAACTATAATACATATACAGGTAACAAAATAGAAAGATATTAACATCATGGTATTTTAAAAGAAAAACAAAACTTGTAAGAAGACACACCATGATTACAGTCGAGCAACATTAAGAAACAGACAAACAACAAACTATAAAGACCAAATTACAGCAAGGGAACAGCCTTCCTGTTACCACAAAAGGGGTGGCCATGCTTAAGAGTCTTGTGGAAAGATAGGATGCCATGGCTTAATATCTCATAGATGTATTCAACGTGTTTCATTTTCCAACACAGCAGTTCATACAAATAATGATAATGGCGGTGGTGGTGATTGTGGTTATGGTTGTGGCTATGATAATATTGATGGAATAATTTTGGTGATTATAGTGAAGAACTTGTCTCCCAGAATAAGATTTTCTACTGTGCAGGGACTTTGAGGAGAAACATAGACCTGAAACGATGGGCAGAACACTATCTTTTTTTTTTTTAATTTTTATTTTTAGTTACATTTTGTTAACTCTGTGTCCCAGCTGTATCCCGCTCCCTCATTCCCTCCCCAACCCCACACTCCCTCCCTGGTCTCCTCCCTGCCCCTTTCCAAGTCCCCTGATAGGGGAGGACCTCCTCCCCTTTCATCTGACCCTGTTTTATCAGGTATCTTCAGGGCTGGCTGCAAAGTCCTCCTCTGTGGCCTAACAGACTGCTCCTCCCCTGGGGGGGGGGGGTGTCAAACAGCCTGCCCTTGAGATCCTGTTAGAAATAGTCCGTGTTCCCCTTACTTTGGAAAACTACTTGGTTACTGAGCTACCACGGGCCGCATCTGAGCAGAAGTTCTAGGTTATATCCATAGATGGTCCTTGGTTGAGTGTCAGTCTCAGAAAAGACCTTTGTGCCCAGATATATTTGGTCCTTGTAGAGCTCCTATCCTTTCCATATCATACTAACTTCCCTTCTTTCATATGATTCCCTGCACTCTGCCAAGGGTTTGGTTATGAGTCTTAGTGTCTGCTTTGAAACACTGCTAGGTAGAGTCTTTCAGATGCCTTTTGTGGTAGACTCCTGTCATAAGTTCAATGCACATCCCATTTGTCTTTCTAAATGAGGATTAATCACCTTCGCCTGTGTCCACTTTCTTGATTATCTTCTTTAGGTGTGTAGATTTCATTATGTTTATCATATCTTGTAGGTCTATATAAGCGAGTATATACCAAGTTTGTCTTTCTCCTTCTGGGATACTTCACTCAGAATGATCTTTTCTAGATCCCACCACTTGCCTGCAAATTTCATGATTTCCTAAACTAAAGTCCAAGTGGATCAAGGACCTCAACATAAAACCAGATACTCTAAATCAGTTGGAAAAAAAAGTGGGAAACACTCTAGAACTCATTGGCACAGGAGACAACTTTCTGAACAGAACATCAACAGCACAGGCTCTAAGAGCAACAATCAATAAATGGGACCTCATGAAACTGAAAAGCTTCTGTAAAGCAAAAGACACTGTCATCAAAACAAATAGACAGCCTACAGATTGGGAAAGAATCTTCACCAACCCTTTATCTGACAGAGGGCTAATATACAGTATATATAAAGAACTAAAGAAGCAGAAAAGCAACAAACCAAGTAATCCACTTAAAAAATGGGGAACAGAGCTAAACAGAGAATTCTCGAAAGAGGAACATCGAACAGCAGAGAAACACTTAAAGAAATGCTCAACCTCATTAGCCATTAGGGAAATGCAAAGCAGAACACTATCTTGACCAACTCCTTAGTTATGTGTATCTCTTGCCTTCCGTTTAGAACTAAACTTGCTGCTTAGATCCAGAAGATGAACTTGGAATATCTTTAGATCTTTTTATCTCTCTTCTCAATGTGGTCACATTGACTAAATCTCCTTTTTCTGCTCTTCACTGTTAATTTGACTTTTAAAATTGCCTTATGAAGGACAGGTGGTTGTACTTGGTTTGTAGGTGGACAAGCTATGACCTAGCTACAGTACGATGGTTAATGGTGGCCTCTAGGGTTAAATAGTATTAATTTTTTGTGTCTGGGTCTTTTAGACTTGCACAGGAATATTTCTCTAATATTTCATTTTCTCTTCCTCACATATATTATTACTGTGCACATATAAAAATATGAGCTTAGATTATTTGACAATATGTAGATTTTCTTACTTCCTAGTTCATGACTTATGTTCACTATTTTATCCTAAAATTTGTTATTGTTTTGTATCCATACAATGGCTCTGATATTTATAATTTATAATGAGAATTGAGAAATATGAAATGTTATACTTTCATAGGTATATAATTGAAACTTCTGCTAGATTACTTGTATGCTTCCGTGCCCATACAATATGAAAATAACTGTTCTTTTGTTTTGTAGACCTCCATTCTTTTGTTTGCTATTGGCATTCTCATGCTGCCATATTAACGTAGCAGTCTAAGCACATGTAAATAGGAAATAGCCTTCATTTTGACAAACTGCAAAAAGCTTGTATGTACATGTTAATATATTCTTGTTAGGCATGGGTGAAATGACGTGCCCATAATTTTTATCTAAACCCATCTAACAGTATGTCCTGTTCTGGTTATGTGGCACATTAAACTAAGAGCTTTGCTTCTACAGAAATTTCCTTGTATCCATGGGATAAACTTAATCCAATTGCTTAATTGCACCCAGTAGTAATGTAGTTAAGATTTTAATTTAATATTCATTAGTGAAATTGTCCTGGCTTAGTTTTTTATTAATCCTCCATTATATTAGTACCCACTTGGTTTTTGTGTTATAGAATGCTTTCTTGAAGGTCTTGATTTAGCACACAAGTTTCTGAGGGATTTCTATAACATTTATGCCACAATTTGCTAATGTTTTATGAAGTAGTCTATAAATGCACCTGTCATGCTCTCTACCCATAAGACATTTTGTCCACTCATCTGTCTGTCTGCTGGAACTGGTAGAAGACTGCCCAGATCCTTGTTTTTCTTGCATTTCTCTTTCTTATAACCTAGGACAGTTTTGTATGTCTAGGTAATATTTTCATGTAATGTAACTTTATATATTGTATTTTTATTTATAATTTTATTATTTCAATCAGTTGATTATATTTACCAGAATGTTATCTGTTTTTCTATCCATCCATTTGTCTCCTCATAAAATTATTCTTATTTTTTCAAAAAGTGTTTCTTAATGACTGACTATATTATTTTCAGTAATTTTGTTTAAATTCAGTCACATGTTTAATCTATTTTCTTTTATTTTTTGTAGTTAACAATTAGAATATATTAATATTATCATCAATATTATTAACAACCGGGACAAAAATTATCCAGGCTAGAAACATTTTACAATAGTAATTTTGCAATTTATTTATGTACTGGTTTATTAACAGCCTTTTTTATCATTTTCAGCTCTGAAAATATGACTATAGCTAGTTTTCTATATGTAATCAAATAGAAATTTTAAAAAAGATTGAAAATGTACATAACATTCCTATCATGATATTTTGGTAAAAATGTTCTAAAAATTAGCATGTGACAGTAATGTGACAGGAGACTAAACCTAAGGATGGCAAGAAAGTAAATAATAATAATAATAATATTTATTTTATTGAAAATAAATTTTTTCTCAGATCTCTTTCTGTGATTTTTTTTCTCCCTGTACTCCTCTAAGTTTTTCCTTGCCTCTCCTTCCATACATATTCACTCCCTTTCTGTCGCTAATGGAATATTACTTAGCAATTAAAAAGAAAAGAAATCATGAAATTTTCAGGCAAATGGTGGGAATTGGAAAATACCATCCTAAGTGAGGTATCCCAGAAGCAAAAAGACACACAGGGTATATACTCACTCATAAGTGGATATTAGACATATAATATAGGATAAACATACTAAAATTTGTACACCTAAAGAAACTAATCAAGAAGGAGGACTCTGGCTAAGAAGCTCAATCCCCATTCAGAAAGGCAAAGAGAATGGACATCAGAAGAAAGAGAAAACAGGGAACAGGACAGGAGCCTACCACAGAGGGTACCTACAGGGTATCAAAGCAGATGCTGAGACCTATAGCCAAACTTTGGGCTTTGTGCAGGGAATCTTATGAAAGTAGGGGGAAATAATAAGACCTGGAGAGGACAGGAGCTCCACAAGTAGAGCAACAGAACCAAAATATCTGGGCCCAAGGGTCTTTTCTGAGAATGATACTCCAACCAAGGACCACTCATGGAAATAACCTAGAACCCCTGCACAGATGTATCCCAGGGCAGTTCAGTATCCAAGTGGGTTCCATAGTAATGGGAACAGGTACTGTCTCTGACATGAACTGATTGGCCTGCTCCCTGAGGGGGGAGCAACCAGGCCAAAGAGGAAGATAATGCAGCCACTCCTAATGAGACCTGATAGATTAGGATCAAAGGGAAGGGGAGAAGGACCTCCTCTATCAGTGGACTTGGGGAGGGACATGGGTGGAGAAGGGGGAGAGAGGGAGCTACAGGGGGTATAGAAAGTGGATAAACTGTAATTAATAATTTTTTTAAATGTCAAAAAAAGAAAATTTAAAAAATGTTTTTATGGAATAATAATAAAATAGAATAAAATATAACAAGAACAAAAACCAATGTATCAGAGTTGGACAAGATAAAGAAAGAGAAGAAAAAGAGCTCAAGAGAAGACACAAGAGTCAGAGACCCAGTCATATGGACAATCAGAATTCCATATTAATACTAAACTGCAAGCGATAATATCTACTCAAAAGACCTTGGCCCATAAGCCCTATGCATGCTGCCTTAGTCTCTGTGAGTTCATATGAGCTTTGTCCAAGCTGATTTAAGGGCTTTTTTTCTTGCTTTCATGTTCACTTCTGGCTCTTACACTCTTTCTGCCTTTTTTATTTGCAGGATTCCTTGAGTCCATAGGGTAGAGATTTGATGGAGACATCCCAATTAGGGCTCAGTGTTCCAAGATCACATATTCACTGTCTCATTCCATTGTCTCATTCTCTGCATAGTGTCTGTGGGTCTCTGTATTTGTTTGCATCAACTGAAGGAGGAAGCTCATCTGATGATGGTTGAGAAAGGCACTGATCTATGAGTATAGAAGAATGTCATTACAAGTCATTTATTGCTACATGAATTTTTGTTTGTATGGTTGGTTTGGTTAGGTTTGGTTTGTTTTTTAGTTTTGTTGTTCTTATTTTTAAGAACAGCAGTATTGGTTTTACTCTAGGTTCCTGGGATATCTAATCTGGTTCTTAGCCACCTAAGCAGTGTCTGTATGGGTTCCACCTCATGGAGTGGTTCTTAAGTCAAATGAGACATTGGTTAGTTACTCCTGCAAGCTTTGTCCTAGGACAAATTGTGCCACCATGGTCCTAGCACATCTTGCAGGCAGGACACCATTGAAAATCAAAGGTCCTATGTCCTTTTCATTACTCCACCCCACTTGGTCCTCCCATTTCAGCCCCTCCATTCATCAATAACTAACCCTTTTATTTACCTTTCCAAATAAGAACTTTGTGTACTGCCTAGTCACCTACTCTACACCTAACCTCTCAAGCGCTACTGGTTATAGCTTTGTTATCACTGATTTAAGAGCTAATGTTTACACATAAATGAATAGTTACCATATTTTCTTTTCTTTATGGATCAGTGATACCTCACATAGATGACTTTTTTTTTCTAATTCCATCCCTCTACTTGCAAATTTCAAGAGCACATTTCTTTGACAACTGTGTAATTTTCATTATGTAAATATACCACCTTTTCTTTTGTTGAGGGATAGCTATATTGTTTGCAGTTTCTTGCTATTATGAATTAAATACCAGTGAACATGATTGAGCAATATATCTGCAGTAGGATTAAGATATGTGCCCAAGAGTGGTATAGCTGAACCTTCCAATCTTCCTGAGGAACCACCACACTGATTGCCATAGTTGTGGTACAAGTTTGCATTAACACCAGCAATGGAGGAGCGTTTCTATGACTCCACATCCTTGTCAGTATGAACTATCACTTTTTTATTGGTTTTATCCATTCTGATGGGTGTAAAAAAAAATCCCAAAGTGTAAGAAATCTCAAAGTAGGTTTGATTTGTATTTTTCTGACATTGAGCATTCCTTTAAGCTTCATTTGAGGTTCCTTTTTTGAGATTTTTTTTTGTTAGATCCGTACCTCAATTTTAATTGTTTAGTTTTTTATATCTAGTTTTTCTGTTTTATTTATATATACTGTGAATATATGTCCTCTACTGGATATATACTTGGTAACATTTTTTTCTCACTCTGTAGGATGCCATGTATAACTGATGATGTCCTTCTCTGTGCAGAAGCTTCTCGGTTTAATGAGACCCCATTAATTGCTGATCTTAATGCCTGTGCTAACATGTTCAGAGAGTCATTGCCTGTGCCAATGAGTTCCAGGCTATTTTCCACTTTTTCCTTTATCAGGTTCAGTGTATCTGGTTTTAAGTTGAGCTCATTGATCCATTTTGACTTGAGTTTGTGCAGTGTGATAAATATGGATTAATTTAGATTCCTCAATGCAGCCATCCAGTTTGACCAGCATCATTTGTTGAAGATACTGTCATTTTTCCAGTGTGTATTTATGGTTTATTCATCAAAATAAGCACTTTATGCCATGAAAATTTACTTTGAGTTGTTTATAACTCAACATTTGAAATATGATATTTTATTAGTTATTTGAGAATTTTATACATACGTGCAGTGTATTTTTTATTATATTCACCTCTTATTCCTACCCCTGACTCTGTCTTTATATATGCATATATAGACATATATATATGTCTATATATATACACCTCACCCCATATGTCTATATATATACACCTCACCCCCTCCTAACTGCAAATCTTTTTGATTAACCACTGAGCCCAGTTTGTGCTGTCCATGTACTTATGGAGGAGTGGGGGAAATTCCCTGAATTGTATCCAACTTGTAAGGTCCACAGACATGAAAATCCTGACTCTCTCTCCATTATAATTGTCTTTTTAATAAAATGGTCTGTTTCTGACTTTTTCATGATGCAGTTGCTAGTTGGTGAAGATATTAAACATGAAAAGAAGAATATGCTTAAATTTATCTCAATACCTTCTCCTAGAACATAAGGACAGGATATGAAAACAGGGAGATTAAATTTATTCACCCTCATAGCTACATATGGGGATTTTGATATGAGTATAGATGTTTCATCATAGTTAAAAATAATATTTCCCCATAATTTGTACTACAAAGGCAATGCAGAAACTGCAATATATCAAAACGAAAATTTGTGCATTTAAACATCCTTCTCAAATATAGTATCTGGCTTTTAAATAGATACATTCATGATAACTTATTTTTTCTACATTTAAATATTTTAAGTTGTCTTAATACTTAATTGACCACTAATCTGTGCATTTTACATAAAGCCTTTTGACAGAACTAACTTTGAATGTAATTCAGTCACCATACACTACCATCATTTGAATTCTATGAGGTGTAGATTGTCAGGATTATTTAATTTATTCATATTTGGATGGTTTGTTTCAACATTTTAGGATTTTTTTCTTTGCATATTTATATTTATACCCTATATTTTATTTATTTTTTGTTTAGTTTTAAATTTTTATGTTTTTTATAATTTATTCATTATATATCTCCTCCCTCAACTCCTCCCAGTCCCACTCTCCCTCCCTCTTACTCCCTATCCCCTTCCCCTAGTTAACTGAAAGGCGAGGGGGGGGAGGTTCTCCTTTGCCATCTGCCCATAGCTTATCAAGTCTCATCAGGACTGCCTGGATTCTCTTCCTCTGTGACCTAATAAGGCCATATTGCCAGGGGCAAGTGATCAAAGAGCAAGTAACCAAGTTTATGACAGAGTCAGTCCCTGCTCCCCTTACTCAGAGATCCACATGGAAACTAAGCTGCCAATTGGTTACATCTGAGCAGGGGGTCTAGGTCCTCTCTGTACATGGTCCTTGATTGGTGCATCATTCTCTGCAGGAGCAACTGGGCTCAGGTTTTGTTTTTTAGCTTTATTGGTCTCCTTGTGGGGCTCCTATCCCCTTATAAGCAGATATTTGCCATATAATATAGGATAGCCATAATAAAATATGCAGACCTGAAGAAGCTAAACACTAAGGAGAACCCTGGGGAGGATGTTTAAATCTCATTCAGCATGACAAACAGGATAGACAACAGAAGCAGTGGAAGAGGGGAAACAGGATGGGAGTCTACTATCAAGGGTCCTCTGAAAGTTTCCACCCAACAGGGTATGGAAGCAGATGATGAGAGTCACAGCCAAACTTTAAGCAGAGTGCAGGGAGTCTTATGGAAGAAGAGAGGGCGAAATATACTCTATATTTTAATACTTATATTTTGTATAAGTAACTAGGACCAACATATTAATTTTTCCTTTGAAGAAAAAGATACATGAAATAGTTATCCAGAATATATTGATATAGAAAAGTTACATAGAAGTCTTTAGTATGATGAATGAATGACATTCAGCAACAGTTGAGCATCAGAAGGAGAATGTGACCAGGCCTCTTCTCAAAAGCCTTAGTCACCAGATGAAACTTATTTAAGTGTGGTTTGTAGGGTGAACAGTGGCAATGCCTATGTGATGCATGAAAACCGTCATCCCAACCATTTGTGCTGCTCGTGCAGAGTTTAACTTGATGTGATTTTTAGGGCAATTAATATTGTGAATTTTCTTCCAAAATGTTTTACCAGACAAGTTTATTAGATACAGTGACTTAGTGAGATTAATAAAATGATAAAGATACAGATAGAAGGAAATGAGACAACAAAAGTGGGAAAAGGGAACTGAAGAAGAGAGAAAAGACTGAAGGAAAAATATCAGTGTCCAACATAATGCTTCAGGTGTCACACTTGTGAATCTCATCACAACCATTTAGTTATGTAGTCAGAAAGCTCTCCCCCCAAAACACCTAATTATTAAATTTGAAATATTTAGAGAAATATCAGTAAATTTTGATTCAAAAAAGGTAATATAATCAAAAAAGCTTTTTCCACAGAGTTTTTATTTCCACTATGAATTGTTACAGTGTTTAAGCACAATTGTTAATGTTTATCTACTTTTGAGAAGCCCTTTCATTCTGGAACAAGCTTAACATGGGGATATGTTTAATGTTCTGAATATTTAGATGGAAATGTACGTTTCCATTACTAGCTCTTGTAAGCACTCTAGCTTCAGTGGATTATTCCTGGCATGAAGACTCATTGGCCCCAGAGATCAGTATCATTATTTTCAGAATTATTCCTTAATAATATTCCTTTTATGCAAGGAAATAAAGGATATATCATTAGTAATAAAGTGCCTGGGTTTTGGATAGTAGATCGTTTACTTGTGTGCTTTTCTAAATGTGTAAATGACAGTTGAGCAATAAGAATGAAGTATTTGGCTCAGGAGTTTTGATGACTTTATAAATTCCCAAAGGAATTTAATCCTGTGCTGACAACTGAGTCATTCTCAATTCTCCCCTCCTCTGACACTCTTTCTCATGTGTGCTGTGAGAATTCTGTTGAGTCTAATGTATCAAAGAAATATATTAAATATTTAATCTCAAACATCACACAAGCTTTTATTGACTCATCTTCAAGATATTTTCAATAATTTTCTTCATAATCTAGAAATTCCATTTTTAAAATGATACATTAAATAAATTTAATAATACTATAAATATTATTCAGTGGTGTATCGTACAAAATCACCTGATTGGAGCTTTTGTTGGAACAAAGATTTGTCCATTTCTGGCAGATTTTTCTAATATACTGCATCATATTTTATTTTTCCAGGTTATGTTATTTGTCATTTTTACCCTTTACTAAAAATAAGCAAATATCAGACTGGTTTTTGCTTACAACTTCGTGTTTACCTGTTTTAAGCAATTTAATAATTTCCAATAAATACAAGTATAAATATATTATTTCTCTAATTTATTTCATATCTAAAGTTTTTCATTTTTTCATATATTTTAATCATGTTTTTCCCTTTCTAAGCTCCTCGTAGATCGTTTCCACCTCCTACCTACGCAGCTTCATGCTCTTGCTCTGTCTCTGTCCTCTTCTCTCTCTTTCTCTCAATGTATATATGAATACATACATATAGAGACAGATAGATAGATATCAACAACAAATTTTTATCTACCACTAATTACATATTTCTGTGACAAACACTATAACAACACCCATAAAACCTCCATAGGTTCAAACCAGTCAAAACTCAAGCACAGGTTATGAAAAACGGGCACAAATTTCTACCCTTGGCTAAGATGTATTTGCAAATGACATCTGCTCAGAAAGGGAAAATTATTTTTATGAAATGGAGTGTCATTCCAGGGCAATCCTTTGTCAACACAAAATGGACTCCATAGTTTCTGTTTGTTTCTTTCTGACCTTTTTTCCTTGTCTCTTTTTGTTTGTTTGTTTGTTTTAATGTTTGTTTGTTATTAATACATTGTTAATCCCAACCTCCTCATTCTGTGTGCATCTACTTACATTTTCAAGTAAATTGCACACATTTGCACTGGTCGACATTCCGTCTTCACTTACCCAGAGAGGGCAACTGTCCTAGTGACTGGTTGGCATTCCAGTGTACTGGGTGTGGCTCTGTGATCTCAAGTCTATGCCATGTCCAATACCATTGATTTTCAGAGTAATGAATTGAGCCTAAGAAATAAGGAAAGGAAAGTCTGACCGTATCAAAGAATTTTGGCTTGGAAACATAAGCAAATTCAATATTTTAGATGTGATAACCACCCACATTTGTATATGAATTAGCTCTTCTAGAAAAATAAATCAAGATGATGACAGAGTTCTTTTTAAAAATAAATATATAATTTAATACGACTTTTTATTATCGACATACATTAACTGTACATGTCATAAAGTAAAGAATAGTAATTCCATATGTAGGATAATTAAATCACAACCAATTCATTTCCATATTGTAGAAATATATTTCCATGTCCTGGGAACTCCTTTCTCTGTGCTGAGAATTCCCTAACTCACTCTATGAAATGCACAATTAATTATTACAAAGTGTAATCACCTTCATGCACTGTGGAACACTGGAAAATTTCCCCCTGCGTAGTTGCACTTTGGTACTTGTGAAATCCTTCTGAACAAGTATCATTCATGCCCTACAATTTGCTGCATATCAACTTTTATGACTCTCTATTTCCACATCATTTTTCTTTCAGAACAACTTCTCATTAGAAAGGAAATTTCTAATTAAGTAATAAGAGAATAATTGCTATGATGTTAATATAAAGCCAAAAGTTGTGTGCTAATTTCTAGAGAGTTTTGTTTGCTTCATATAGAATGGAGTCGAATCCATTTATAGTGAAATATGATGATTTAACATTAAGAGTGATGAGTTTGCCCATGTGTTGATGAGAAAAAAGATGTATATGTAGCTGTTTGTAGTGCAAATTGCTTCAATATGAACCCTTGTGATTTATAACTGTCTCTGCCTCGTGACTCGGCTATTACACTTCTAATACAGGATTTTTTTTCATTATTACTATGTATATTTGCTACATTCTTGAATGTGAGTGAAGTCATAAAACAACTTCAGGAAACTTTTTCTCTTTCTGTTGTAGGATCTGGGGGTTGTACTCAGGCTGTCAATGTTGTATGCTATGTTTTCACCTGCTAAGCTATCTTCCCAGCCCCTATTATGGGATAATATAGGTATAATTGTTTTTGTACTACATAGAATGATTTTCCTAAATAATTCATCACATTAATGGAAGACAAAAATATCAAAGAGGTATTTGCCCACAAAGATACATGTTATATATGTTATAAACTTTATACTGGGGAATACAAATGTGTCTTAGACAAAGCAACTTTGAGATTTTGTTGTGAGAAAATGTAAGCTAGCTTCCAAGTTATATTTCTATTCAAGAAAAATCAAGTTGAACAAATGTAAGTCTTTGTTAAAAAGAAATGAATGTGCTTGTTATATGCTGGGTACCATATATACATCAGTGAGAAAGGGGGATATTGTGTGCTTCTAAAGAAGGAAAATCTTATTACTCTAAGGCAGGTAGTTTGCCATATGCTTTCAAATGTTAATAATATTGAGTTAAAGGTTATACAAGAAATATCTTGGAGGTCTGATTTTTCTCTAAGACAGTTGCGAACTCTTTGCCAAGTATATTTGAACTATGGTGACTTTATATATGTGAATAACTGACAGAAATCATGATGGATTCTTAGAACTTAGTCCATAATCCCATCTGAAAGGATCTAGAAACTTAGACAGTTGGAGATGTCTAAATAGGACTTTAATCAAAGTGGGATTCCAGTGTTCAGAAACCATATTAACAACAGTTTTCTACCATCCTGACCAAGTGTTGACTAAGATATGATGCAGGTGTTGAGGACGTCACTGGGTGATTTACTGAGTTATGTTGCTTGCTGAGTGCGCAAAAAGATATATTGTCCCAAACTGATTCCAAAAAAGAAGGTTACTTCTATGCATCTTACAGAAGATCTTTTTGGAAAACTGAATGATAAGTACTTTGTTTATATAAGAAATCTCAAAACAAAAGTATTGTCAGTAAGTGGCACATGACCATAAGTGCTTTCTTTTCCAAAGCACTTTACTGAGGTCTAAACATAAATGAAAGTATGGCTTCTTTGCTCCTTGAAAGGACTTTATGATCTAACACATCCATTAATCAAACTTATGAAAGCTTACTTTGAAATCTCTTGGTTAGGGATGAGCTTATGTTTTACAAACATTTCCTACAAGGTTTCTTCATCTAAGAATGAAGTATCATTTTATATATTGCTTTTATCCAGAAGAATTAAATATAGGCATGCCATAAGAGAGGTTTATCTTGGTAATTTTAACCTGGAAACCTTTTGAAAGCAAATGCTGGTTTTGAGCCCCGACAATGACAGTGAAGAATCAACAGGCACAGTTTAGGCCACACAATGGCCATGTAACTGTAGGTTGCATTGCATTTCCATTCCTTTAGCATAATATATAATTTGGAAGGTGCTGTCTCAAAGCTCCAGTTGTTAAAAGTTCAGTCTGGGTCTGGAGAGATGGAGCAGAGGTTAAGAGCACTGGCTGACCTTCCAAAGATCCTGAGTTCAATTCCCAGCAACCACATGGTGGCTCACAACCATCTGTAATGACAGATGACCTCTGGTGACCTCTTCTGGCCTGCATGCATCCATACATGCAGGCAGGACACTGTATACTGTATACATAATAAATCAATCTTTTTTAAAAAGTTCATTCTATTTACCAGGCCACAGGAGATGACAATGCAGCCACTTCTGATGAGAACTGATAGTCTAAGATCAGAAAGAAGGAGAGGAAGACCTCCCTATCAGTGGACTTGAGGAGGTGCATGCATGCAGAAAGGGGAGGAAGGGAGGGATCGGGAGGGGAGGAGTGAGGGGCTTATGGGAGGGTACAAAATGAATAAAGTGTAATTAATAATAATAATAAAAATGTGAAAAAGAAAAGCATTATAGCACTGAAAGTGAGCTACTACAAGTTCCATGGAAAGAACTCCCTATGTAGGAACAACAACAGCAACAACAAAATTAATTTAAAAAGTGTTTTGGGTCTGTACTAAACAACAACAAAAAAACATAACTATTCTTTAAAAAAAAAAAGTTCGGTCTGTAAGGTGGTGCTAATCGAAAGTTGTAGAACATTTCAGAGGTGAGAACTGATAGGATGTCTTTAAATCATTGCAAGTAAGTCCTCAGTCCTCATATTGGTGAGACTTTATGGGCAATGCTTCTGCCATGCCCCACAACAAACTCCCTGATCTTCTGGCATTACAATATTTCTAATCTCTCTTTCACAATGTTCCCTGAGCCTAAGGTACAGAAGGTGTTTTGCAGATGTATCTATCGGCAATAGAGTCCCATCTCTGCAAGAACAACAACAATAGGCATGCCAAAGTGAACAGGGGGAAGACCTTGAGATGTAAATCTTACACAAGAGCTACAGTCAACTAAGGAGGAGAAATAGTCTTCTCCAGGGAAAAGAGCACTAATTGTTTATTCAATACCAAATAGTTAATCCTGAAAACATACATAGAAGTAATATTATACAGACTCAGCAGGTTATATTTAGGAATATATATATGTACATATACCACTTACCAACAATTTGTTAGAAGGGGTCATAAATTTGAAGAGCAAGGAGACATATATGGGAGGACTTGGGTGGAGAAAAGGGAAATAATGGTCTAAGTTTTTTTTATAACTTCAAAAATAAAATAAATAATTGTAAAAAGCATGCTATCAAATGTGGTTTGGGGCCCCAATATCTCTTTCTCTTCCTCGTTGTGAAATGAGCAGTTTGGCATTCCACACTGCTGTCATCTAACACCCTCAGTCAAGCAAGGCCCAACCTGTTATTGAGACCTCCAAAGCCCTGAGCCATAATAAACATTTTCATCTTTATAAGTTAATTATCTAAGGTATTTCATTATAGTAAGAGGAAGGGGATGAGAACCTTTGGTAAGCGGGTACAGCCAAATCAAAGCTAGTCAGGGTATTCCTACTTGTTGAAGTACAGGAGTGCCCATACCATACTCTCAGAGATGGAGACACAGCCAGGGGCATGACATTTGGGGGAAAGGTGTTCTTCTTTCATATAAACCATATATCCAAACATTGCTCATCAAAGAAGTACATTTTTTTTCTTCTTTTTAAATCACTGTTTGGAAATCTTTCTATAAAGTAATTAAAAACCAACCTCAGACACATTGTTACTAGCTGCTTTGAGATTTTTTCGGCAGAAACAATCATCACATATTCAGATGGTGGCCAAGTTGTTCTTTAAATTCTCACGCAGATTGCTTCCTTTTTCCTCCTCTCTCTCCACTGTAATAATTCTCACAAGTAACTTGAGTCAATGCCAAACTTGAGTTATTTTCCAAACACATACAAAGAAGATGAAGATGAAGACGAAGAAATTAAACTAGGGAAAGCATTACAATTGCTGCATGTGAATTCCACTCACATCCTGAAGCCAATGCACTTAAAAGATTAAATGAAAATTTCCCATCTCCTGTTATCACACTCCGCTGTCTTCACTGATATGCTCTAAGAATAAGAGATGGCAGCTTTTCAATGTATCACTGAGATTCCTCTGGCTCATAGTGTTCCCATCATTCCTATTTCCTAGCACGCTTCTGTGATAAAGTGAGAAATAATATTCTAAAATGCCAGTAGCATTCAATATAGGACTCACTGCCTTCCACAATTAGCATATTTTTTTCTGATAGGCTACTGTTTAAGATGCAATGATTTATGGGCCCTATAAATATATAGACAGTTGCCTGGATAAAAAGAGAATATGTAGGAAGCTGACTCTGTGTACTAATAAATGCCAAAAGGTACACTAGGTTAAAGAAATTATGTATGGAGGATCCTGGCTATAAATTTCTGTTGCATTTTCTGGGTTGAATTGCTTATGTGTCTGTATAAACTGCTTAGCAGAAAATAGGCGAGGAACATTAAAACTTTAGTTAACTCTATTTCTGCAGGTCTATATAATTTTAAACTTATTTAGGACAATAGCCCATTTGTTTTATAAATCACGGTGCTCATTGCAGTAGCTTTCAAGCTGAAAGCATTAAATCACTTTCTATTACTGAGCCTGGAAGAATGCAGCATTACAGCATGGCTGGCAGAACATGGATCAGCGTGATATTGATCTAACCCTGTAAAAAGAAAAGCCACATTGAACAGACTCTAAACTGCTAGGAGCGTTATCTGCAAGCTGCAGGGATGGTTCAGATCCCATATTTCTAGGTCAAAGGAGGCTATATTTCTTTTTAAAAAATTAATGACATTTTGAGATAATTATGACCTTTTATCTGTAAGATTAAGAACTGTGGTAGTTGAGGAGTGTCAGGAGGTAATTATGTGATATCCTAATTAGTTCACTTTCCTTGCAAGGAATGAGTTAAATGTCCTAGAGGTGAAAAGTCATCACTTTCTTAGTAGTTGAAAACTTATTCCAAAGCTGTTCTGAGGGGTTATGCTGGATCCACTGGCAGTTTCAGAATGTTGGCACTAGGAATATAGACATAGTATGTGGCTCACACAGTAGCATCTCCCTAGGTAACCATTAAGTGACAGTAGTCTTAACTAGACTGCACTGAGATTATGCTACCTAATGACCAAATTCCAATATTGCTTCTCAGAACATCCTGTAATTTGCATGAGGCACAAAAAAGAGCCCATTAGGGGAGAATCACATTAATATACGGTTAGCATTCAGGCTCATTTAGTGTGACATATTCACATAATAAGAAAAGGAAGGTCCTGGGAAGAGAGCCAAAGGAACCATTGAAAAAGACAGATATGGTG
Source organism: Psammomys obesus (assembly GCF_907164565.1). NCBI lineage: Eukaryota > Metazoa > Chordata > Mammalia > Rodentia > Muridae > Psammomys > Psammomys obesus. The sequence continues at coordinate 3,324,244 of NW_026596430.1, read as the reverse complement.
TGCCAAAACGTGTAGAGATCTACAGCAATAATGGAGGGAAGGAAGGGAGGGAGGAAGGCAAGAGGGAATCTGCAAAGCTAAAGTTAGGCAGCAGAGAACTGAGAACATCAGCTATTAGACACAATGCTATGGTGAGACTAAAAGTGAGAGAAGTCCTTGCTCATGGCCTGGGTGGATGTATGTGGTCAGTTCCTGTGGTTCTCCTATAGGAAATAAAGGGAAATCCTCAATAAGCCATCTTTCCCTGCCAATGAACATTTTAATCTAGGCTGCCTGTACCTGTCCACACGAAGGTCATCCATACTTGGAATTGGTTTTATTTGTTGGTTTCTTGCTTGCTGGAGGGATTTTGTAGGATTACAGACTCTTCTGCCAGTCATCCCCTCTCTATGCCTGTGTCTGATCTTTCAAATTGCATGTACATTGCGCTGCACACATCCCAGTTCAGTAAATAGATTCCTCATTTCTGGTCAGTCTGCCTCACCCGCAGTCACTGATTGAACCTAGGTCCTACATCATGACACTGGGATATTTCTCTAAAATGGTGGCTGTTATTACCACCTACGCAGACTAAGAGAAATCCAGAAGAATACAGCATGCTTTCTACTACTTTACATGGTGGTTAATATTCTGAGTTTATTATGGCTATTATCTGTAAGTAGGAGATCGCCTTCAACAAGAGGAGATGATGATGGGCATTGTATTTATTATCCTTTGATTTCTGGCGAAGTGACATAACAATAGATAACAATCTTGGCTTGAATGACATTTTGATCTGCATCCTTCCTTCTATGTTTTAGTCACAAGCATGACCTTGCTATGGCATTCTGGGATGTGGGACACCGCAGCCCCTTTGGACTGGAGCTCAGATGTGTAACGGGTTTTATTGGTGAGAAGTGAGGTTCATTTAAAGCAAAGCTTTGAGATGGTTTCCATTCCCAAGGTTTGTATTTCTTTCTCTGCTGCTATCTCAACAGTGGTACCAATGGTGTTCCTTCTTAGTCATTGTGGGGAAAAAATGGCCTGCACCTCATGGATTCCCTTATGGTGTCTTTCCCTGAAAACACACACACACACACACACACACACACACACACACACACACACACA
>NW_026596430.1:3283599-3323124 GCF_907164565.1 Psammomys obesus | reverse complement strand
ACACACACACACACACACACACACACACACACACACACACACACACAAACATCCAGAGTCCCCAAGCTATTGCTTCCCCAGGCTGAAGATTTTATGTTATTGAATCATGCCTGTGATACTGTATATGAGTTAAGATAGTGTTTCAACCAAGGAAAACTACTTTCCCAACTGTCTGAATGTACCCACGGTAGAGAAGTTACTGCTTCTTCAAGCCATTTGGGTTAAAGGTGCAATTCCAAAAATAAAGTTGTTAATACTTCTGTTGAGAGAGAGAGAGAGAGAGAGAGAGAAGAGAAAGTGTGTTCTTAAACTATATGGATAAAAATTTAGATTCTTAAAGTTGAATCATCATTTAGAATAAAAAAATGTATAAAGCAAAACCTCCTTGTAATGAAAGAAACATTATTTGTGTTGCATAATGAAAACTTGTCTTTAAGTCTTTCTTTGCTTAAATGAGAAATAAAACCTAAGACATTCAGTAGAATAGAAAGAAATGACCCAAGTATATATTGCCATAAAAATATTCACTCAGGACAGTTTCTGTTTATCCTAGTCAATATCTTCCAGACATTTATTATCCACAGTCACTGTGGAAGCCACTAGCCAGTTCCTAAATGCCAAGGTTTTAAATGCCTGTCAAAAATGAATTGGTACCTTATTTTTATAAGGACACTTTATAATGCAAAAGGGCAAAATGGCATACTCTCTGAGGAAATATGCGGTTAGGCTGCTAAACCAATATTTTTCTTTTAAAGATAGATAACATCTCCCTTCACAAAGAAATTGAGTAACTGAAGTCTCCTCCGAGCTCCCTCTCAGACATTTAATAAGAGCCAGTTTATCCCGGAGAATATGTGGCAGATATCAGCTGCCTCCTCAGAAAGGGAGTGCACAAAGCTCAGAAGACCACCTGCTGATCGGGTCAGGAGACTGGGACTGTTCTCACTCCTGGAGGGCATTCAGACACTGAACACTTACTGGGGCCCCATTCTGCCCTGTCAGATATCAGTCTTAAGTTTCTCTGAAGTTTCCATCCAGACAGTTCCTAAGTTGTAAGCATCAGGTAGTGTGCCAGTAGGAAACAGGTATTCAAAGCTTAGGACAGATTTTCAAGTTGCTTGGGGTGGCCATTGCATTTTAGGACTGCCCTTCCCTAAACCACCACAACCAACAACAAAAGCAAACACACAAACCAAAAACACCACCACCACCACCAACAAAACCCAAATAAGACAGAAAAGATAAATTATGTGGAGGAACCAGTTCAGAGAGGATATCAGTATGTCCCTCTGGTCATTGGTGGCCTCTGGGTCTCATGAATCCCTGGACACAAGGCAGCAAGAGCAGATTCTTCAATTTAGTGCCTTTGTTTCCTCCGTTGTCTGTATGTCATTGATTCTTGAATGTGAGATGAATAACATAAGTCAAGTGGGTAGAACATTTCTGAAGGGTGTAAATGCAAAGCTGCCATTGAAATTTTCTCAAACAACAGCTAGGACAGTTCCTGAGACTGTGACAATTGCTGGTAAATTGTGACATTGCTGTGTGCTTGTGAATCACTCCTGTTCTTAGCAAAGTTGTTAAACAGCATCTGCATTAGATGTTTTACTCATTAGTTAAAAAGAAATCAGAATTTCTTTTTTAATCTTGTTTTTCACTCTGCTATTTTGGCCATATGAAACAAAGGGACTTTTACTGCCTTAAACCCATGGCATCTGTAAATATTAGCAAGTATAACACAAACTGCTTTTCTTCAGTAATTAGAAAAAAAATTAGTTATTTGGAAATTCAGTAAATGAATTTCACATATTTCTCATGCTTTGATTACCAGCAGACATGTGTTTTCTCATGGAAGTCACTTTTGGCTTCCGTAGAAAACACTTTCAACTAAATGACTTATAGATCATTAGAATATCATATCAGGAGGCCACAATGGTTGAGTTCTGGTAAGGGCTTTCTGGGATGGTGACCAACATCTTCTGGGTATAGTCTTATATGACAGAAAGGCAGAAGTCCAGATTTGGGTTTCCATCCCATAACCTAATCACAGTCATGAGCACCACCTGCTAGTACTATTCTATTTGGAAATATGGTTTCAGTATGTAAATTTGGAAGGGACATAGCCTTGCAATTTATCATAGGAAAGAATTAGGCTTCAGGATGTCTACAAGCATAGTAGCATCAATAATGCATCATTAAATCTAGCTATTTGCATAAAGATTTTAGCCAGAATTTTCCTCTAATTTAGCTTGTGGGGATGTATGCATCTTCCTACAGGAATAGTTTTTCCATCCATCTAAATACCCCAGTGGGTCTCCATGCTGCTCAATAAATTACTTTTTTCTAGAAGGCACTGAGGCTGTTAAAAAACTCACATTGGTGACTCTTGAAAACAAACTGGTTGTCAGAAGATAAACTCTGTTTGCTGGTTTACAGGTAATAAATTATTGAATACTTTTATATATATATATATATATATATATATATATATATATATATATATATATATATATATATGGTATCTGCATTTTACTTTCTTGATATATATATCAAGTTGATAGAGGCCATTGAGAGATGATGCACAATAAAAAGAAAAAATCCTGTGTGGACATGCAGGTTCAGCATCAGTGATAAATATTAGAGGTCCTCTCACTTAGACACACCACACATTAGGAACCGAGTTAAGCACTCTATAAAATTGATTGTCCTGTCACTTTTGCATGTTAGATGCTACTGTCTGAGTTTTATCAGTGAGGGGAAAAAAAGATATCTGAGGAGTCCTTCTGATAATTTCATCTGTACATATCTGATTGCTATTCTTAAAGAGGTGCACCTTAGACCAGGTGCTTGTCCCCACACCTAACAATCTTAGTGTGAAAGCATTCCCACATGATGGAAGGAGAGAGCCCAATCCCAAATGTTGTCCTCTGACATCAGGGCACACATATGTAAATGCGTGCTCATGAGTGAGTGTGTGTGTTCACATGCGCATACACACATACTCCAATGAGTATAATTACGAAGTATATCTGCTTTTCATTCATTATGTCTGAGTGAGACTTGGAGTTTTTCGTCTCTAACAAGTTTCAGGAAACACAAGCACTGCTGTTCCCAGGACCACACTTAAGACTGTGAGGTCTGAGAAGACCAGTAAGTTTCATGACACTGAACACTGAAAGAGCAGAGATCAAACAGATACATGTCTGATTTGAAAATTTAGGTGTGCCTTATAGCATCTCCCTCCTTAGGTGTTGTGAGAAGCCCGTTGTTGTCAGACCAGAGGTCTCACCTCCCTACTATGCACAGTGGCTTCACACAGTAAGTGGCAATCTGTCCACTCATTTCTTTAGCCCAAACATTAACTCAAGGGCTGATGTACACACATCCCTGTGAGAACAATTAGGCTGCCCTCTCATTATTTTTTTCTTTCTCAGAAGGACTTTTGGGAAAAAAAAATCTTCGACAAACTTGTTCCTTCCAACGTGAATAGAAGTAAATAGAATTGGAAGTTCACTTTAATGAGGTCCGATTCCTCGTAACTGCATGTGACAACCCATTCTCAGTAACTTCAAAAAATACTACTGTCTTTGCCCAGGAATAAGCTATGATTGCAGGGAGAGAATGCAGGTCTGAGGGGCAGACTGCAAAAGCCAGAAACCTAAGGAGGAGACAGCAGAGACACCCATAAAATGCTCTGACTGGCAGAGTGGCTTCTCCAATAGGTCAGTCTCCTCCAGCTAGAGAAAAAGGGGTTGAGATTGGTCATTAAGATAAGAGCTGCACCAGGGACACCTTTATACTTTAGCCTTTAATATTAGAGAAGCTTTCTCCTGCAACAACAGGTAGGAACAAATATGGAGACCTACAGCCAGATATTACAAAGAGAGTGAGATATTTGAAACACTCAGCCCCCAAATGGGATGTCTTCGTCAAAATCCCTACCCTAGAACTCCTGCACAGATGTAGCCCATGGCAGTTCAGTGTCCAAGTGGGTTACATAGTAATGGAAAAAGGGACTGCCTCTGACATAATCTGATTGGCCTGCTCTTTGATCACCTCCCCCTGAGGGGGGAGCAGCCTTACCAGGCCACAGTAGAGGACAATGCAGCCAATTTTGATGAGAACTGATAAACTAAGAAGATCAGAAAGGAGAGGAGAACCTCCCCTATCAGTGGACTTGGGGAGTGGCATGCATGCAGAAAGGGGATGGAGGGTGGGATCAGGAGGGGAGGAGGGAGGGGCTTATGGGGGGATACAAAATGAATAAAGTGTAATTAATAAAAAATTTAAAAAAAATCCCTACCCTAATAGTTCAGGTAACCCTATGGAAGAGAAGATAAAAATAGTTTAAGAGCCAGAAGAGAAGAAGAATACCAAGAAAATAAAGACTTCTAAATCAAAATATGGGTGTGGTTTTATTTTATTTCTTGGTTGAGGCAGGTTGTTTCTATATTGGGTTTTTGTTTGATCTTTGAGAAAGAACTTAAGGTTGGGTGGGTAGTGAAAGGAAAAGGATCTGGAAGGACGTGGGTGCGAAAAATATATAATCAGAACATATTTTAATTTAAAACTGTTTTAAATAATAAACAATATGAAAAAGTAAAACAAATAGACAAAGAAACAAAAAAAAAAAACATGATGAAGTATAAGCAATTAAAGTCAACAGAAAAACAGCCTCCAGGATATTAAAGCTCTCTACCATGCAGCTATTGGTCTATCAGATTCTGAAATTTCCATATAAGAATAAATGAATCAGTGAGTGCTACTGGTATTTTATAATGTTAATTAATATGCTATTTTTTCTAGTTTTATCATTTGCATTTATTTAAAATTTACATCTTAGTTATAGAAATTAAATCTCTTCATTAAAATTATGTTTTAAATTTAAAAAAATGTGTATTACTTCCTCACTCTGGTCTACATCTGCCTTGCTTTTAGCAAATCACATATTTTGGGGAAATGTAATGTTTAGAGATGCCTTTAAGCCTAGGTACTAATTCCTACATACCCTTAGGCAAGGGCAGATGGGGAGTTCCATTGTCTCTGCCACTAAGAAAGTAAAATATCAATAAGCAGGCAACTCTTCTTGCAGGAAATCTGGGTTATTTCCCAGATGGAGGTAATGCATAAGCTAGACCTAGAAGGCAAGAGAAAATTTTACATGCATTACCTGTAATAAACTGTAGATATGTAATATAAATTCTATAAATTACTCTTTTATATGAAGTGGACTGTGTCTGTATGGCATGAAAGGGTATCATCACAGGTGCCTGCTACTTTGACGTCACTCCAACCCGGCAGCTCTCACAGATCACATAGCAGTGCTGTACCCTTGTTCTCTCATGAGCGTCAACTGCATGTAGGGCATTTTCAGTAGTTCATTGATCTCCTTTCACAGCGTTCCTCTTCTTATTTATAGCAAGTCTAATAATAGATAGCCTAGAGCCTTTGATTTTAGAATACCTGCAGCCCAAAGAAGAATTTTTTTGAATTGTTTGAAGGTCTTATCTCTGATTTCCTTCAAGTAAATTTACCTTTGATCTATGGCTGGATAATTCAACCTCATTTTTTGAAGAATTTAGAAAAGCATTTATGTGATGCCACTTCAAGTCACAGAAATTGATTATAAATGAGAGACACTGGAAATTATTAACTTGAGGCTCTATTTAAAACAAAATCATAAGCAAGAAAATTAAATCACTATTGAAAATTAATAATAAAATTAGATTTCTAGGATATATAAATAATAATATATTGACGTTGATATTTTAAAGAAATATTTTAAGTTTGAAAGCATTTGAAATATACTGCTTTTACTTAAAAATTCACTTTGTATTAGGTATTGATAAGTATACTGTGTGCCTACCTTATAGAAGAAATTGAGAAGACTTTCAATAAAATAAGTCTAGTCATAAAAGTAAGGATAGTGGAATTACTATTGTACAGATCAAAAAAATGTTTCTTGTAAGTCAATACTCAGTCTTGAGTTTATTGGAACTTATGGAACAATGGCAATGCAATTCTATTCATTGCATGAAGCTGAAATTTGGATGGTTTCCGTATTAGTCCATCTCTGGTCACTATGCCTCAGTACCTCATAGAAGCAACTTAAAGGAGAAAGGTTTACACACATTCACATACACAAACACACATTCACACATGCACTCACTCATAACTCATCATCATATGTATTTGTGTTTGTCCTATTTATCTCCTATTTTTTCTCTCAGTTTCCTTAGAAATTTTGATATAAATGATGGGTGGATTCTATCTCAATAACTGAGCTTTTAACTATCAAAGGATCTACTCAAAGTGACACTTGTCTCTTGCTAGAGCTATAACTTAAATAAATCTCTGTAATATTTGGCAGAAATAATTATCTTAGGTAGAGGCCAAGAATGAATGCTACCAATGAAAAATTCCAACAACTCATTTTTGTACTTGCATGCATAAAGTCAATGGAGGAATCCATGTTAGGCAATCACTTCAAGTAGTTCCTAGAGACTTCAACACATTAGTGTCTCGATGATGATATATTGACCTTATTTTATCTGTGAACCTCTGAGCACCTATCACTCAAACCCTGCACAACCTCTCACAATCTGTTTTGTATTGGGCTCCAGGTTGTGATCAGCATCTTTTCTTAAGTTGCAGAAGTACACCTATGTACACACACACACACACACACACACACACACACACACACACTCCTCAGTCAAACAGTCAAATGACTCTTTAGCATAAATTTCATGTCATTTAATTATTTGCAAGATTCATTAATTGGCAACAGCCTTTCCAGATTCTCATTAGAATTAACAAGATTCTACTTTAATTTATAGATTATCTGTCACTCTTACTGCTCAGCTTAAAAAGGGCATGCATATTTCAAAATCACTTCTAAATCATGAGATTTAAGCATTTTCCCCAGTGACATCTATTTTAACACATAATTAAAAACATGGACTTTTAATCTATAAAATAATACTTTGGAAAGAAATGCAGCAGCTTCTAAGTTTTCATATGATTCCTGCCTATGGGGCTGTTTCTAAGATAAAGAAAACCGGAGGGGTGGAAACATTTTCTATAAGGTCTTTATTTGGCTAACAAAGAAATAGAGGGGTGATGGTAGAAAAGGTCGTGGACTGACCTTCAAAGTCCCAAACTTAAGGCTTATGTCTTTTCTTCTTGACAGTGTTAGTTTGGATAAACTTTCATAACTCACAGGGCCTTAGTCATGTCATCTGTTAAATGGGGATGTCCAAATCTATATATACTAATAGTATATGTTTTAGAATTAAGCCCTTGAAAATGACCACACAGTTGGTGAATGAGCAAGCTAAATCACAAGAGAATGTTTTTCAGCCTGATGTGAATGTATCTCTAGTCACCTCATTTCCCTCATTGTGTTTAGTCATTATCTCTGGAATTTGTGTGATGCTATCATTCGTAATACAAAGATTAACATTTGTGTAATGCATGAATACAGAAAAGCTGGGCATGGCCTCAAATAGTAGAGTAACTTGAGGCCTATATATCCCAAAGCTACGTCATTGCACAACAGGTAAAAATAAATACAAGAAAATCTTAGAGGGTCTGGAAAGAATTAACACAAACCTGCCCAAAATTTCTGCTTAGCAATTACATTGTTTTATTAACACATTAACAGTATTAAGACAAGTCAAATAAGGGTAGATGATTGTATCACTCATTGAATGTGTGTGTGTGTGTGTTTCTGTATGTTGAAACAGCTATCAGTGAAGAGAAAGAAAATAATACAAATTGTTATAGTAATGGAAATACTGCTCAATTGCTCTATATATTTTTGTTTACAGATGACATTAATCTACATCCTTGTAGGACAGGGAGATGAAGTTTTACCAACGTATGGTTAAAAATGCACACTGGTCTTGCTGAGTACACAACTTTGAGTCCTACCATTCATGTTGGACTTCATAGTCATCTGTAATTCTACTTCCAGAAAAGCCATCAACTTCTGGCCTTGAGAGACACCCAAACACATACTAACTCAGAGACAAAGATACACACAGACACACACAAACACACACACAATTAAGAGTAGGAATAAAATGCCAAACAGAAGTTGGCCTGAGATTGTCAGAATCTCATTCCAAGTTTATGCAAACCAAACCATTTTCTACCTGTGCCTCTTTTTTACCTGTTATTTGGTTTGTTCTATTCTAAGTGCTTAGAAGTGAAATTCTTCAAAGCGAGAGTGGCAGTCTTTCAGAGAGGCCCTGACTGCTGCTAGCCAATGTGTTGAACAATCAGCTGGGTGATAGATAGGCAGTGAAGAGGTTAGTGCCTAGTTCACAGACAAAGGAAAAGAGGCTCACAGACACAGAGAGATGCATCCTGTGGAGGGCAGAGTAAAATACTGCTTTCTCATTTCTGAGGATATTTTTATTAATATTGCATTGAGGAAATTATTTAAAAATCATCACTAATTATATGAACTTTGAAATTTGCTGCATATTATATTGAGACAGCTACTATGACCTATCCAAAAAATAAACTGAATTATTTCCACTTATGACCATTCTCTTGGCTATAATTAATATTTTTGAGCATTTCATCTTCAGAACTCCAGTAAGAATCCTTGTAAGCCTTTTTGTTGTTCTTATTTATATGTGCATGCTATGTCTAGATTCCCTGCCTCCCTTTATCTCTCTCTCTCTCCTTAACTCTCTCCCCTCTCTTCTCCCCTTTCTTCCTCTCTTCCCTTATTTATACTCTTATCTACTCATTTATTTGTCTTAAGTAGTAGTTTCTAAGCATTAATTGCAAAATTGCTTAGGGGACATATATTTACATATAATTATCATGATGTTAGTGATGCAAAGAAAAGAAAAAAAAAATCAGTGTTATATATCCAAGGAGGAAGATACTATTTATAGCTAAGAATTTAAAGAATTGTTTCAGACTAGAAAAACTTTAAGTTTTCAGACACAATAAGAATCCTTAACAACTGGTCACTTATTATTGGATACATATTCCAGGTTCTTGTTTAAACTGCCAAATAAGCTGTGGCAGAGTAAAAGTACATGAAGTTATGTAGCAACACAGTCCGGGACATTGCCTACAAAGGAGAGAAGTTCAGGTACTTACTTAATGAGTGTAGTGAACATTCAATTAAAAAACTATGAATAATTTAATGCCAGAAGGAAATTTGTCTGATCAAGCTAATAAGAGTGTCTACCAATTACTATCGAAATAAAGTCTACTGTAAAGTGTCTCCCGATTAAAGAAGTAGTTGCTATTTGGACTGAGCAACAACTCATCAACTTTGTATCATACAAGTAGAAGGTTTATAATTTGTTAAATGCTAGCATATATGTTTACAGCAATTAGAAGAAACCATCAGGAATGTGGATCCTATAGTTATCTATGTTTCTGGGTGTATTCATAAATAATAAATTAACATGCCATTATAAAATGTGAAGTCATGCTTTTATATAGAAAACGGTAGTCTGGATAAAATCAATGCTGCAGGAAGTCAGCGGAGAAAGTGGTCAGCCTTTCCATGTGAAGAACATGTTTCATGTACTCCAGGTTTGTACTTGTCATTCGACTGTCTGCATGGGTCATTACCAGAGAAAATATGACCACTGTCCCTTGCTCTAGGTAACTATTACTGCATAACTAATTAACACAAAGCAGAATGGAGTGAAACAATGTTTTATTTTGCTTATGAATGTGTGAATTGTGAATTCAACAAGGGCCCATTTAGCTCCCACGGTAGTCCCTGTGCAATTATGGTCAGACATTGTCGGTGATTCAGTTAACTGGAGGTAGGAATTGTTTGTTCACTTGTTCTCTAGTACTCACTCATAGGGATCGGCATCTGAGGTATGCTCTTGGCTAGAAATTAGGCTGGGACCACCTGCCTGTGACCTCTTCATTTTGTACCAGCAGAGCAATCAGAATTCTTGTGCATGGCATTTGGCCTCTCCCTGAGTAACCAATCCTGGGACAACTGAAGTTGAAAGGCCATCTGAGTTCCAGAATGGCCACCAGGATCAGGTTTTTCTGTGTTTTTTTGTTTGTTTGTTTGTTTTCTTTTTTGCATCTGCATGTACATGCCATACAGTTCCACAAAAAGGTGTCATAGCCAGTCTCCTTATAAGAAAATTGTTAAATATGTATATTCATTTAAAAATGTGAGATACTTATCATAAAAATCAAGTTATTATTTACTGAGTCAATTTACTTTAACTGTCTTGAAGAAATTAATTTTCTCTAATGCAAATACCTTAAAATACACATTTCATATAGTTGGCTTTGCATTTAGTGGTAAGTAAAATCATCTAAATTATATCTGTCTGTCTGTCTCTCTAAATTTACCATATTTTATCAATTGTAAAAATGTCATCAATCCTTTGATATCACAATTCTTTGTGTACCACTGACAGTAAAAGCAATTACATGTAATGGTTGTTAGATTTTAGGCTGCCAAGTAACCTGTGATGTCATCATGTGTCACCTACCAGATGTGGCAGACATGGTTCAGCTTCTCAGGACCCCTACATCTTACCTCTCTTGCTCTCTTGTTCTCCCTTGCTCTTTTACTCTTTCCTTCTCTCCTGTTCTCTCCCCTTACTCTGTGGGGGGGGGCTCTTTTTCCCCCACCATGTCTTTCCCTCTGTCTCTCTATCTCCATCCAATAAACCTCTTTTATCTAATATCTGTTGTGTTCATCATTTCTAAAATAATAACAATGGTCATAATACTAATTCCATAGTACTAACATATATGAATATTAAGTTGATGAAAAATATTTTGAAATTTCAGATATTTATCTATAAATTCAATTTCTTTATGCAGAGACAATTTAGCTATCCTATATAAATCCCTGAAAAATATACAAATCAATGTTTGAAAAACAATATATATAAGGCCCATTTAAGTCAAACCACTTTCAAAGTAATTTTACCATTTTTCCTCCACTATCACTATGCTTGTTAGTGCATAATCCCCATTTTTCCATTCATCCAGCTCCTAGCAACCACAAATCCTCTTTTTGTTTTGCAGATTTATATCTGGGCTTTCAACAGAAAGGGATTAATTCAGTATACAGCCTTCTCTGCTTTCTTTCATCATTCACCGGTATTATATGTAACTATGAATATCATCACATGTGCCTTCATCACATCCTTTCCAGGATAGCACAGTCACCAATGAAACAAAAAAGAAAATGAATTCCTACCACATAATAAGATAATGTGCTCGCCAATGTTGTGCTTTTAAAACTTGAGTTGAAAGATGAGATAAAAGGCACATGTGGAAAGAGAGCCCCCCCCCCCCCCGTGATGAACCTGCTCTATACAAAGGCTTCAGACACTGCGTGTTTCGTTTACTGAATGGTAATATTAGCTAGATAATGCAAAGTCCCATGGTAAAAGAGACCTTTTAAGGAGAGATCACTGAACTCTAAAACCTATAATTAAAGCAGATTTCTGTAACTCCACTGAAGCTTGATAACCCTCCCTCTTCCATTAATATCAAGGATAGGTTTAACACAAGTAACTGAGAGCTGACATTTTGAGGGCCTGGAGAGTGGTCACTTAGATATTTAGTTATGTGGACAATAAAGCTGTGGTTTGAGCTGGAGAGAATAGGCCCTAACAATATATTTAAGTATTTCTGGACCTTTGATGGCTTCAAACATCAAACAAGAAGATTAATCATTGCACAACATCACACCAACTGATATTCTGTTCACTTCTTAGTCACTCTTACCCTAGAAATCTCCATCTTATGTGAGATTTATCTATCTCCAGACCTGTAAGCTAACTAAGCTAATGACAAGGGATTCATCAGTAAATTTTAAGATATTTTCAGAAAAGAAACAGCTATTTTTCTATAGATCATTAGGTTCGGATCATTGGCTGGTTCTGTGGTTAATGCAAATACAGGAAATTAAACCTTGAGACTTACTCACTAGAAATTTCATTTGGTTTTATATAATAAAACTCTGATTTAGGTGAGTTTGGTGATATGATGAAGAGAAAGAGACAGTTACTTAAAATGGAGTAGATGCCACATATGTTATAAAAGGCAGCTGATTCAATTAATAAAAGTCAAGTCAAGATAAGAAGTGGATGCAGGATCCATCCCTGTGTGGCACAAAAGACAATGACAAGCTTAGAGTTTATGTGGGTGATGGCTATGATGGTTGATATCAATTATAAATTTGATCACCAAGGAAATAAATCTTTGGGCATGTCTGTGAGGGATTCTCTAGATTGGTGTCATTGACATGGAAAGACACAAGTTAAATGTGGGCAATAACATTTCATGGCATTGGTCCTATACTGAATAAATGGAGAAAAAAAAAGAACTCAGCACAACCATTCATAGTTCTCTGCTGCCTGAATTGGAATGTAATGCCAACAGCCACTCCCTGCTAATGCTTCCTTACCATGTCTGTCATGATGGACTTTTCCACTACTAGGCAAAATAAACCCTCCCTTCCTTAAGTTGTTTTAGATTTTTTTTTGTTTGTTTGTTTGTTTTGTCATAGTGAGGAGAAAAGCAACTAACACACTGTTAAAAATGTCAATAGTAATCAATCTATTTGTGTGTTATAGGAAAAAAGCTCTCTACTACAGCAAATGGGTAATGTAGAGGTGATATTAAAAATAATTTTAAGGGATTGTTTAAAAAAGGAAGACAAGAACAAAATCATAAAAGGAAAAAAATGGAATGTGGTTATACAGTTGGAATCTCCAGAGAAACAGACAATGTGTGTGTGTGTGTGTGTGTGTGTGTGTGTATGTGTGACTGTAATGCCCAGTTCATGAGACCCCCCAAAACCCAAAAGGAATCAAATCCGCTGCAAATACATGGGGGTTTATTCAATACAAGCTCAAGCTCAGGATACAAACCTCCCTGACACAGCAGGAGAGAAATGCAGCCTTGAGGTCTATGGAAACGAAACGGGGTTTTTAAAGGGCGAAACTGCAAGCCAGGATTTCCAAGCTTTGGTGTTACATGATTGGGTAAGGGGTCCACTATAGGCACCAAGAACTAAAAGGTCCCAACCCGGCCATCTGGGGGGTATCTGATCATGCACAATGCCTGGTGATGATTAGCTGTAGCTGGAGAAGAGAAGCGATTAGCACATCCTGTGGTTTTTCTTAGAAACAGTGCTATGTGACTTTGATCACAAGCTAGGGGCCATCTGGGTGGGTTGCAAGGAAACGCTATCTCTTAAGTGCAGGAAGAAATGTGGCAAGCCCAGTTACTCCCTGCACCTGAAATGTTTCAATTTACCTGGTCCTTTGTCTAAACTTATATCCAGGACCTCAACCATGCTGCCCTAAGACTCAAATTTTAAATTTTGGACCTCTCGAGACACTTGTGTTAAGATATTGATTAACTCAGGGAACCTTGTGGAAGAGAAATTAAAGGAGCCAGAAAAATCAAGGACACCACAAGAACATCTAACCTTGGCCCTTAGGGACCCACAAGACTGAACCACCAACCAAAGAGCATGCATGGGATGGACCTAAGCTCCCTACACATATGTAAGAGATGTACAGCTTGGTCACCTGTATCCTAACAACTGGAATAGGTGTTTCTGTGACTCTGTTGCCTTCCTTTGGATCCCTTTTCCCCAACTGGACTGCCTTGTCTAGCCACAGTAGGAGAAGATGCACCAAGTCCTATTGCCATTTAATATGCCAAGGTGAGTTGATATCCATTGTTGGCCTCTCTCTCTCTGAGGAGAAATGGAGGGAGGAATGGGGGCTAGGGCATGTGTGAGGGAGGGACTGGGAGGAGAGGAAGGCGGGGAAGCTGCAATCGGGATATGAATAGACACATTAATTATTGGGAAAAAAGATACTGGCTCATATAAATCTGAGGTTTGGAAAGTCCAAAATCAAAATTTTCCGGTAGACTAGTCAATTGACTATGATTTCTAGGCTGAGCCAATATTCTTTATTTATTTTTTTTTAATTTCATTGATCATGAATACTAAGTAATCTAAAATACTTAAACATAATATAAACCTGGCAAGATTGACATTAAGATTAATCATAATCTAAGAAACAGTCATTCAATGAGTTCAGGCATGAGAGTATGGGTACTGATGGATTAGAATTGTAGAAATTCTCACTAGAGATTGGGAAATGAAAGCCATTCATAAGCAATCACCATGCCCCAGTGTGTTTGCCCATTTTTATTTAGAAACCTGCTTACTCTGGAAAATTTTCCTCTTACACTTGCCTGGCCTATTGTTAAGTGAGGGAGTAGGTTCTAGGGCTTCCCTGATCAGTTCATTTACACTGCTTTGGTGCCGCAGCTCATTGTAAATGTCTACCATGAAGGTTTGCTAGTGATGGCTCTTAATTTGAATTCAGATGGAAGCAAAAAGACGGAAAAATACACAAGCAGGGGTCTTGTAATTATGCCACATAAAATTATTAGGCAATTTAGAAAATTGTTAGTGGGAAGCTGCCCATCATGCATAAAAATAATTTTGATTTTGACATCCAGAGTTTAATGTGAGAAGGATTGTAGGGAGACCACCCTGTTAATTTTTTCTTTAATTGTTCAAGAGCATTTGAATTTGTTTTAAAGAAAGTGATAGCTGTATAAAGTTGAATCACTTCAGTCAAGACAATCCTTGTTGGAGATGTGGCAAAATTCATTTTCCAATGCTTGCTGTGAACTATAAATCTATTAGAATCACAAAGAACATTTGTTGTGTTCCTTGCTTCCCTAATCCCTCTGACTACAAGTAGTAAATTATTAATATATTTTCTGGAAAAATGGAGAATATACACTGTAGGCATATTCAGGTATTACAGATAATTTCATCTTAAGTGTAAAAAGTCTCTAAACTCTCAATTATCATGACAAAATTCTTTATAAAGAATTTTTAATATGATGACATATGCTCCAGTAAAAATTTTTAATATATTTCCGTTCTTGTTTCTGATAATTTCTTGTAAATTTTAACCAATTATAGTTGATTTAAACAAGTTACATCTACAAGGGTACAAAGGATTGGGCAATGTTGTAATTAATTTACAAACATTTATTAAAAAATTACGTGTTAGTTAGCCATGTGCAGTGACTCATCTCTATAATCCCAGTACTTAGGGAGGCAGGGACAGGTGGATCTTTGTGAGTTTGGGGCCAGCCTATTCTACAAAGTAAGTTCAAGATAGCCAAGGCTACACAGAGAAATTCTGTCTCAAAAAACAAACAAACAAAGTTACTTGTTCAGGTCAGGAGTGATTTTAATCTCAGACTTTTAAAGCAGCACACAGGAAGCTGAGGGAGGAGAGTGTTATGAGATTTCGAGGCCTGCCAGATCTACACAGTAGGTTCCAGGATAGCCAAGACTTCACAGAAAGAACTAAACCTAAAATCCATAAACAACACCTCCTCCCAAAAAAACAAATCAGTGTTCTGTAGTATTTTAAGAACTATATTTCAGTCTTCAAGATAATGGCCAAAATTCAGTGAATATATATATTGTACGTATGTGTGTGTGTGTTTGTGTGAGTGTATGTGTGACTTGTTTGGTATGCTTGACCTAATTCACATCTCCCTGTACGAGGTTATCTCAGTCCTTTGCTGGCTGTCTATAACATGACATTCTCTCATACTCTTGTATAGCAATGTAGTTGCTCTATCAAACACACTGATTCTCTCAAAATGAATTTTGTCTTATGAGAGAAGAAACATTTCACCCCTCCTCATAGAATGCCAACCTGAGACAAAACAAACAAACAAACAAATGCCCTTGTGCTTGTGTGAGGAGATTGTCTAGGAACAGAGAGTGGAAAAGAAACATTGCTATCAGAGAACGTGAACTCACATTCCTTTGGACCCTAAGGATGAACCATGTGCTCTTGACCTTGTTTGATCAGGCTCTTTTTTGTTTTGGAATCATTTGTCCTGGTCTGTGTGAGTTATTCCTGCTTTGTCTCCTCAGCCTCACATAACCATTCTACTTGCATTCTGCCTCCATACATCTCGGTGACCTCAGTGTTTTCTGGGTGACTTCTGATATTTTTCTTTCTACGTTTTGTGCAAGAATGCCTGCATTGCAAAAATGTTGAGAAAAGTCAGATCTTACTTCACTTCCTTGTCTGTCTTTGGTAGGCTACATGAACATTTGCATAGAAATCCTAGCCCATACTATTCTTACACAAATGTGGAAAGTAACACTTTAGTGAAAGGATTTTTAGAGTCTTTAAATACTACCTACATATCATCCAATATTCCAGTAACATTTCTTTTTCTAAAAAGAAGGAAAAAAAAAGAGGAAAATTGTAATTCGGCATTTAATGTCAATATCAAGGATTTCCTATATTAATCTCTGGAATTCTTTCTGTCTGCATGTCTCCACAAGATCCCACCTATGAAAATTGTATATGGTTACTGTCATTGTGATTTGTCTCTAAAAGTTTCCAATGTTAGCACAATGTCTTTTTCTGGCCTTCTGAAAATTGAAGAAAAGGAACCTGATAAACCTCAGTGGTTAACACAGCACCCAGTGTTATATCTTTCCAGTTGAGGAATGTTCCTGGGAAATGCTGTTTAGTTGAAATCTAAGGATTAAGTGTTGGCAGAGGATGAAGAAAATGTTCAGAAAAAATAGGAGGAAATGGATTTAATGGGAAACGTAAAATGAAAATAAGTGTGAGAACAAGGATCAGCTAGAAAACCAGTGCCAGTTGAGATGCCAAGTTGACCTGAGTTTTTGCAAGCCCTATTGACCAGTGCTGGTTCCATGCTAATGATTTGCTAATAGACCTACAAGCTGAGTGCTTTTGTATGACATGTGTTCTTTAAAACCTTCAATGCAGAAATTTAGGGAAACTGATGCTCAGAAAATTACAGTTTACAATCACAGACATTAAGTGAACTAGACACAAATTAACGATCAAACCTTGGCTTCCTGCTCCTTATCGTTGATTATGCCTGTTGGGTGAAGAGGGAGACCATTGGGTGAGGGATGCCCATCGGAGTTGCATAATTGGATCAGATTTAACGTTAGCCTGGGCTCTGAGAGCAGTGACTGGAAAGAGGCCAGAGGGGATGCTGAGACCAGAGAACTGCGATTCAGAAGAGCAACTGAGTGATGATGGTGTTTGAAACTAGAACTGTAAGAGAGTGCTATTTTGTGAAGGGAAATTTCAATTTAACCAGAACACCTTGAAGTGAAGGCTTTGGATTGTAAAGAAGGTTTTAAATTGCTCTCGGAATTTGTCATTTTAGTGATTGAAACATTTCAGGGCCAAATGTGGCATACTGAACCTTAATGGAGGGGACTATTTGTGGTACATAACTGCCAAGTCCTACAGCATAGGAACCCTGAAGTATGGGTTCAGAAGAAACAGCAATTTGCTTCCTCTCAGGTGGGGGCTGATTGTGCTTCCGAATGATCAGGTTTTTGGAGATCTTTAAACCTAAATATCATGACCTGTGGGCTTCTGAGTTCATCCCTCACAGGAGAAAGATTGAATTGTGTATGAAAAGCTGACTTTACAGTCTAAATAAGTGCGCCCAGAAGCAATAAGGAAAAGGCTTATTAGATTATGCAAGTGGAAAGAAGACAAAGAAGAAGAAAAAAAACTATTCTTGGTGAGTTTACTGAGAGCATTAGGGTTTTTAGGATTTTAGAAATAGCAGTGTGCACAAAACTCTCTCATGCCTCTACCTTTTAGTTTACTCTGTGAGAAAATATGCTCCACTTAATTTTTTTCTTTTTTTAATATTTTTTTTATTTTTAAATAATTTTATACATTCACTTGTATCCCAGCTGTAGCCATCTCCCTCTTTCCCTCCCAATCTTCCCCTTATGCCCTCATCTCCTCCCTGCCCCCTTCCGAGTCCACTGAGAGAGGGTGTCCTCCTCTCCTTCCATCTGGTCCTAGCTTATCAGGTATCTTCAGGATAGTTGCAATGTCCTTATCTGTGGCCTAGCAAGGCTGTTCCTCCCTCAGGGGGGGGGGGGGAAGCTCATGATTTTATGTCAGAAACAATTCCTGTCCTCCTTGCTAGGGAACCCACTTGGATACTGAGTACCATGGGCTATGTCCGAGCAGGGGTTGTAGGTTATATCCATACATGGTCCTTGGTTGGATAAACAGTCTCATAGAAGACCCCTGTGCTCAAATATATTTGTACCTTGTGGGGCTTCCTGTCCCCTCTAGGATATACTAATTCCTCCTTCCTTCATATGATTCCCTACACTCTGCCGAAGGTTTGGTTATGGGTCTCAGCATCTGCTTTGATACACTGCTAGGTAGTCTTTCAGGTGCCTTCTATGGTAGGCTACTGTCCTGTTAATTTTTTTTATTGCAATCAAATATTAGGATTTCACAAACCTTTGCTAGAGAGTTATTGAGCTGCAGCTTTAGATGAAAAGGATATTTTTGAAATAAATCAACTTTGTGAAACCAAAACAAAACTTCAAAATGAATCACAACAGCATACACAAAACTTGACATGGTAGCTGTACACCAAGAATAGCACTGTTATTTACAAGTGTAAATAGTAAGCCACAATCAGCCATTTTCCCATGCGGGAGTTGTGTTGCTATGGTTAATGAAATGATCAATTTTTAGCAATAGGAGAATTTATTAAGAGAAATAACACCTGAATTTCAGAATATAATCTATATAGTGTTTTAACATCAGCAAAATTTAGTGACTAAGAATTTGAAGAGAGTTGTTTTTGGGTGACTGAAGCAGAATGTACAGACATCACTAACCCTTCTTCAATCTTCCTGTGTTTGGGCCGATGAATTTCTTCCCTAGAACAAGAATTGAGAACCACAAATCACATTCACATAGATATTGATGCAGATGTTTAGAAAAAAATGAAAATTTTCCTATTCATGTAAGTTACTAAATTCCTTTGGATAAATTATTTCCACTTAATTTGGTTTTCTCTTGACCAGAAACTCATGGGTACTCAATAGTTTATATTCAGTAAGCTAACTGCATATTCATTCATCACACACATCTTGTTTTTAATAGCTTTTTTCATTTGAAGAAATAGATTTGTTTGCTCTCCAATACGGTAAACAGCCCAGTCTTTGACATGTGTGCTCCAAAGTTTTCCTCTATATTAAGGTTGTTTCATGTTTGCTTAAAGACTTGAGATTTAGCATCTATGAGATGACAGTTTGCATGTATATGAAAGGCCATCTAACAGGCTCAGATGTGTGCTGCGATGCCTTTTGGCCCATGTAATATTTCTTAGAAGGCTTAATACAGCAACTCCAGATAGGTCACCAAGAACTCACCTCTTTTTTGTCCTTCACAACTTCTGAACAAATGGCTTACAAAACCGTCTTTTAACATCTGTCTCTACCAAGGAGCATGTCAACTTGCTTCCAGGTTGAAATATACAGTCACAGTTGGTCATGGTACCAACTGGATTTTTAGAGTTGCTTTGATTTACAGGGTGACCTAGGCGTATTTCTAATTAGTTCTAGTCACAGACTGGATCCTGTTTTCCTGAGTCAACTGAATTGAGTAAAATCCCTTGTTACAGGCATAAGAGAATTCAAAACCATCATGACATATTTTCTCACTAGCACTGTGGTTAAGAAGCATGTAACTGTATCTTAATGCTCATCAGTATTTATATTATGTTGCATTCATCTTTAAGGAAACATGGAATAAAACAAATTAGATTTAAGATTCACAGAACTGCGTTTGTTTAATATCTCCTCTTTTATTTTTTTTTTCTGTAAAAGCTATCATTCCATCTCATGAAAACTCCCGAAGAAATATTTTTCTTCCTCAGAACTGCAGTTTAATTTACTTCAGCTCAAATTATGCAAAGTAGTAGAGTGAATTTGGAGAACATTTGTTAAATTTAGATGAAGGTAAACAAAAATTGCTACATGGCCTCACATTGGCTCTTATAAGAAATTTTGCTAAAGAAATAAATTTATATTCGTATATAAACCCACACAATGACTCTTTTAGCAGCACAGATGCCCAAACCTGAAAACAACATCAATGCTCATCAACAGGTAAATGGATAAACAGCTCTACCTGGAAAGGTGTAGTGCAATTAACAAACGAACATTAATATATCTCATCTGGGTATATCTCCAGAGTCATTATTCTTTGTGAAAGACTCCAGATTAAAATTAAAAAAAAAATTCTAACTCTCCTGCAAAATCCCGAAAAAAGTAATTGAAAATTACTCAGAGATTTCAGTGATTGGAGTGAGAGCAAGAGTGTGACATGGTCAACATGAAAGAACTCCTTGGGACGTGGGTATTGATTTGTATCTTATTTGTACTTGTGGCTACAAGAATATGTGCATGCATAAAAACAAATAAAGAAATAACTGTTAGAGCTGGGAACAAGGTTGGCTAGTTGTACAATCTTTTATCACTTGAACTCAGAACCTAAGAACAATATAAAAAGACAGGCACAATAGTATATACCTGTAATTCCTGTGGCAGAAAGGTAGACATGGTGGATTCAATTGCTAGCCAGAATATCTAGACAGTTCAACTTATTTCATATTCACTGAGAAACTCAGTGCCCCCGAAATAAGGCATAGAATTCTTGTGGAAGACAGACAGACAGACACCCACACGCACACACACACCACTACCACCATCACAACAGCAACGGTGACGCCATCATCATCACCAACAAAAAGATGCAAGGAAAAAAGTCACAAAAATAAAAGATTGGTTTTTTTACCTGATAAGCTAGGATCAGATGGAAGGGGAGGAAGACCTCCCCTATCAGTGGACTTGAGGAGGGGCATGGAAGGAGATGAGGGAGGGAGGGTGGGATCAGGAGGGAATGAAGGAGAGGGAAAGAAGGAGGTGGCTACAAAGTGAATAAACTGTAATTAATATAAAAAATAAAAATTTAATTAAATAAAAAAGATTTTTTAAGTGAATGTCATAAAAATCTAAAGTCTGTGCTGCTAAAACCTTTTCCTGTGCTGTGATAAAATACTCTGCCCCAAGCACCTTAAAGAAGGAAGGATTTATGGTGAATCACAGTTCAAAAGCACAGCCCTTCGTGGGGGGAAAGTCATGATGGCAAGACCTTGAAGGACACACTCATATTGCATCATATCCACCATGAAGAACCAGGAGCAAATTAATTTATGCTGCCCATGTCCCTTTCTCCATGTCTATAGTCTACCCTCACTAGAAGGATCTTACCCCCTTGTTTATTGTAATCAATATCATCTCCCACATGTATCTGGAAGTCTGTCTCTCAGATGAGTATTGAATCTGTTTAACTGACAACTAACCTATCACACCCATGAATCCTTACAAGTTTTCACATATGAAACTAAAATAGATATCAACTCTTGTCACTTGTATCTACTGTCATCTCCTGATGCTCTGAATCCCACATGACAGCATGTAGCATGGATTTCTGGTTCATTAGTACTTCTGATCTGTGTGTGTTGGAATGGAGACTTATAACTAAGGCAGAAAAAATGAGTTTAGATACAATGTCAAGATGGCAGCACTTAGGACAAACAAGAAGGTGATATTGCAACAGTTCAGTCATCTGTGCATGCCATCTGGTGGCTTTCAGATATGGTCTAAATAGGAACATTTTAAGCCTGTGGGTTCTATTCTATTACCAAAATAAAGCTGTCATATAAAATGCCTTATCCATCCTGTGCAGAGGAATGAGAGAATGGCTGTCTCCTGTAAAATTTCAATTTCTCAAATACTTCTGACATGCTTGTTTATCTCCACTTAATGAAGTTTTGCTAGTTCATTTATTTTTATTTATTTTCCTCCCAAAAGTTCAGATGGCATTAAAAACTGGTCTCCTCCCTGGTTCTGTATGTGCTTGCTTGTTTGAATTAGCAAAAACAAAGCTGTAGTGTTTCAGACCTCGAATTCCTGTAATTACTGATTTGTATCACTAGCATGGCTTCTCGAAGGACCCTTTTACGCCTTTGGAGCACATTTAAATTTTCTGGAAAAGAGCAGGCCATCCTCTGCAGGAAAACGAGTTCCCTCTGGTTAAGTCATTTTAACCACTATCATATTAACTTCATGCTCAAGGAAGAAGAGCATCAAACCATGTTACAGCTTTACCTATGATGCAGGGTATCAAAAGCCACATTTGTTCCTGAGAAAACATCTATTCACAGGTTCTGCATGGCTCTTTAGGATAGCATTATTTCTACAAATGACCTTTTTTATCAGTTAATTATGTATTTGTATAAGTGTTGTAGACTCTGTTGTCTCTTTAATCAGCAGAGTTTTTTTTGTTGTTGTTGCTGTTGTTTGGCTAGTTTTTGTTGTTGTTTATTTTGTTTTGCTTATCCTGGTCTAGACAGTGGTAGAGGATATTAAAATATATTTTGTCTATGTGTTTCAAGGTTAAAAACATGCACAGTTTCTAGATGTCAAACAAAGCGATCAAAAGCTGAACTAGGAAAATTTAAAGTGTTTTCCTCACTACCCAGAGTAAATTTGAAAACTTGAATGAATATACCTAGTAGTTGTGTTCAAGATCTAATTGTGTTTATGTTTATAAGATATGATAAACATAATGAAATCTATACACCTAAAAAAGATAATCAAGAGAGCGGACATGGGGTAGGATTATCAATCCTCGTTTAGAAAGACAGATGGGATGCGCATTGAACATATGACAGGAGTCTACTGAGCTCATTTGAAAGACTCTAACTAGCAGTGTCTTCAAAGCAAAGACTCATGACCAAACCTTTGGCAGAGTACAGGGAATCATAAGAAAGAAGGGGAGTTAGTCTGATGAGGAAAGGATAGGAGCTCCACAAGGACCAAATATATCTGGGCACAGGGTCTTTTCTGAGACTGACATGCAACTAAGGACCATGTATGAATGTAACCTAGAACCTCTGCTCAGATGTAGCCTGTGGTAGCTCAGTAAACAGTTGGTTTCTCATAGTGAGGGGAACAAGGACTGTTTCTAACAGGAACTCAATGACTGGCTCTTTGGCCTCCCCACCCCCCAAGGGAGGAACAGTCCTGTTAGGCCACAGAGGAGAGCTTTGCAGCCAGTCCTGAAGATACCTGATAAAACAGGATCAGATGAATGGGGAGGAGGTCCCCCCTATTAGTGGACTTGGCAAGGGGCACAGTGGAGATGAGGGAGGGAGGGAGGGAGGGACTGGGAGGGAATGAGGGATCGGGACATGGCTGGGATACAGTTAAAATGTAACTGATAAGAAAAAAATAAAATTAAAAAAAATTAAAAAAAAAGATCTAATTGTGTGGAATTTAACTGTGGTAATTCTCGAACTGCTGACTTGTGGGATCCTAGTTCATTTGTTCCAGAAACCTTTACTGTTTTAGGGACCTGATCTGCACATTTCACTCATATCACTAATATCAGAAGAGCCCACCTTGTCCACATGTTTAATCTGGTTATTATTAACCATGCTAGGCCTCACACCCAGGAAAACACAGAGCCACAGAAGCCATTGCCCAGCTGCTTTCAAGGTGGAGCAAGTGACAGCATTGGTAATGCCTAGAGCGTCATAGCCCAGAGAATCTCATAGATAGCAATTTATTTAGATCAGTGGCTCTCTCAACCTTTAATAAGTTCCTCACGTGGTGGTGACCCCCAGCCATAAGACTATTTTCATGGCTTCTTTATAACTATAGTGTTTCTCCTGTCATGGATAATAATATAAATATCTGATATACAGGATATCTGACATGTGAACTGTAAGAAAGGGTCATTCAACCCACGAGTGGTCATGACCCAAGGTTGAGAACTGCTGGTTTAACTGTTTTTGAAGCGTTTGGTAGCTAAAGCAGCTTGACTACGTGTGTATGATGTTTTCTATGCTTGGTTAAAAGTAGCAGAATTACAACCAAATTTTAAGCCTGGCATGCTTCATCCACATCCTTCTCTTATATAATGAAGCACATAAATTGTATAAATTATATTTGTATTCTTAGTCATTTGAACAGAGTATCAATACATAAATATACTGCTTTGTCTTTCTGGCACTTCGCATGTAAATAATTGTCACATTAGCTGTTAAACATCATGCAGGTATATTTTGATAAATAAATTAGCTTTTCAATTTCAAATGAAGACACTGTTAACAAATAGGATTTAATATATAATAGGTTATAGACTAAGTTAATTCTTAAGAAAAGATGTCCACTTATTTTTAATATCTTCCTGATGTATAAAGCAAATACATGCACACACACACTGAGTGTGTTTAAGGTAACATAAATATAAATTTTAAATGCCATGGGAAATGTCCTTTTATTAATAACCTACCCTAGTCTTAGACAATCTTTTAATTTGCTAGTGTTTTAACTTGAAGTCATTTTTTAAATATGCTAGAGTCATATTCACATTAATCTATGGGACTGCGGAGCCATGTAACTGGGGGAGGCGGCCTGGAGCAAGAGAGGTTTTGAGTCCTGTCCCACATTTTGAGACTGGCAGGAGTAGAACTGGTACCTCCCTGCCCCGTGCCTCCATGTCCCAGCGCATATAGCCTTACACCTGCCATCTCTGCCATCCTTGAAATGGTCACAGCAGCCAGGTTACAGATTAAACTGCCTTTCCTCTTATAAAGGTAATGTCAAGCAAATCCATGCATTCTCAGCACCTTGGCCTTGGCCTGTGATGTACACTCATCCCTAAAGCCTCTGCCCACTCCCCAAAGGTTTAAATAGCCTTTGTTCTCTACTCTGAAGCTGTCTCCCCAGAAGGCTGTTTATAAGGCACTCACCACTGACAAAGATTCTGTATGGCTCCCACCCACCTCAGCTAAGTGTCCCTCTCTCCATTAAAGCCTGTTGTGCAAATAGCCTGATGGAGAGGATAAGCAGGGGATAGGCAAACCTCAGGGCGTTATACATCTAAATTGCAAAGAGAGAAACTAGCTGTTGTGTATTGTTATTGAAAGTGAAGTTGAAAACACCAGTCTAAGAAGTGGGTGTGATACCTCACCCTTCCTGGGCTTGGCTTCCTTCTGGAAAGAATTAAGGCTGAATCTGATCAATTTCTTCATCATGGTGACATAACTCATACTTAAATTGATCTAAGATTTAAAAAAAAAGTTAGCGTTTTTTAAAATATGATATTTAGGATAAAATGTGACCCTGGCAAATGGTATTCACTATTAATAATGTACCATGAGCATGTAGTGGCATCTCTCTTTAAGTCTATTGGAGGTCTATTAAGAAGCAATTTACATATCAGGAACATAACATTTTCAAACTAGACGACTCTAAAGTTAAAATATGAACAGTTTACCATCATTTATGTTTAGAAATATTCCATCATTTCCAAAAGAAACTTCTTACAAAATAGCGTTCACCCATTCCCCATCCCTGGCAACCACTAGTTTGACCTTGTGCCAATATGCTTACCTAATCAAGACTTTCTGTGTAAACAGAATCATCTGATAGTTAAAGTTTGTTCACTTTGTAGCAAGGGTCAGTAGTTCACTCCTTTATGTGGCTGAATAATGGTTATATCAGATTTTATTTTATTTTTTCCCTGTTTTACTTTTTGTTCTATTAATTACAATTTATTCACTTTGTATCCCAGCTGCAACCCCTTACCTTGTCCCCTCCCAACCCCACTCTTTCTCTCTTATCTCCTCCCATGCTTCTCCCCCAGTCCACTGATAGGGGAGGTCCTCCTCTCTTTCCGTCTCACCCGAGTCTATCAGTTCTCATCAGGACTGACTGCAGTGCCTTCTTCTGTGGCCTGGTATTCATTGGTTGATAGACATTTGGCTTTTACCTACTTTTTTGACTGTTATTAATAGTACTATGAGTATAAATAAGAGTGGCCATATATTTTCTATTCTCTGTGGCATGGATCTAGGATTGGAATCAGTACATCATATCTGATTTTTTTTCTTTTAACTTTTATTGATTACACTTTATTCACTTTGTATCCCCCCATAAACCCTTCCCTCCTCCCATTCTAATTCCACCTTCCTTCCCCCTTCTTCACACATGCCCTAAGTCCACTGATAGGGGAGGTCCCCCTCTCCTTCTTTCTGATCTTAGTCTATCAGATCTCATCAGGAGTGGCTGCATTGTCATCTTCTGTGGCCTAGTAACACCTTGAGAAATAGCCTGTTTTTCCATATATCTGTGTCATTTTAAAAGTCCACTAACAAACATTTGAAGAGGCAAATTCTCTCCATGGACAGTTACTATTGTGCCTTTTTAATTATTCCAATTTAAAGTGAGTTACTTGACTTTATGATATTGTTATAGTACATTTCTATGTGCTCTGAGATTCAGTTCCACACAACATAGATTATCTCAAAATATTTCTCCAGCTTGGCGGGGGGGGGGGGGTTCTTTCAATTTTAAAAAGTTTTTTTTTTACACATTAGGTTTTTTTTTTTATATTTTTTTTTTTTTTTGTTTTTTGATTTCGTTTCAAACAAAATAGATTTTTTCAAAATATTTCTCCAGCTTGGGGGGGGGGGGGGGATTCTTTCAATTTTAAAATGTTATATTTTAACACATTAGGTTTTTTTTTGTAACAGTTTAATTTGTTGTGTTTCTAGTTGTTATACTTGGTATATTTTCATTGCTATTTCTAGGACACCACTGGCCAACCAAAGTTCACAAACATATAATTCTACCTCTTGTTTCAAAAACTTTGTAGGTTTAGTTTTTACAGTTAGGTACAAGACCATATGAAGTTAACTTGTACATGATATGAGATTGTCAGATTCCAACCCAATTTTTCACAAATGGACTTCTATCTGCCAATACCACATTTTCTAAAATTCAAAAACCAAAACTCTTTTTCTCATTGAAATCTCCTAGCAAATCTATAGAAATCTTGTTAAGCATAAACATGGCAACTGTTTCTAGCTGGATTCCATTTCAGGGTTCTCCACATCTATGTCTATGCTAACACTATGAGTCTGGGGCTTCAAAATAAATGTGGAAATCAGCAGATGTGCATACTATATTGATGTGTTTTCAAGATTTCTCTCAATTCTGCTTCTCTTGTGTTTCTATAGGAACTTTAAAATCCACCTGTTGATAATTTTAATAAATATGCCACTTTGAGTTTTGTTAGTATTATATCCAATCTCTACATCAATTTGGGGGTTATTGTCATATAAAGACCATATCTTTAAATTAATAAAAATGACCGTCATACTGATTATTAATTTTAATTGCCTTAGCAGTATTTCATTTCAAAATGAAAGCTTTATAATTTCTACAAGCTTGCTTTTCAAGTCCCATTTTTAAACTTTAAAAATTTTTTAATTTATTGCAATTTATTCACATTGTATCCCAGCTGTAGCCCCCCTCTCTTGTCACCTCCCATCAAGCAATACATCATTCACATAAGACACTGGAGCTTCCTTAGGTTTTATTTTCTGATTGTCTCCTGGAACTAGTCCTCAATAGATTAAGAGAGCTAGTGGGAAACAGTAAGATCTGGAGAGGACAGGAACTCCACAAGGAGAGCAACAGAACCAAAAAATCTGAGCACAGGGGTTTTTCCTGAGACTGATATTCCAACCAAGGACTACGCATGGAGATAACCTAAGACCCCTGCACAGATGTAGCCCATGGCAGTTCAGTATCCAAGTGGTTTCCATTGTAATAGGAACAGGGACTGCCTCTGACATGAACTGATTGGCCTGTTCTTTAATTACCTCCCCCTGAGAGGGAAGCAGCATTACCAGGCCATAGAAGAAGACAATGCAGCCACTCCTGATGAGACCTAATACACTAGGAGCAGAAGGAAGGAAAAAAAGATCTGCCTTATCAGTGGACTTGGGGAGGGGCATGCATGCAGAGGGTGGAGGAAGGGAGGGATTGGGAGAGGAGGAGGGAGGGAACCACAGGGGGTATACAAAGTGAATAAACTGTAATTAATAAAGAATTTAAAAAAAGAGAGCTATCTGACTTTCTCTACAGTCTCCTTCTGTGTCCTTACATTGCCTGTGTGTTTTTGTATGCACCCTGCTGGCTTTCTATGAGTTTTCTTACCACATTTATTAGTCATTTTAAGTTCCTTGAGTACTAATTCTGAAATATATGTTTTATTGGGTAAATTTCATAAGTTTCTTTTCATTGTGTGAATTTTTTTGTTTGTTTGCATTTCACTTTTAATGTGTCTTGTGACTTATTTTTATTTAGTGTCACATGTTTTCTTATCCTTATAAAAATAATCATTTGTCACATTGTCATTATTTTGATGTTATATTGGGTTTACATGTTAAATTAACCACAGATGTATGAGATAAGTATAATATATTTTTATAAATTATAATCCTAGCATGATCTTGCTCAATGTTTTTGCTAGTGTTTTAGTGTTTGTTGGTGTGTGTGTGTATTCATGTGTGTCTGTATGTCTCTCTCTCTGTATGTGTGTGTGTGTATTACTTCATAAGCTTGGATTAATTTTGTTTTACTTCCTTTTTCCTTGAGATGCCTTTGCATCGGTTCACTCTCAAGGTAATACGACCTGTGAATTAACTTTTCTCTTCTCATTTCATATACAAGAACCTGAAGAGGCCAAATACCAATTTATCCTAACAATGGTTGAATTCATAAGACTGCATTGTTCTGAGATATTTTGTAAGAATTTTTTTTAAATAAAGTTTGATTACTTACTTGTTAAATATTTTTCAAATAGTTCCTTTTTTCTTGAGTCAATTTTACAAATTTATTTTCTTCTAGGCAAGTATTTCTTTCATCTAGAATACATTTTTTGCTTGAAACTGTCACTGGTAGTATCTATTCGATCCTGCCTTCCCCAGAGTTAGTAATGATGCTTTTTTTTTTTTTTTTTTTTTATTCCTAACCTAGTTTGCATGTCTTACTTTCTTGGTCTGTCTATTTACTGATTTGAACTCTGCCTTCCTCCTTTTTAACTCCTGCTTTTACACCTAAACAAACCTCTCTGCTTTGCTTTTCTCTCATTGTTTTTATTTTCTGATTTTATTATTATTATTATTATTATTATTATTATTATTTGCAATTTATTAATGTTGTATCCCAGTTGAAGCCCCCTCTCTCATCTCCTCCTGGTCCCACCCTCCCTGGCTCTTCCTCCCCTATTCCTCTTCCCTAGTCCACTGATAGGGGAAGTCCTCCTCCCCTACTGTCTGGCCCTACTCTATCACGTCCGATTTGGACTGCTTGGATCCTCTTCTATAAGCTGGCTAGGTCAACAATAAACAACAAGGAGGACTCTAGGGAAGATGCTTAATGCACATTCAGAAGGGAAAACAAGATAGACACTGGAAACAGTAAAATTAAAGGAACAGGATGGAAGCCTACCATATATGTCCTCTAAAAAACTCCACCCAGCAGGGTATCAAAACAGATGCAGAGACTCACAGCCAAACTTTGGACAGAGCACAGGAAGTCTTATGAAGAATGGGGAATATAAAAGGACTCAGAGGAGACAAGAGCCACACACACACACACACACAAAAAAAGACCAACAGCCAAAGAAAGGAAAGAAGGAAAGAGCAGGGCCAAGCGAGTGTCTGCAGAGTCTTTGGTTTGATGCATCAACCAAAGACCATGCAAAGAGCAGACCTAGACCCCCTGCTCAGATGTAGCTCATAGACAGGTCAGTCACCACATGGGTCCTCTAGTAAGGTAGAAGAGATAGTCTCTGACATGATCTTGATTGCTTCTCCTTAATCATTTTTC
Organism: Psammomys obesus; assembly: GCF_907164565.1. Taxonomy (NCBI): domain Eukaryota; kingdom Metazoa; phylum Chordata; class Mammalia; order Rodentia; family Muridae; genus Psammomys; species Psammomys obesus. The sequence continues at coordinate 3,293,444 of NW_026596430.1, read as the reverse complement.
CCTGGTATTTTCTGATTTTAATTTAGCCTATCTTAAAATATTTTCTGATTTCTTTTGTGACTTTTTTTTGGTGTCTGAGCATTTGGTTAATTGTTAGGAATGTCTACATAATTACTGATTTCTAGGAAATCTTGCTAATTTTGTGGTTAGGGCATGGTATGATTTCAATAAGGATATAGTACTTTTAGCTTACAGTTGTTTGGAGGTTGTTATCATAGTGATCTTAGATGATTTTCCAGAAATGTAAAGCCAAATTGAAACAGTTCCCAAGCAGCCCAGGACTGTGCTCTTCTCAACAACTCCTGAAATAGACTATTATAAGTATGCTCTTAAAATGAAAAGAGACCATGAGCAAAGACATGCAGCAAAGCTTGAGGAAGATTTATCCAAAATGAAAACATGAATAGTGGTGTACAAAATTTAGAAAGGGAAAGTTTTTAAAAAATCTGGGTTAACATATAAGTGAAAACTTCAAACAGTGGAATTGAAAAATTCACAAGAAGAAGCAGGAACTAATCTGAGCTGTCAGTGGAAGGAATTTGCGAGCTCAAAGACAATTCCACTAATAATTATCTTGTCTTAAAACAGAACAATAAAAGAATAAAGCAACTCAGAGACCCATGGGACATCACAAAGCACACTGATGGACACAAGAAATGGGAGTCCTATGAAAGTAGAGACAAGGAAAGAAAAAAAGAATGTTTGAGATGATAAGAACCTTCCAAGTTTCATGTAAAATTATAGCCTACAATTACAAAATCCAGATCATTTCAAGCAGAGTAAATTCAAAGAAATTCATACCTCAATGTAGAATAGTGGATCTGTCAAACCCAAAGACTGATTTATATGAGTGTAAAATCACTTATCTCATTGCTGTTTTTTTTTTAATAATTAGTCCACCAAGCAATAAGTATAATTGAGGCTTAAAATATGTATGTGTGAAGGCCTATGAAAGGCTCTACCCTGCAGGCTATCAAAGCAGATGCGGAGACTTATGGCCAACTTTTGGACAGAATGCAGGGAATCTTATGAAAGAAGGGGGAAATAGTAAGACCTGGAGAGGACAGGAGCTCCACAAGGAGAGCAACAGAATGAAAAAATCTGGGCACATGGGTCTTTTCTGGGACTGATACTCCAACCAAGGACCATGTATGGTGATAACCTAGAACCCCTGCACAGATGTAGCCCATGGCAGTTCAGTGTCCAAGTCAGTTCCATAGTAATGGGAACAGGTACTGTCTCTGACATGAACTGATTGGCCTGCTCTTTGATCACCTCCCCCTGAGGAGGGAGCAGCCTTACCAGGCCACAGAGGAAGACAGTGCAGTCACTCCTGATTAGACCTAATAGACTAGGATCAGAAGGAAAGAAAGGAAGACTTCCTCTGCAAGTGGACTTGGGGAGGGGCATGCGTGGATAAGGGGGAGGAAGGGAGGGATTGGGATGAGAGGAGAAAGGGAGCTACAGGGGGGATACAAAGTGAATAAAGTGTAATTAATAATAATAATTAAAATAAAGAAAAAAAAAAGCAGATGCTGAGACTCATAGCCAAACTTTGGGCAGAGTGCAGGGAATCTTATGAAAGAAGGGGGAGACAGAAAGACCTGGAGGAGACAAGAACTCCACAAGGAGAGCAACAGAACCAAAAAATCTGGGCCTAGGGATCTTTTCTGAGACTGATATTCCAACCAAGGACCATGCATGGAGATAACCTAGAACTCCTGCACAAATGTAGCTCATGGAAGCTCAGTCTCCAAGTGTGTTCCCTAGTAAGGGAAACAGGGACTGTTTCTGACATGAACTCAGTGGCTGGCTCTTTGATCACCTCCCACCGAGGGTGAAACAGCCTCACCAGACCACAGAGGAAGACAACGCAGCCAGTCCTGAGAGACTACACAGGCTAGGGTCAGAGGCAAGGAGTCTTCCTCCCCTATCAGTGTACTTGGGAAAGGGTATGGGAGGAGATGGGAGAGGGTAGGATTGGGAGGGAATAAGGGAGGAAGATACACCTGGGATACAAAGTGAATAAACTGTAATTAGTAAAAATAAATTAATTTTAAAAAGAAAAATATATGTGTAATATGTAACACAACAGTAACATAACACAGAAAGGGTGATTGAACTTTGATGCAAAATTATTGCTAGCCCAAGCTAAATCATTTAAAATTAAGTAATTTTAAGACTAAGAAAATACAATACAACATATTAATGTGTTAAAACAGATTTTTAAGGAAAAATATTCCTTCAGTCTTAGGTCACTTTTGTCTGTTACAACAGATTCTGACAGGTAAAATATCAATATATTAGATGTATTTGGCTATGGTTCTAGAGGCTGGAAATTCCAGAACTGATAAGCCATTGCTTAGAGCCTCTTATCATGTTCTAGCAGGTAAAAGGACAATGAGGTACATTAGATATAAATAGAAATTTGGCACCCACTCTGTGGTCTCTCTCTCTCTCTCTCTCTCTCTGTGTGTGTGTGTGTGTGTGTGTGTGTGTGTGTGTGTGTGTTACAGTGCTGGAAATGGAGCCCAGGGTCTTAGGGAAATATTCTAGTAAAATGAAATTCACTCCTGCAGTAACCAACCTAACTCTAGCAGTAACCTCATTAATTTCTTCATGAATTCAGAGCCCTTCGTCATGATGTAACCAGTCCTTCATCATACTATAAATAAACAGGCAGTGGCAATAGAGTTTCACTATGAGTGTTGGAGAAGACAGCAAAAAAAAGGATGAGCTTTCTAATGATAAAACTTTATCCCATTGGAAATACATGACAATAACAACTTTATCTTCACCTATCAACAGAACTTAAGTTCAGGAAGCAACCAAGACAGAATTGAGAAGAAAAGTCGGTGACTCGGCAGTTAGTGATAGAGACTCTACTCACTTGCTTTTATAATTTGGGAGGTAGTAAAAGTAAATACAACACTTAAAAATCATATACTAATTGGGCCTTGCACATCTCTATAGAGCACTCCATCTGAAATAGGCCTAGGTATTTTCCCAGTTCACCTTGACCATTCTCCAGGAAAGAGCATGTATTAAAGCATAATCCCAGCAGAAATGAACTTGAATGAATGGTTCTCCTTGACCAATAATGAGGTTATTTTGCAATAAACCCATTGTAAATTGAAAATATTGTAGGTTAAAAAATAGACTTGGTTCTCCTCACCTAATGTAGCATTTACCTTTCCTGTTGCTGTGATAAAGTACCCTGACAGCAGCTCAAGGGAGGAAAGGTTTATGTTGACTTACAGTCTCATAGAATACATTTCATTGGGCAGGGAAAGCATGCTGGCGACAGGAGCAGCCTGACTGATCACAGTGTATGAGAAGTCATGACGCAGATTTAACTGGAAGTGGGTTCTATCTAGAATCTCTGGAGCAGTGGTTCTCAGCCTTCCTAATTCTGCAACCCTTTAATATAGAGTCTCATGTTGTGCTGACCCCAACCTTAAGATTATTTTCATTGTTATTTTATAACTGTAATCTTACTACTGTTATCAATCATTACATAATTGTATTGTCCTGTGAAAGGCTTATTTGTCCTCCAAAAGGGGTTGCAATCCACAAATTGAGAAATGCTGCTCTAGACCCAACCCGCTCTTAGTGCTCCAGTTACCCACTTCCTTGAAGTAAAGCTCTACCTCCTAAAATTATTACACCTTTCTCAACAGTATCCACCGTTGGGCACTAAGTCTGCACATGCACAGACCAATGAGGACATTTCTCACTCTGACCACCAAATACACTACACCATACTGACAGTTTAGGCAGAGATTCACACTGTAATCCCATGGCTAACTGGAAGCTTCCTTTTACTTTTGCTGTTTGAAACTTAGAGGAGAATATCACTGTGCATATGACTAGCTTGCAAAACGATCAAATTTCAAATTCTAAACTATATTCTCTACTGAATGCATATCATGTAAAAACCTTCAGAAAACCTAGAAATCAATTAGAAGTCAAACCATTGGTATGGAAAAGTTTGTATTCATTTATACTTTCTCATTTTGTTATACATCTTTTTTTTTTTAGTAAAATAATTTCAGTAATGCAACATGCTAATTCTATAAATCAAAACCCTTTTGTTATATTACTTGTTTTTTGTTAATGTCTACTCATTAGTAGTTTTCATAATCTAGTTCTGAACATTGTAGTCTATATTCTTATTTCAAGTTATTATTAAAGTCTTGGCTGGGATTTCTTAAAAGTTAATTAATAGACCATTATTTTTTTTGTATTGCATTGCATTGTACTGTATTGTGACTTGTATTCCTCAACCTCCATGATTAAGGACCCTTTGCCAGTAGGCTTCTGTCTTTTCGTTGGGAGTATTTCACATCTTTGTTTTTGTTTCTTTGGAAAACTGAAAGCTAGCCTGGGTAGGTAAGGGATTATGGCCTTCCAAAGTCTTTGCAGGGTATACCCATCTAACTACACCACTCTTGATATCCTCAAGAATAAAACTGCTTTATCAAAAGTCACTTGCCCTATTTATTTAAGCTCTTTGCTTGCTTGCTGCTTGAGCATTTGCTGGGACTGGTGACAACATACCAAAAGCTGTGTTTTCAACAATTGTCTTTGATGGTTCTACATTCTAACTACACGCACCCCGAATTTTATGAATGGAGTTCTTCTGTGAGGAAAAGCAAAGATCAGGTAGTGACCCTTCCCATTGACTGTTTGGCTAGGAATGTTCAGAGCTCCGGAGATGTGATGGCTGCAGGTGTTCATGACCATCATTCTAAGGAGAAAGCAACACGAAACATGGGGAAGCTCACAGTTCTTACGAACATTCATTCACTTTTCTTGAATTATTCTGACTGTTTAACAAGCCTTCAGCAAATATCCAGAGTCAGACAAAGCAAATATTGACAGTTATGTGCCACGCTGTCATGTCTTTGATGGAGGATTAGGTTTTTAAATGTCTTTACTCCACTATTTTGGAAGGCACTCCAAGGGTTAATTTCCTTGATACCAGCCTGGAAGATTTAGAAAAGGGGATTGATTTCTGGCTTACTCACAGTTAAATTTTCTGAAAACAATTATCAGAATATGCTTCAAGTTTTGATACATGGTCTCATTATGTTGCCCAGCCAGGCCTTGAATTAACAATCCTCCTGTTCCCAAGAGTGCTGAGATTGATTATAGATGCATGCCACCATGCCTAGCTCAAAACAAGCTTTACAAAATAAGTTAGCATACCACTGTTTTATGTCTTCTTTCCAAAAGCATATAGAATAGTGTGCATTCTTCGAAAGAGACCATAGGCATTATTCTATTATTCTGCAACTTGCTTTTTTTTTTTTTTTTTACATAATAAATCAGTGAGTTCCTTTAGTGAGTGGAAATGCATTCACATATATTCATCTGCAGGTCAAATTCATTTTTCATCACTCTCACAGTTCCAGAGAATGAGTTTGTCACCTCACTTGAGATTGGATATCTAGGTTTATATGATAGCATCAAACAGCAGGGAGATATATATTCTGTAGCTTTTAACCCTGGAGACAGACAGGCCTTTCAATGCAGTCAACTTAATTGTGGAACAAACACATACCATCAAGTAGTGAAACAAACATATATGTCAGTTCACACACCAAAGGGCTCCTGATTTGTCTCCCTTTAGGCATTTGTTAAATGTGATGCTGATGATGTGTCATTATCTTTAAACTAACACATTTGTTTCTGAAGGTAAGATGTTCCTTTCCAGTCTGTTGATTGGCAGTGTGTCTCTGTTTCTGCCTTCCTCTTCCTTATCTGCTTTGAGTGCACTATCAGTCATGATCAAATAGTTTCTTAGCTTTCAACCAGTTTGTACAAATACTATTACTGTAAAACACTGTATAGTCAGTAAGTACCTTCTATTTTTGGTGTTATTTTTTTAGATATCAAGCATGACTTAAATTAATATATCTGTTTATTTTTCACATCTTTGTTAACACTATTTTAATGTAAAATTATCTAATGTCATTAGAATGTGCCTTGATGTATATCTGTGGTAAAGGCATAGCTTTTAAAAACTTTGGCTATGTAGCAAATTTTCCAACACAATTTATTAAATGCAAATTTGCTTCTTATTACACTACTTTTTAATTTTACAATAAGCATTAATGTACACTTGGCTTACTTATGAAATATTTAAGACTTATCTGTCTGAACCTATATCAACATACTGCTTCATAGCAGTATTTTTACAATGTTCTAAAATTTAAAAAAAATGCTGTCATTTATCTGTTCTCATTCACAATATTTACTGCTCAGTGTCAAAATGTGTTTCGGCCTTATCATGGATCTCATTTGCATAATTTGTTACATGTTACAGAAAGAGTTTGTTTGAAATTGCATTACAGTGAAATATTAGTTTGAGAAAATAACTAATGCATAATACCATGTCATGAAATATCTTCTTTCTTATGTTTTATATATGATCGCTACCACATTTTGTTGATTTTTAATTATGTCTTACGGGCCTGGGGCTGTATATGTCAGAGGTTGAGAAATTGCCCACAATGCATAAGGCTTCTTCCCTAGCACTGAAAAAGAAAAATTATGCCTTTCAGCATTTTACTGAATTTCTTACACCTTATGTTTTTGAAGGCTGAATCACTAGTATAAATGAAAATTTCTCACATATATAGGCTTTATATGCTATCAAGCCCTCTTAGGATTTCAAAATGATTTAATGTTGCCTATGTTATTCCACTAAACATATAATAATATGTTTATAAGTATGTAATCATATGTGTATACAATTTATTTTTGCTGTTTTCATGGAACACAAATACATATTATGTAATTTATTTGCCTAATTAAATTATTAGAACAATTGAAAAAATATTGAGTTTTATTTAATCTGTTTGATCAAGTAACTTCATTTTATCAACACTGATTTTATTCTTGGCTCACATTGGATTTGTCTTATTATGTCACCAGATTTTATAGTTATTTATTTTTGTAACATTTCCCCGCATTGCTAAGGTTTTACATTCAACTTTATGCCCATGTCTCTAAACATTGGCATATGTTGTTTCTAAAAATATCTTGTTTATTATCTAATAATATTTATTGTTGTTTTTGTTTGTTTTGATTTTAGGTTTCATAAAGCATTTCATAACATTTCATGTCATTCACTGAAAGGTTGATATTATTTACATTATGGATTAATCTACTATTTTACAGTTAGCAGTTTATGTCTGAAAACTCATTTGGGGATCAGGTCATGTTAAAATAGTACCTTGTCCCTCCCTACTTTAACCTGATCATGGAGTTCAGTTTGCTCATCTTAAGCCAGTGAGTAAAGGTGCTTGCAGCCGTGCCTGGAAATCTGGTCCCTGAACTCCCATTGTGGCAGGAGACCACCAACTCACACGCATTATTTTGTGTCCTTCACAAATGTGTGCAAAGTGGCATGTGCCTCTTATAAATAACTAAATGGAAAATATTTAAATAGTGATTATAAATATCATTCTGTGTGCTTAGTGAAATCTCATTTACATTGAGTCCTGATTTTTGAGTCTGACTTTTCACAACAATCAGCCTTCTAATAATTTATTAGAATAGACTCATTGCTTTTATCTATCTTTGTGATATATTTTGGAAGTTTGCTTCATGAATTATAGTTTTCTTTTTATCCTAACTTTATTTTCTATTTTGTTTTTGGTTTATTTGTATAGTTTTGTGTCTAGGAGGATTTGGGTCAAAGATAATCTTAATATGGTTGGACTTCTGAAGGCAATTTTATATAGCTAACATCTTTGTCTATCATCTAGTTTGAAAACCAGTTTGGAGGTTCTATAGTGGTGGCACTACTTTCCTGGGTGTCATGTTAGCTTTGAATTGATACAACTGGCTGATTTGTCATCCGAGTGTTTGTTGCCAGGCAGTTAGCCTTGGGCAAATGGTTGCAATTCATGCATGTGCATTCACAAAATTTACACTTAGAGCATTGTCGATTAGCTTACAGGAAGTGTATTGCTTTTCCCCGGTTGCCTTCTTTAATTATCACACCTCCATGGCAAACACACTTTAAGTTTCAATAGTGATTAAAGTGGCAGTTCTTTGTTTTACTGCTGTCATTGCTGACTATTAATTTGCTTGCTGACTCATCTTAAATTTGGAAAACGAGCACACACTCTGGATTTCTTCCAAGAAAGGAATGCAACTTCAGGTCATAAAAATGGAGAACAGATCTCTTTGTGCTTAAAATTTTCTGAACTTCCTAAAATACAACAGGTTAGCAATTAATATGTCTTAGCTAGCTTTCAATCTTGGAGCAATTCTAGACTCTCAAAAGTGATATTTCTATTGGGACACTGGTTATTTTTCTGTAGACTATGAAATAACAACTACAAAAAGAATACTTGGGAAATTTCAAGGAAATGAATTTATATTAGCTTAAAAAAAGAGAAATAAATTCTATGAGTCTATCATACTTAAAAAAAGAGAAATTCTATAAGAGTCTATCATACTGTAGTGAGAATTCCATTTATACACATGACATGTGAACCAAGGCCATAAACTACAAAACTACAAATTAAGAATTTCAAAGAAAATAAGGGTGTGAGCAGGTTTCTGTCCTTGACATCTGTGAATTTGGGATCATGGTTAATAAGTCAGTCAGACAACAATAGGAAAAATTTTCAGTTTGATAACATAAGATGACACTTTAAAATCAAGTCTGTATAGTTAATATGTTTTGTAATTGAATGGTGACAAGAGAGAGACTCCAGGTGAAGGTAGATTGCAGAGAACCAATGGGAAGTCATGGCACAAAGAAGTCGTGGGAGAATTTCCCAGGCTAGCAGAAAGATAACTATAAATGTTATAAACTATTCTCAGAACATCAAAAGAAAAGCTCTTGTTGGAACTATTTGTTCCAAATACATGAAATAATTGGAAAATATTCCAGTATGTATTTCTTTCTGAAGATTTAAATAAAAAAAATAAGTAAGAGTTTTTCTGTAGTGCTTTTTTCAAAGATGTCCCTGACCCGTGACCCATTGTCCCACAGTTACAAAATTGATTCCCATCATTTGAACTGGCATGACAGATGATGCTCCAATCACAGGCCTCATAGATGTATGCAGGAGTGGTGCCCAGAAATCTTAAGGACTTAAATGTCTGAAGGAAGTGGTAGGTGACCCAGACATTTCAGGTTCTCACAAGGACATATTTATCTCTCTGATGTTTGTGTTTTTTATTGGCAAACAAATATTTGTTTGTTTGTTTGTTTGTTTTTCTGAATTTGACTCAGTGACAGCATGTTAGTTTCAATGCTGGATTCGTCTAATGATAGAAACAAAGGCACTCCATTTTAGAGAAGCTCTTATATTTGTAGTGGGATTGTTTTCTCATTGTATCTTTCTCTTGTCATCCTTCCTGGCCAGACGCTTGACATAGTCATTCAGCTATGAAAAGTTTCTGCAATTAAAATTGCAGGACCTGTTTTGGATTCCTGATTCCCCCACTTGTTGATAAACTATTCAAGCACCAACTGATAGAACTATTCCTTTATTCTACTGAGATTAAAATGGGCACTTAGAAGCTGCTTTTGCTAAACAGCATTGGCCCCTTACTTGGTGCATTAAGGTAACCAAAAGTAGGATGAATGCCTGACATCTCTACCTTCATTGCATCCAAGTACTTTGGCTAATGTCACAGAGGTAAGTTGTTATCCTTAATCATTCATCTTGGGTCACCTAAGATTCAAGACATTTCTTTCTTGGAAGGAAGAAAGGAAGGAAGGAAGGAAGGAAGGAAGGAAGGAAGGAAGGAAGGATGGAAGGAAGGAAGAAAGAAAGAAAGAAAGAAAGAAAGAAAGAAAGAAAGAAAGAAAG
>NW_026596430.1:3245037-3283589 GCF_907164565.1 Psammomys obesus | reverse complement strand
AAGAAAGAAAGAAAGAAAGAAAGAAAGAAAGAAAGAAAGAAAGAAAGAAGGAAAAAAAGAAAAAATATAGGAAAAATCATTCCCCAGATGAAAACAATTTTCCATGAGGTCAAAGCTACACCCCAGACAATGGACAGATCAAACAGTTTAGCCAATTATTGGACTACCACGCAGGATAGACTAGAGCTGAGATGATGATTGGTCAATTGTGGGCTTGACCAAGATTACTTAACTATGAAAACTTGTGCCCTCCTTTAAAACAAAGCTTATGTAAGCACACTGAACATGGACTTGAGAATTTTAGGATCTCCCTGTGATTTCCAATAGAACGATAGCGAATACACACCCTTCCTCTGTTCTTTACCATTGCTTGATTTTTTTTTTATTTTTTCCACTTTGTTATTCTTTTTATTTAAATTTTTCCATTTTTTATTATTAATTACACTTTATTCATTTTGTATCCCCCATAAGCCCCTCCCTCCTCCCCTCCCGGTCCCCCCTCCCCCCCCCTTTCTGCATGCATGCCCCTTGCCAAGTCCACTGATAGGGGAGGTCCTCCTCTCCTTCTTTCTGATCTTAGTCTATCAGTTCTCATCAGAAGTGGCTCATACTCCAACCATTGCTTGATTTTTAATTGGCAAATCTGGTTCGGTGGCAGAGCCAGCTGTTGAGGCCACAGCTTTAAACTTGAAGACTCCATTGCAACTTCTCCTTTCACCTTCTGAAATATATTTCATGCTTTTATTTGTTCTCCAGATGTTCTCCTACATGAGCTGAATAAGAAGTCTTAATACCTTCGGCTGAGTGCAGAACAGATTCACTCTTAGATTTATGTTTAAGTTATTTCACTATCTGGCTTCAACCAACTCAATGCATCTTCAGGCAATTCCAATTAAACTGGATTAATATCCTTGCTCTAATTATCCAGGTTCCTAATAGTATGCACTCGATGGTAACCCTGCTTTTGCATTCAGTGTGAGGTCACTCTTTTCCCCTGGCTGCCTCCTTTCCATTTGTTCACGACCCAGCTTAATGTCAGTTCCTCTGAGAAAATGTCTTCTGCATCCCAGGCTGATAGCTACTTCCTTTCCTGTATTCCAATGTTCTTTATTAATAATTCTACTTTAACATTTACTCAACTGAACTCCAATTATCTGCCAAGGCATCTTTCTCACTGACAGAATGATGCTCCTCTTTCCCAGGGGGCAGAATCCATGGGTCTTAAACCAGCACAGTGTAGGCCCAAGGGAGGTGCCTAATAAATAGAATGAATGAGGGGTGAGTTAACTGATGCAGAGATGGATACTTAAAGTCTATATTACACTCTCAATGCTTCTGAGCTAAGTCAGTATGCCTGTGGATTTCAGGTTTATTTATTTATGCATTCATTAGTTCATTCATACAGGCAAGTTATGTATCTGTTTGTATTCATTATATTCTGTGATTTAAACAAAAAGATTGCTTTGAACTTTGTTTTGCAAGGCTGAAAATCATGAAAACTTTTATTGTTTAAAAAATCTGTTGTTTCAGAAGAGTAAAAGTTGTGATTCAATGGGTAGAGAATTCTTTAATAACTATGGGAAATCTCTAAAATTGTTCTTTGCACAGTACAAATGACTGGTCTTCATGTCACATAATACAAATACTTCCAACCTGCTACACACTATCCTTCATGAATTTCTTTTTAACACAATTTTGTTCATGAATTTCTTTTTAATACAATTTTGTTGCTTACTTTAAGTATTAATTGCTCACTAGTTGGAGCTAATTGCCGGTATCGATGGTGTATGCTTTTGAGAACAATTTTATCGGCACGAAACAGAAAAATCATTCATATGTGATTTGATACCTGAAAAAATTTCACTCTGAAATCTTTACCACTGACATATGTAAAACTGCACAATTATTTGGGACAGCATTTGAGAAGGATACACCTCCTTTATAATCACAGTCTTGTGTTGAAAGTAGTTTGAAAATTTGGCCAGTGAAATATACATTGTGCTGCCTTGGAGATTTTCCTAAAAATTGATGGAGCATTTGCTATTGTGCTTTGTATGAGAAACGTGTCACATAGTCTATGGCATTTGGAAATATTCTCTCAAGCTGGTGGCACTGTTTAGAACTTTAAGTAGTCCAGGCTTGCTGAAGTAAGAATATCACTGGTCACAGGTTTGGGAGTGAAAAGCCTTGCCTACTTAGAGTTTGCTTTCTTTGCTTCTTTGCTTTATGCATGGGACTGATACATGAACCCATAACTTCCTGTCCTAGCTGCCATGAGCAACTTGCAGCCTCATTTTCAGCCATGGTAGATCCCTACACCCCTAGAATTGTAAGTCCAAATAAACTATTCCTTCTTTAAGTTGCCTGATCATGATGTTTTTTTTTTTCACAGCAACAGAAAAGTAAATAAAACAAGTATTTTCTAAGTATTTGTTGTCAGTAGTATCTCCCTTGTGAAAAGCTATGATTTGACTAAAAAAGAAAATAATAATAGAGGAAGAAAAAACCCTCATTGGCTTATCTCAAAGGCATGCAGTTGACATGTCTATAAGGATTCGTCATTTCCTGTTTTCCCTCATCACTCTGCGTTGGTGTCTGTAAAGCAGCCACTAAGTATGAGGTGAGTAGGAAGTACAATTTTCCTCTTAGGGGCTCATCCCTTGCACACATTCACCTGCTTTCAAAGTTTACTTTTTAAAGAAAATAAGACTCTAAGGATTTTGAATTTGTGTTTATGAGACTCAAATCACACCCCTTTCCCACATACATCTCTTCCTTTCTCTAGCTAGCTTGTGCTAGAATAATCTCACCTCTAGTGGAAGTGTGATTTCTTTCTTTGTTTCTGCTAGTGACAATCATTTGTTTTTATTTTTAGTTAATCTTATTGTATATTTGAAATTGACAGGATGATGCTATGGGAATACAAAATCAGGTTCAGTAAAGCTTTTATTCAGTCTGTATTGTATGTAATTACTGATTTGATGATTTCGCTATAAACATATACACTTATGCATATTTGTAATTATGTGTATTCTGTAATATTGCATATATACACATATATGTAAATATACATGTTAACATATATAAAGAAGATCCTTGGTATACCTGGTAATTTATCATAGAGCTTCAGGAATACAAAATCCTATGGAACTCAAGTATTTCACAGAAGATATAAAGATGACCTGTGTGTATGCTCTTGTCTACTTTAGAAGATTTGTGCATTACTCATAATGCTGCACATAGCACACAATGGAAATGTATTGTAAGTAGTTGTTACACTGAATTATCTCAGTGACAGTGAGAAATAGAATATTCAGCAGAGACACAGTTTTTGTAAATTTTTTGATGCACTGAATACTTTTATTTTTTAATTAATTTATTATTATTTTTAAATTAATTACAGTTTATTTACTTTGGGAGGTAGTACCACTGGGAGATTACCCAGCGGTAGCCTCCTCCCTTTTCCCTTCCCAATCTCACCCTCTCTCCCTCATCTCTTCCCTGCCCCTTTCTAAGTCCACTGATATTTGAGGTCCTCCTCCTCTTTCATCTGACCCTAGCTTATCAGGTCTCACCAGAGTGCAGGGAATCATATGAAAGAAGAGGGAGTTAGTAAGCACTGAAATTTTTTTGATGACTTGAAATGTCTAGAGCACACCGCAGCCCACATTCTGTCATTCAGCAGAATCAGCAGTGGGGATAGCATGGCAATCACCAGCACAGTGCAACCCCTGGCTCTTCATTTTGTTGCCTGGTCAGGGACTCCTTCTTTGGATTTGGGTCTATGAAAAAGATGGACATATCTGGACCAGGGAACCCTTTGGAGCAATGCTTTCAGGTGATATGAGCTGAAGAGAGGAAGCAGCTACTTTTCTGTATGTAGAAGTATTTTTCAGAGAAGAGAGGCAAGCTGAAATGACTCCCACAGAGAAGGCCTGCTTGCCAAGGAGACATTTGCAGATAACAAAGTAGTCAACTGAAAACAAGTAAGGTGAGACAAAGGCTGTGTTTTGTTTTGTTTTGTTTTTTCTTTTTAAAATTTTTAAAAATATTTTTATTAATTACTATTATTACAATTTATTCACCTTGTATCATGGCTATGGCCCACTCTCTTGTCTCCTCCCAATCCCACCCTCCCTCCCTCTTCCCCTACTATGCCCCTTCCATAGTCCACTAATAGGGGAGGTCCTCCTCCCCTTCTATATGACCCTAGCCAGTCAAGTCTCACAAGGATGGCTGCATTGTCATCCTCTGTAAGGCCGTGTTTTCATTGTGTTTGAACCTCTGCACTAGTACAGGCCCTGACACCAAACAAGTCCTTTTGTCCTAGAGGTTCAATGAATGAATGAGACTGAATAAAAGAAAAAAAAAATCACATATTACACAGCAACAACAGCTTTCTTTTTGCAGGTCCCTAGGTTGCTCTGGATATTAGGAAGAACAGAAAATGCTAATTTCAGTCACTCATAAAGAATGAAGTACTTAAATGCTACTTATTATGAGGCCAGCTGTGAAGGCTTCCTTCTGCGAGGGACTTCAGTGGTCCCTGTAATCCTTTTGCAGGAAACATGTTCTCATCACAGCATGATCTGCTCAAATTGGGTCACACCAGTCATGATTCCAACCCTGGGATCTCATTTCCTATTCACTGTTCCACAGACATGTAGTTCTGAGACAGTTTTGTTCTGCAACACAGTCTAGACTTGAACTTGTTTTTCTCCTGCCTCTTCCTCCTGAGTTCAGGATTACAAGCATGGACCAGCAGGCATAGCTTTTAAATGTGATTTTTACATAACATTTGTAGTTCACTGTATCTACAAGAGGTAGTACAGACTGGGTAGGGAATTTATAGGCAAGTGAGCTTTTAAAATTCTGAATAGTATCTTGCTGGTGAATTTAAAATATATTAGCATATTACTAATATGCAATATTACATATTGCATATTACAAGTCCTTGGAAATTCTTCAGTAAATAGCAACAACAGCAGTAACAACAACAAAAGTCCCAATCCTACTGTTGTGTTTGCTTGCTTGCTTGTTTTTGTTTGTTTATTTGTTTTTTTTTTTTTTTTTAGCTTTTTGAGACAGGGTTTCTCTGTGTAGCTTTGGCTGTACTGGACTTGATTTATAGACCTGGCTGGCCTTGAACTGACAGAGATCCACCTGTCTCTAACATCCAAGTGCTGGGATCACAGGCTTGGGCCACCACACCTGGCTCTGCTTGCTTGCTTGTGTGTCATTCAACAATGAATTACTTCTCAAACTTTCCTGGGAAAGGTTGATGGGTATCTTCCTAACAGAATCCACGAGAATTAAAAAAGAAATCTTTCAATGAGACCTCCAGAGTCAGAGTCTGTCTTTGCTGTTGTTTTGTCTAGCCTATTAGCCAGCTAACCTGTTAATGACTAGATGACTGGCCTTGACAGCTGGACACCCAGCCTCTCTCTGATAGGGCCACTGGTGTGTTATGTTTTTAACTATAATATTCACCCGAGGACTTATTTCTTACATGTTCCCTTCTGAAGACATCTACCTACAACTTTTTTCTGGAGGCAACTTGAGAATATTCACCAAATCTGTTGTTGACCAGACATCTCAGAATCTTAATTCCTCAGATCCACCGCAGGTACCAGGCAAACTTTTCTCATACTTAGTTTTTTTTTTTTTTTTTTTTTTTTTGTGTGTGTGTGTGTGTAGTTTAAAACACACACACACACACACACAAACACACACACACACACACACACTACATTATTGATTGTGTAATTAGTGTGGGTTTGATGTGGTCAGCATAAAATCATTTATCAAGCAAACATCAAGAAACATCAAGAAACTGATGTTTCTTTTGGTTAAGTTTTACTGAAATCAGAAATTACTGTGTAATGACAGCCTGAAACCTTTCACTGTGTTCTCGGGACCATGGTGAGAAAGTCTACCTTCAGTTTTCTTTGTTTCTCTCGGTGTTTAAGCTAACATAGTTTATTAGTCATTTAGTTATTATCAAGAATATGTTTTCCTGATAAGAATATCATCATTCATTGAAACCAAAGATGAGTGGATTCTTCACAGAACAGCAAATCATAGGAATCAGACCCTGACTATTTTTATGTGCTCTTAAGGGTCTGTGTCCGGTAGAACTTTTGGGTCATATTAGTCTCAGGATAACTTCAAATGAAGTTGGCATTACAGGAAATTCAGCCTCCCATCTCCCAGATGGAGAATAAAAATATAGAGAGGGAAAACTACATGGCTTGATGATTCAAAGTGCAACCTTCACTGGAGCCTGGCTTTGAACCCACATGGTTTTGCTCTAGAGACTGTGTTCCCCGTGACTCTATTACATCCCTCAGCTGAGTTAGCACATGTTTGATCCCGGGAGGGCTCAGCACAATTTATTTGGCTGTCAAATATTTAAAGAAAGAAAGAGTCACCTGTGAAAGTGGGAAGTAGGTGGATTCATGTAGGTAAATATTAGCATTCGAAAATTTACCTGATAGATGCAAACACTTTAGTGAAACCCAAGAGAAATGGTGTGGGGACCCGGTGTGTTTATTTCTCATTTCACAAAATAAAGCAGTCAGCTTTGCATTTGTCTCAACAAGGAGTTTGTTTAGCTTCTCGGAGGAATCGTAGTAAATGAAAATAAAATCAATAACAGCAGCTGAAAACTCTTAACAGGCAATGTACATCAGCTTACTCTTTGTGCCTTGGCCTCCTATTCACTTTTAAGATACTGCTTTCATGAATCCTCATTTGACTGTCTGAGATAGTTTGTGCCACAGCAATGTAAACATCAAACATCTCAAAAAGTCTGCTCCAGGAACAAAGATATCTTGAATTAAGCATTGCTTCTCAACATATGACAACTTAGAACCTGCCTGGCTTATTAAAGAATTTCATACAGAAATAATGTATATGAATACATGTTTATGCAAAGTTTAAAGAGCTCCATTATCTGATAACTGTCATTAAAGAATAGTGTGCATGTGTACAACGCTGGTTTTTATTAGTATCAAGCCTGGTTTCTTCTTGTTCCTTTTCTGCCATTCTGTGAGTGTCCTCAGATCTAAGATGTCTTCTAAAACCAGAGTAGTTATCCTTGCTGATGTTTAATAGTCCTGTTTATAACCAACCACAGTGGAAATTATTAGTGTTTTCATTCTTGTTCTATAGACTCATAATGGTGCGTTTCCTTGTTTGTGGTGTTAGCCTTGGGCTGTTAAGCATAATTCTGTTTATGATTATGAAGTCAGGCTGTCCATCCAAACATGACAGACTATAAATTCACTCTATCTGCTGAATCAGCTAGGCTTGTGCAAAGAATTCCATAGCCTCATTTGCAGAGCTCACAGCTCCTTAGTGAAGAGCAGGCTCCTGATCTTTAAAACATTTTATTTCATTTTCCTCAGTTAAATGACTCTCTTATGGTTTCCATTATACATCGCTTGTATTTTGCTTTACAAGTTGAAATCTGTTTTTTTGTTTTTGCTACGGTATAATAGCCACGTGAAATCTTGTTTATTCACCTTCAACACAGAAATTCAAGTAACAATATTGCCATCCATTGTAAAGCCGAGATAATATATTTCAGCCATGCTCAATCAAAAAGTGTTTGTAATGGGCGGTCCTCTTTTGGATGATTTTTTTTCTGCTTCAGTTTGGCATAGAGACTGCATATGGAACACAAACTAGGTACATATTAACATGTTGATTCCTGAACATGAGAACACCTTTATATCTTTCTGAGCATTACCATTCCCTGGATGATTTTGGAGAAGATGCTCTTTCCTGCTGTCTACATCCCACTGATGTTGTTTACATTACCCTACTTTGATACAACAGCTTCTGTAACGTGTAGTCCCTTAATACATACTCATTTAAAGTAAATAGTCAGTCAACAAGTATGCACTCCTTTGTTTCTCTTTTGTTATTTTGAGACATCTAGGTAGTCTCGGATAGCATTGCTCTTACAATCCTTTCACCTCAGCTTCCCAAGTGCTGGGTTGTACATGTGTCCTACCTGGTTGCTCAGATCAACAGACTTAAACAAGCAGCCTCTGTATAGCAGATAGCCCTCTGTACCACAGCTTCCTGGGTCTCAGTTTTCTTATACTTACAGTGGAGTAAATCCAGTTACCACACAGATTATGATTTTGAAATTAAATAAAATGCAGAAGATGGAAACACCCTGTGGACTGCAATGTACCGTGCCAGTTTAAAATAATTTATAATTTTATTGTAATTAATGATATTAGACTATTGGATAGCAAACTGGGTGAGTGCCCATGTGGTGGATCATAAGACAAGCAAATGCCTTTCTTTTTGTAATCGTCCTTTAGAGCATCTTTCATGCCTGTGTCAGAGGACCCAGCATAGCTCACAGAGTCACATCCACAGATAGGAGGTAGAGGAATGAGCTAGCCTGCTGGCTACAAAGGTTGACTGCTTCATAGGGTTATCTTCTGCAACCACTGCCTCAATTCTAGCTTAACCTTTTTAAGTGAAATAAGGTAGATCCACAAGGACAAATATCGGTTATTTTTTCTCACCGTTGTAATCTAGTAGGATCCAAAGAACATGAGTATAAAAGGGAAGACATTGAGTATCTAGAAAGAAATGGGGAAAAGGGTGAAGGAAAGGGTATTAAGCTATAGGAAGGAGCATTATCTAATTGCATTATATATGTGCATGGAAAGTTATAATTAAATCTCTTACTTTATAAATTAACAAATGCTGTAACATGTTCAAAATATTAAAAAAATACATATGCCAGCAGGACTAGTTAGGTAGCTTAAATCCCAAACACATTTAAAGATGGAAGGATATGTTTTACCTTCATTTTCATTGAATTCTAGGAAGTCTTTCATTTCTTTCTTTATTTCTTCCTTAATCCAGCTGTCAGTGAGCAGCAAGTTGTTCAGCTTCCATGTGCGTGTAGGCATTTTGCTAAGTCCATTGTTGTTGAGGTCCACCTTTAGTCCATAGTGGTCAGATAGAATACAAGGAATTATTTCAATCTTCTTATATCTGCCTAGGCTTGCTTTGTGACCAACTATATGGTCTATTTTGAAGAAATTACCATGAAGTACTGAAAAGAAGGTATACTCCTTTGAGTTTGGGTGAAATGTTCTGTAGACATCTATTAGCTCCATTTGAGTTAGGGCCTCTGTAAGGGCCTTTATTTCTCTGTTTTGCTTCTGACCAGATGATCTGTTCCTTGGTGAGAGTGGGGTGGTTGAAGTCTCCCACTATCAAGGTGTTGGGATCGATGTGTGATTTAGGTTTTAATAATGTTTCATTTATAAATGAAGGCACTCTTGTATTTGGGACATAGATATTCAGAATTGTGATGTCCTCTTGGTGGATTTTTTCTTTGGTGAGAATGTAGTGCCCCTTCTGTAAGAAAATAGGAAACAACCTTGGAACCTGCTACAGAGGGCCTCTGAAAGCCAGAAGAAAACAGGAAACAACCTTGAAACCTGCCACAGAGGGTTTCTGAAAGCTTCTGCAGTATAGACTGTCAAAGCAGATGCTGAGCCTGATGGCCAACTGATGGGCAGAGTGAATGGAATTTTATGTAAGAAGTGGGAAATAGTAAGAGCTGGAAGGGACGGGAACTCCACAAGCAGAGCAACAGAACAAGATAATTTGAACACAGGGAACTTCCCAGAGACTCATACTCCAACCAAGGACTATTTGTGGAGATAACCTAGAACCCCTGCACAGATGTAGCCCATGGCAGTTCAGTGTCCAAGTGGGTTACATAGTAAAGGGAAGAGGGACTGCCTCTGACATAATCTGATTGGCCTGCTCGTTGATCACTTCCCCCTGAGGGGGGAGCAGCCTTACCAGGCCACAGTAGAGGACAATGCAGCCACTTTTGACGAGAACTGATAGACTAAGATCAGAAAGAAGAGGAGAACCTCCCCTATCAGTGGACTTGGGGAGTGGCATGCATGCAGAAAGGGAGGGAGGGTGAGATTGGGAGGGGCTTATGGGGGAATACAAAATGAATAAAGTGTAATTAATAAAAAAAAACTTAACATTACTAAAATAAAATAAAATAAAAATAATAAATCAATTTTAAAAAGGTGGAAGGAGAGAACCAGCTCTATAAGGGAGTTCTCTTACTTCCAAATGTGTGTTGTGGTCTCCCTCTCTTCTTCACACTCTTTCTCCCTCTCTTTTCTCTCTCTCTCTCTCTCTCTCTCTCTCTCTCTCTCTCTCTCTCTCTCACAGATACACACACATGGGATGGATAATAAATATAATGTTTAAAATGAATTTGAAAAATATAAGCGCAGAAAAGACTCAAACTAAGCATCACACACAATATCCTAGCAGCAATGCCTATGTGTAGTGCAAAATTGGTGGCTGGTCCCTGGATTAAGACCTGCTGGGACACATGTGTAAACCTTGAGATCAGAGAAATCTTAGCTTTACGTTAGACCATTGCATGAATCTCAGTTATTTAATGGACAAATTTTTTGGTTTTTTTTGTTTGTTTGTTTGTTTTTGTTTTTGTTTTTTCTTGTTAACTCCAGTGGATTCTGGTAGAGTTGCCACTGATGCTTCTAAAATGCATACAGCAGACTGTTTACTGTGGGTTTCTCATCAAGCATTGTCACTATTCACAAAAATACTATAGCTTCTTAAGAGCTCTCTGTTAGGCAGTAACAAAAATGATTCTCAAAAGAACGCTACCTATTGCAATTGCTCATTGCAATTGCTCAGTGAATCACAGCACTGTCAATTAATATTTGTGTCTGTGTTTAGGTCAGCTGCTAAATGATAGGAAGTACTCCATCCCAAGTGATCCATATATTAGTATACATGTGCCCACAGAGCTAATGGAACCCTGACAGCTGAAGGCCCTTAGATCATAGCTCTTCCAAGACTTGAGCACCAAGCCTAAATAGGGTCAAGGAAGTCCCATTAAGTTGATAATTGATAAGAAGTTATTTGAGATGTACTTCATCCATTCCATCTGTTGCTAATAGTTTTATCTTACTGGCTTTTATATTGGAGATTTCTTTTTAAAATTGATCATGAGAAAGAATAGGACAGGACAAAGGAATATTATGGAAACAAAGAATAGGGGATACATGCTAGCCATTTGCTGGAAAAATAAAAGGGCATTTAAGCTATTTTTAAAACAGATATAAAAACAATATAAAATGCTTCAGGTATAAAATATAATTGCAATAATTATAGCAGTGTTTACCAGGAATAGAATAAAATCAATGAATTGCTGTATATCTCATCTATTCATATGAAAAATATATACAACAACTGCTTTTTGCTCATTCCTCAGCAAACACAATTACACATGGATTAAGCCTACAAATGTATTAAAAGAAGCCTGGCATATCTCTGATCTCAGAAAGAAACTTGCTCTTCTAAACAAACACCCAAACAGAAATGAAAGAAACTTGAAGCTTAATTATATCTTTGTCTCTCAACATGCTAAAATGAAGATGTAGACATTTAAAAACACTAAAAAAAAAAAAAAAAAAAAAAAACCCAAGGAAAATCTGAACCTGGGGAAATGTCTGCAACATATCATGCATTTAATGTTCACAATATCCCGGAGGGGTAGACGGTGCCATTTCAATCCACGGGGGAGAGAGCAGGGACCCAGGCACTTTAAGTACCTGAATAGTTTTCCTGAAGTCATCCTGATAATGAGTGAGGCACAGGAATTCATATCCTGATGTTTCCTGACAAATGGCCTTTCTCTGTATAAACAACAACAAAAAGAACCTAGATTTTTTTTAAGGTGGTATTTGTGTTCATTAGTTCTTACAGTCAGCAGCTATTTACCTTCAGAGAGTGCAATTTTGAATTTTTCTAAAATTTTCTCTTTAGCATAAAAGGAGGTTTGACATCTAACATAAAGAAACAAAGTAGTTTAATCTCCCAGATATACACCTCTTGTGAATGATGAGCTGCAGATCTGACAAGGGCCTGTTTAATTTCTGGCCTTTGTGATCTAAGGAAGCCAGGGATCTGGAATGGTCGACTATGGAATGATGTGGCTTTTATGGGTGCCTAGAAAAAACATCATTTTGTGAAGGTTGGAGACAATGTTAAGTTATCTTTGAAGTCACCCTAGGATGAAGTAATAGCACCTAGTAAGTAATGTCAATGCATCTGTTAAAACAAATCACATCAAATTGTGATTTTCTGTTCACCTCCTTATTACTCTCATTTGTTAAGCCTCTAATTTTCTGTTAGACAATATTCCTTTTGCTATGTCTCACCAATCCTGCACCCAGCTAGGAACATGATAAGAACCATGCAAATACTATAACTAAAACCTACGGTGAACCATTTGAGTGTTTATTAGCAAAGGCATCATTTCAGTTCCACACCCTAAAATCCCTCTCAGGCAAGAACAGAAGAGAAGCCTGATTAAGCGCCATGCTCCAGCCTTCACGACACTGAATGTCCACAGAGTCTCAAGCATGACCTTGTCCTTTGGAAAAGGGATAGGTCTTTGGAATGGGATCATCAGGATGGGAACCCCACAAGGAGAGCAACAGAACCAGAAAATTTGAACACAGGGAACTTCCCAGAGACTCATACTCCAACCAAGGACCATTCATGGAGATAACCTAGAATCCCTGCACAGATGTAGCATATGACAGTTCAGTGTCCAAGTGGGTTACATAGTAATGGAAAGAAAATGGGGGGATACAAAGTGAATAAAGTGTAATTAATAAAAAAAAGAAAAAAATTAAAAAAAGAAAAAAAACCCAAAAAACAAAACAAAACAAAAAAACTTCCTTTTCCTCAGAACAGAACTCCTACAGAGCCCATTGAGATGGTTCTGTTGTAGAGTTAAATAGAAGTTACAGGGAATATACAGTATTATCTAAAGAAAAGGAACAGAAAAACAATAAAACAAAAACAAAACAAAACACAGTGTGGTGAGGGCCTGGAAGCAAAGGCAATTGCCGGTATATTCTTTCTTGAGAGAACAGGAGAATGTGTTGTTTACCTTCAAAATCTTCCAGACAATAAGTGATAGTTTCCAATGGACACTTTAGTTCATCACATGGTTCTCAACTTGGTCAGTGACAGATTTTTATACTTTCCAGCTTGTCTACTTGCACATAGGAAAAGCTGGTATGGTGGGGTATGTAAGCACTCTGGACACAGGAAGAATGTAGGAAAAGTTCATTCTGGAGAGTATTTCCTCAGAGGTGTCCTCAGCCTGTAAAATATAATTATATTACCTGCGTTTTCAATGATATACTCTTTTGAGCAGTATATTAGTTATTTTTTATTAACTGTGATAAAACACCATGGCCAAGGCAACATATAGAAGATGGAGTTCATTTTGAACTTACAGTTTCAGAAGTTTAGAGTCCATGATGGCATAGTGAGGACATATTTGCAGGAACAGTTGCAAACTCACATCTCAAACCACAAACAGGAAACAAAGCATGGACACTGGGAATAGCACAGACTACTCCAACCTCAAAGAGAGCTCCCAGTGACACACAAGGCCATACCTCCTAATTTGGCTCAAATAGTTCTCCTCCTTGGGGACCAAGTATTCAAACATAAGAGCCTATATAGGCCATTCTTATTCAAACTTCACAAGCAACCACTGTGTTTTTAGTGTTGTTCAATTTCTAAAAACAATGATACAAAGAATTCATCCCCTGGGTATTTAGCATGCCTCCTCCAGTGTAAATTTACTGCTTAATGTGTGTTCTTGAAGTTTACTCCCAACCCCCAAATACACTGAGATTGGTTTCTGACTGAAAATTGCTTGTAGGGCCAAGAATTAAGTCAGAGAAATTCAAGGTATCAAACCAAGAGTCATGGGATCTAGTCCTGTTCCTTAGGAAAGAAATGGGATTGAATGGACTGACAAACATTAAAGTCAGCTAGGCATCTAGACATGGATCTGAGTCCTTGCTATGCCTTTTCAAACTTCTGAAACATAGACTTGATCTATTTTAGTACCAATTTTCTAATATAAAAAATAGTATACTTCTAGATGTGTGTGTGTGTTTGTGTGTGTGTGTGTGTGTGTGTGTGTGTGTGTGATTGAAGACTTTGCTTGCTGACATGAAATCTTCTATACAGTGTGTTCACACAAAGGCTACTGTTCCTCTGACCTCAGAAGCCTGTGGGTAGAAATGAGAACTACCGATATATATTCCTTGAATTTTCAGGTTTGTCATTTTTACTCAGAGAACAAAAGGACACTCAATTTTGCATACCAGGCCCATTTATACTTGGTGTGTCATGAACTGAAAAGACTCACAGTCTGATCATCACTGCCTTATAAACATGTCTTGGATTACCACCATGTTGTCCTTTTCATCCATACCCTGTATACTATGCCCTATGGCAGTAGAACCACCTATTCCTATCAATCCTTTCTTTTTCTTTTCCTGGCTCTCCATCAACTGTACAGCACCACACTTTCTATCACCTTTGCCATTGACACCATGCTAATATGACATCACACCCTTTTCTTGTTTGTCTGTGCTCCGTGGATTGTAGTAGATGAAAAGTGTTAGTAGTAATTTTGAAAGTGGTCGATGGTATTGAATTGAAGATGGCAGAGTAATTTTTCTCCTTATTTTGCTGAATGGACTGCCTTATTCCATTTTGTATTTCTATGATGAAATTGTTGAGGCTGAGTAATTTGTAAATAAAAGAGTTTTATTAACAAAGAGTTCTGAAGCATGGTGCCAGTATCTACTGACCATTACTGAGGTCATCATAGAGATGACATCATATGACAGAGGCACATAGAAAAGAAAGTTGAAATGATGAAATATAATAATCAAAATACCAATGGGTGTCCAGACATATTCTTTAACAACCTTTTTAATGGAAACTGGCTTGGTACAATAATAAATAATTGATCTCATCCAAGGCTGATTCCCAGTTACATAAATATCCACACTATTCCCTGCCTCAGGTTTCAACCACCTGAACCCTTCTATTTTGAAGCTAAAGCTTAATGCACTTTGAGGGAACAGAGCATAGATCCAAACCACAGCCAATGTGGGCTTAGCTCCTTCTTCTTTCTACCTAGAATGAGGCAGGTGTCTTGCCCCTCTTCACTACATATCTTTTCTTCCTCTGCAGACTCTCTGCTACTATGTCTGCTGTCTCCATTCCTCATCCCCCTTTTCTTATGAGTAAAGCAATATTAATATCATCCTGTGATGTGAAGGCTGACTTTGCCCTACCTGACCACAGAGCTATGTACACAGGAGAACAGTAAAGAATTCTATAGCGAACACTTTGAAGATCAGGATCCTGGCTTTAATATATGCTTTGAATGACCCAAGGCACAACTATAGTGTCCTGTCACTTATTTTGTGTAAAATAAAAAAGTAATGATGCTTATTTTTATAAGATGTAATAGTGGCATAAATCATTATTCTGAAGTTAAAAGCACAAAGTGTCACACACACAGAGCAAGTAACAAAGCATGCTAGCTCCTAATTATGTGATGTGCTACACATCATGTTTCCTTTCACTTCAGTAGTGTTACATTATTCAGTCTGTTTTGACCTTTGTCTTTCATACAGTTCTCTTTCCCCTTCTGCTCAGTGAAAGTTTGAACTAAAGAGTACAAAAAAGACTCTGCATACTTTCTGGCTTCTCTTCTTGGATGAATGTACAATAAGGCTATAGCAATGAAAACAAAAGGTCTGTTAGGAATTATAGAGGATCACCAGCTTAGCCAGAAGTTCCAAGACAACAGAGAGACTGCTTGGCTATGGTTTTTTTTTTTTCAGTTTGTTAATATGGTGGATTACATTGATGGATTTCCATATATTGAACCACCCTTGCATACCTGGGATAAAGCCTACTTGGTCATAGTGGATGATATCTTTGATGTGTTCTTGGATTCGGTTTGCAAGTATTGTGTTGAGTATTTTTGCATCAATGTTCATAAGGGAGATTGGCCTGGAATTCTCTTTCTTTGTTGGGTCTTTGTGAGGTGTAGGTACAAAGGTGACTGTGGCTTCATAGAATGAGTTTGGTAATGTTCCTTCTGTTTCTATTTTGTGGAATAGTTTGAAGAGAATTGGTGTTAGCTCTTCTTTGAAGGTCTGGTAGAATTCTGTGCTGAAACTCTCTGGTCCTGGGCTTTTTTTGGATGGGAGACTTTCGATTACCACTTCTATTTCCGTGGGGGGCATAGGAAAATTTAATTGATTTACCTGGTCCCGGTTCAGCTTTGGTAAGTCGAATTGATCAAGAAAATTGTCCATTTCATTTACATTTTCAAATTTTGTGGCATATAGACTTTTGAAGTAAGTCCTAATGACTGTTTGGATTTCCTCAGTGTCTGTAGTTATGTCCCCTTTTTCATTTCTGATTTTGTTGGTTTGGATGGTGTCTCTCTGTCTTTTAGTTAGCTTGGCTAAGGGTGGGTCTTATCTTGTTGATTTCCTCAAAGAATCAGCTCTTGGTTTCATTGATTCTTTGAATTGTTTTATTTGTTTCTAATTGATTGATTTCAGCCCTGAGTTTGATTATTTACAGCCATCTACTCCTTTTTGGTGTGTCTGCTTCTTCTTTTTCTAGGGTTTTTAAGTGAGCCATTAGGTTGCTTGAATTAGCTGTCTCGAATTTCTTCTTGAAGGCACCTAGTACTATGAACTTTCCTCTTAGCACTGCCTTTATTGTGTCCCACAAGTTTGGGTATTTTGTGTCTTCATTTTCATTCAGTTCTAGGAAGACTTTAATTTCTTTCTTTATTTCTTCCCTGACTCAGCTGTCATTTAGTAGCAAGTTGTTCAGTTTCCATGTGTGTGTAGGCTTTTTGCTATTTCTGTTGTTGTTGAGGTCCAGCTTTATTCCATGGTGATGAGACAGGTTATAAGGGATTATTTCAATCTTCTTGTATCTGTTGAGGCTCGCTTTGTGACCAGCTATATGGTCTGTTTTGGAGAAGGTTCCATAAGGTGCTGAGAAGAAGGTAAATTCTTTTGTGTTTGGGTGTAAGGTTTTGTAAATGTATGTTAGGTCCATTTGATTCATGACCTCTGTTAGAGACATTGTTTCTTTGTTTAATTTCTGTTTTGTTGACCTGTCCTTTGTTGAGAGTGGGGTGTTGAAGTCTCCCACTATTAATGTGTGGGGATCTATGTGTGGTTTAAATTTTATCAATGTTTCTTTTACAAATGTGGGTCCCCTTGTATTTGGGGCATAGATGTTCAGGATTGTGATATCTTCCTAGTGGAATTTTTTCTCGATGAGTATGAAGTGTCCTTCCCCATCTCTTTTGATTAATTTTGGTTGAAAGTTTATTTTATCAGATATTAGAATGGCTACTCCTGCTTGTTTTTTGGGTCCATTGGCTTGGAAAGCCATCTTCCAGCCCTTTACTCTCAAGTAATGTCTATCTTTGTGACTTAGGTGTGATTCTTGTATGCAACAGATTGCTGGGTCTTGTTTATGCATTCATTCTGTTAGTCTGTGTCTTCTTATTGGAGAGTTGAGTCCACTGATGTTGAGAGAGATTAATGACCAGTGGCTGTTAGATCCTTTGATTTTGATGTTGGCTGTGGTCATAAGGTTGTGTGCTTGGTTGCTTTTTGTTTTACTGTAGTGAGGTTAATTATTTCCTGTGTTTTCTTGAAAGTAGCTACTTTTCTTGGGTTGTGTTTTTCCTTCTATTGTCTTCTGTAACGCTGGATTTGTGTGTAGGTATTGTTGAAATTTGTTTTTGTCATTGAATATCTTGTTTTCTCCGTCTATGAGGACTGAGAGTTTTGCTGGGTATAGTAGTCTAGGCTGACATCTGTGTTCTCTTAGGGTCTGCATGATATCTGTCCAGGCCCTTCTGGCTTTCATAGTCTCTGTTGAAAAGTCAGGTGTGATTCTGATGGTTTTGCCATTATATGCTACTTGGCCTTTTTCCCTTGCAGCTTTTAGTATTTTTTTTTCTGTATACTTACTGTTTTGATTATCATGTGGCAGAGGATTTTCTTTTCTTGTCTAATTTATTGCGTGTTCTGTAGGCCTCTTGTATTCTTATTGGCCTCTCCTTTAAGTTGGGGAAATTTTCTTCATTAATATTGTTGAAAATATTTTCTGGACCTTGGAGCAGGGAATCTTCTTTTTCCTCTATTCCTATTATTTTTAAGTTTTGTCTTTTTATGTTGTCTTGAATTTCTTGGATGGTCTGTGTCATGCATAAGCTTCTAACTACTATTTATCTACCTATCACATGGAGCTATTGGTTACATGGAAAAAATAATAGAGAGAGGTCTTTTATCACTTGGGCAACATGACACGGTCTTTTTCTTTCCATTTTATTTTCTTTTATTGTTGTTAAGAGGGGGTCCTGTTTTGGTGGGGATTTTTGGGGGGGTTGTTGTTTTGTTTTGTTTTGTTTTGAGATAGGATTTTCCTTTGTATCTCTGGTTGCTCTGTAGACTAGGTTGTCTTTGAACTCACAGATATTCACTTGTCTCTGCCTCTGCAGTGCTGGGATTAAAGGTGTATGCCACTATGCCCAGTCTTGATGATTTTTGCAAAAGTGACCCTTAATAACTATGTGCTCAATGTCTGGATAAGCCGTGTACAAATGTCTTATGGACTCAGGAACACATTTAAATATGAGTGGGTGGTGTTTTAATCAGTTGAACATATGATATCACCTCAGTTCTTAGTCTTTAAAGGATGAGTTAGAGATGAAGAAAGGGAAAGTCAGGGTGGGACTCTGAGTCATGAACTTTAAAATAATTTTTGTGCTCTCCAAGGTGAATGATAAGCGACTATGGGTGATCAGCAAGCTATATATTAGAAAATCTTTTCCACTTTCTGCCTTTAATGTACTACTTTTTTTTAAAAAATAGGTGAACCAATGTGTCCATTTTAAAGTTGGTGTCATGTGTTTGAAATGAATTTGAAAGTAGCTATAATAAATGACATGGAGACAATGAATGTTTAGAGAAGGGAATTTCCTGTTGGGGCTTGAAATTTAATAGCTGATGCCTTCAATGCAGACATCAATGATTGGCAGGTAAAGATAGGAGATGAGGATAGGAGTGAGGAGCTGATGGACAAAGATGTGGGCCTAGAACTTGGGCTATGAGAGCAGGATCTGAGATTATATGGGCTAGGAAGACCACAAGGACACTCATAAGAAGAGGAGAGCTGGCCTGCACTGTCTTAGATTGGGAGAGATTGAAGGACTGTGTGACTAGCAATGTCACATGCTCAGATGGGTGCTGTTCAAAGGAAAGGTTTGAAATGAAAGGTTCTGACTCTTTTTGAGTGGGGGATACTGCAGGGTAAGTTTGGAATTGGTGGTTGTGGTGATATTTGTTTTACTTTTTCCTGTTTGATAGATGTTGAAATCATAGCCTAAGAAGGTAGCTAGAGTAGCTGAAATGGAAAGGGTTGTGGTAGGGCTCAAACCCAGTGCTACTACACCATTTAATATCTTTATTATCTTACTGAAATGCTACACTAGAAATGATGATGACACCAGGGTCCCAGTTGTTCCTTCATGGCCTTCTTCAGATAGAATATACTAAGAAATTGACTAGTGAGCTGAACTTTTAAGATTTTAATTAATCATTGACTGGCTTGCCCTCCGAGCACTCTTTGCTCCTGCTTTGAATTTTTAGACAGATGGTAGGCAGTTATTTCCTCAGCTTTTGTCATCCATTTGCATGGCAGCTGAAACACAAAGTGCAGAATAGGAGAGGGATCATAATTCATCTTAATTAGTCTTCTCTGATCATTTGTCCTTTGTCCTAAGTACAGTAGTGACATCTAATTGTGACTGAAGTATGTGTCTAGATGAGAATTTAGACTGCTGTACTGCTCCAGCTGCCTGGTTACTGCCACTGTGAGGAGGCCCCACTACCTGTTCTGATTTTAATAGTGGCAGAAGGGTGGGAGGAGTGTTAAAGTTAGCTGCAATGACCTGAGTAGGGGCTTCTTTCTTAGAGCCCCAGAGTAAGCATTCTTAATGAATAACTGACCAGTTAACCTTATTGTGAAGATTTAGGTAGAGAAGGAATGAACCTTATTTGAATGCTTATTTTGATAGAATGCCAATTGAGCTTCAGAAGGCTGAATCTAGACATTAGCACACAGTTAAACATGGAGGAGGTGAGTTCCAGATCACATCCATCTAGACCTAAAACCTTGCATAAGAACAGGCTAGACTAACTGCATCCTCTGAGAGTTGTTTAACTTGTTTAAACAAATTGTTTAACACACAAATTTAGATTGGAAGCTAAACTAGAATGCTTTGTTCTTTGATGTAGCGGTGAGCTCGATAGTTGAAAGTTTCTGGGTAATATCATGTGACAATTTTTTTCCTGTTCTTTCAACTAAAATCTTTTTATCAAATAAAATAATAATGCTGTTATGTCTCTTTATATCAAATAAAAATATTCACAGAGTAATATTACTGGCTGTTGGATCTTTATTCTCTGTTACCCAAGTCATGAATTAAGCATGAAATAATCCCATTTTACAGATGAAGTAACTGAAGCTCAGTGGGTTCCATGATTGACCAAGTAATCTTTGAATGATCAGACTATAAAGACATATTTTCACAGGGTCCCTCTAAAGTGAACTATAAACAGAAGCAGAAATAGGATGACTCGATATTCACCTCCAAGTCATATGGTTTGGGTTTTCTTCTTTCCACTTTACAATTTTTGACACTAAGTGATAATTATAGAGCTGAGAGGCACCCAACACATTTGCAGGAACTAATTCACTTGATGGAGGAAAGGCTGATTGTGCAGTAGAATACAAACTACCAATTAAAAGAGGAGGAAATCACATGCACAGGGTGTTTTAGATATTTATATCACACTGTTGGCATTCCCTGTCTCAAAAAAGATACCCTGCATGTCAAAGGGGCCTGGTCACTTGATGCTTAGGTACAGGCCAGGATCTAGCCAAAACCACTGCAGGTGCCAGAAAGTCTATTTTGTCTTTGCCCCTCCTGATTGGAAACTTGGCATATGTGAAACTTAGATTCAGTGCAAAATGAGAGAAGCAAGTGAGGAGGAGTTCCAGGGCGGGGTTTAACTAAATTTGGTATAGTGTGTGAAATTAACAGAGAAGGACCACTTTGAAAGCAAGACTATTACTACTGACTTGCAGAGAGGAAGGCCTTGACACAACATCCCACAAGCACTGGAGTTACAAGTTCCAGGATATAACTATAGGGTTCTGACACCTGCTCCACCTCTATGTCTTTCCACACATCTAGCATCAGGGAACAGTGGTAGGAAGTGTGCAGGATAAGACTTCCAGCCTACTGAAGTTAATCTACACAGTGTTGTACAGTGGAGGCTACAAGACCAGTGATAACTAGATTATTAACTGAATGACATTAAAGATTCAACGTAATAGCAAGTCTGGAATTCTAGGATAAGAATGATTGTTTCTACACCAATAATGACTCAAAAGAAATCGACTGAAGTAGAGTGTATGGCATCACCATCAGGCAAAGTGAAAAGTCGGGGATCACTATTTGATTCTGAATGTACCTGGTCTGGAGGCTTTTCTCAAGAGCTGACTCTGTTCTGTCACTGGGCCTAGTTTATATATCAAAATTGCCCAGGTCTACACATTTATGTTTAAACTGAGAGCCCTACCTGCCTTGATCTCAGTTATTCTTACCTTCACTTCCTGGCAGCTGCCTGACCTGTTTGTGTGTTAGTGTGTCCCTCTCCTTTGTTTTCTGACAACTTGTATTCACCAGCCTTTGTCTTACCTTGTTGGTATTCCCATCTCTGACAGCTCTGGGAAACAGTTATACCTTTTCTAGTTCACCCTCTTTGGGGATCACGAGATTCCAGAAACATAACCGTCTGGGCCTTCTTTCCTAAAGAGAATATGTACCATGAGAGGTGCGTGGATATGGGATGTTTGAAGCATACGCTGACCCTTTGGTTCTCTGATGGGCTGTTGGCAAGAAATCAATAATGCCATTCCATTAGAAGACAAATCTTCTGATTTCAACCAGCCCAACAAGGGTTGAGTGAAACAGAAAATTTCCGGACATAGAGAGCCAGAGCCAAGAAATAAATCTTCCTCTGAGAAAACTCAGGGGGTTAAGGCCAGGAAACGGGAGGAAAGGATGTAAATAAGCAAGATGCTCTCCCAAGATCTCCTGAAGAAAGGTCATAAATAGTGCTTGGCAGGAAACTGTGGACAGCTGATCAGAGAACAGAGACCTGGTCATTCAGTAATTGGATCTGAAGATTACAGATGACACTACCAGCAAGACCAGTTCTTTTTTGTATTTAGAGTCTGTTTCAAGTTGACTTGGAGATGTAGGGTTTCCTCTGTTTCGGGCAGTGTCATAAGCACAGTGAGCAAGAAAGAGAAAGCAAGGAGATAGTATCCTGACAGGAATCAATATTTGGAGAAAAAGGTCAGAAGGACAAGAACCTACAAAGAACTACTAAGGTGAGCATTCTGGCAAGCCACACATCAGTTTTTCAGAGCCTAAACTGATGTGTCAAAGCAAGAGACCATAAGGGCATTTGCATAAATTATCCCCCAAAGAGACATAGATGTATGCATTTACTCATGTCTGCACTCAGAGTGAAGCTGGCTGAAGTCTCTTTGACCTGTAAGATATAGCTTCTAATTCTGTCTTCTCCAAAATGACAAAGTCATAGTGATGACCAGAAAGGCTGATGTCTCTAAATGAAACATGTCAAAGAGAAGATGCTCCCTCAGATGTAAAAACAGGTTGGAAAACAGCAAGGAAGAAGGGAAGGGTGTGGGTGTGAAGGGTGAGGGTGTGTTCTACCCACAAATAAGGCTGTCACAAGAGAGTCTGCCTTCACCCTGTGTGATAAAGCATCTATTTTAAAGGGTCCAGGAGGCCATAGTTGCTAGACTTGTAGACAGGGATAGTGAAATACTCTTGGTGACCCATACAGACTGATTACTCAGGCTAAGATAATGCACATATAATACCAGAGCACACTGGACCAGGGTCTACTCTGTGTCTTAGGTCATGTCAAAAGAAGGGACTTGACGTCTATCATCATACTTGATTTTCTTTCACCCTTGGCAGAGAAGGATACTTAGGAATTCAGTGTATCTTGGTTTTGAAGAAAATGGTTAAGATGACTTTCAGGAGATAAAACACACAGTCATGTGTATATGTTTTGAGTACCACCATCATTATTATCATTGCCACAGCATGATTATATACATCCTAAAGAAAACACAGAGGATTATGTATACAGTATTAACTGCATGCTGTTCTTTTCCTTGTCACTATGGGAATCACCTGGGTTCAGAATTGCCTTTGAAGTACTAGTGTGCTGACTTTATGGTTAAATGTTCTTAACCATTAACAGTAAACATAAGTGGTTAGGACCAGATTGGGAATTACTCTTGATTTTCAGAACAGAGACCCAGCTTTCTTCTATAGCATTATGCTGCTTGCCAAGAAAGACTAAGTTAAAATGGAATACCTTGTCCTTTGCAGAGGAATATGGGTGGCTGTGGTAGTAGAATTTATAGCTATGAGCTGTGACATAAAATAGCTATCTTGAATTACCATGGACATGTAAAACCTTCAGAACAGGCATTGCTAAGGGCTTGAAGTACTGAAGTATGGAGAGAACATCAGCATGACCTAGACCAGTTTTATTGTAAAAAAAAAAAAAATCACCATTAAGTTAAAAATCTCAGAATTGAGTGGGCGATTTCTGTATACATGTGGGCATTGTCCAGAAAACAACTGATACAAAAAGATCTGACTGATTTTTTTTTTTTTTGAGCAGACAGTTATGCAAGGAAGGTGCTGAAATATATCCAGGAATAGAATGAACTGCAGGTGCTGAAGTGATGGTGAAATGCCTTGCTAACTATCATCAGGTGCTTCAGATTGGAGCATCTAATTGAATCTTGAGTATAGCTAAGAGGAGTAAATATTCTGAGACCATTATCTCAGGTACAAGGGCATGGACAGGAATACGGAGGGTAATACTGAGGAGGAATGGAGGAGAAAGATAAAGAGAAGAGGAGAGAGAGAAAAAAGAAGAGAAACTATTTACATCAATATGAATGAGTTGAGTTGGTGGAAAGAGAAGCCTAGTAGTCAGCTGGTCACAGCATATACCCCTTCATAAGTTCCTAAGGCAACTGCGGCAAGCTATCTATTTGCCAGGTTGAGATTCATACCATTTTGCTTTTTAAAAAATCAACTGCCAGCTAGAATATATTTCCTTCCTGCCTTCTTTCCTGCAATTTTCTCTTTTCTTCCTACTATACACATTTATCAACCACATGAATTACCAGGCAGAAAGATGAGTATGAAGGAGACAGTGATGGTCAAACACAAAGGGTTCAGGGTTTGTGCTGCAAAGAAGCCCACATGTGTAATGGTTCACAGGAGAATGCACAGAACGAGTGGCAGAGCTGAGGCTGAACAGCATTTTAAAAGGCAGAAGGAAGCTGGCAGTCCTGATGGTGCTTGAACAGGTGTTTGGAGATGTCAATGAGAATTTGGATGGAAACACTGACAGACATTAAGTTCATGGGGAAGCCAAGGTCCAGGCCATCATGGCTAGAGTGAGTGTGAGGTGGGCTACAGGCTGTGGGTGGAGCGATCACCTCTGAAAGCTAAGGAGGCCAGCTGTTCTTTTGACTATTTGAGCTTGTCAGTTACTCCTGAGTGAGAGGCATAGCACAGATGCATGTTAGTTCCTACACTTTGTATTAGAGGGTTACATTGCTGAGTATCTCCATTATTATTTTCGCTGATTCATTTTGTCTTTGTAGCTAAATGAGTAAGTGAATAAATAATAGGCAAAGATGTTTTCCCTTCAATCTTCAAATGTTGAGAAATGTAACATAGGAATGTTTTCACACCATTCCATCAAGAAAATTGAGCAAAGTCTGGGCTCTCATTTTGCAGTTCTGCCCTTTCAGAATTGACCAGAGAAGCTCTTGGGTTGAGAACTTATGCTGCTTTTAAGCTCAGTTGAGGCTTCTCCATCCGGCTTCTCTGAAACCTGCCTTTGAGATGTAAACCTTCATTCCATTGTGCTGTCAAGCCATATAATTAAAAATGTGCCTCCAGTGCTTCCTGACTCCCTATTAACAAGTTCTCCTTCGGTAATTATTAGAGTTAATTGATTATTAATATTTATGGTAAAAATACCTCCCAGTGAAAATCAGGAAGATTGGTGGGACTTGTTGAGTTCTTAAGCCAGACAGAGTTGAAAGAAAGCTCTCGTTTTTTGCTTATAACATGAGTAGCTTTGAGAAGTGGCAGAGCCATCTCAGGCTCCAATTTCCTCCTCTCCTGGGAAGTATTATAAGGATAATATGAAATGGGATTTGCAAGTCATAAGAACTCAAAAAGAGAATGATCCTTATTTAATAATGTTGGCTCCAGAGACAGCAATAGTGGAAGGTTGAATAGCACTCTGAGGAGAGGACAAAACCTTGCATTCCCAGGAGAAAGGTTGTCAGTAGCAAATGAGCACCCAGTGGCACTTAGCACAGGCATAAAACCTCAAGTCAGTTTCCAGTGTTGTCTAGTCCCAGCTGGATGGAACAGCCCTGTGCCACACTGCTAAAGCTCAGGGTCCTCTGGCTGCAGTCATGGCTTCAGCACTGGAATCCTCAGCCCCATATCTCTCACCTCTAGATGCTGAACGCTTTCTTTTATTGGAATGTGAAGTGGCCATGCTTGTATCTCCTGTGACTCCACCCTCCAGAAGCCTCTGGTGGATCACTGTGTCCTGCACAGTCTCCCAGGACCACAGTCTTTCTTCTGTTATGATCTCCAATCCTCACCACTCCAACAGTTGACAGAGAGTCCGGCCTCCTTGGCAAACAAGGATTCTGGCTTTCCCCCTTTTTTTCTTTTCTGGGTGTCTTTGGACCACCTATTATGAAGAAAGCTTGGATCATTTTGAAGGCATTTCTCAATGTCTCTCCAGTGGGCCAGTTCACATGCCACACTCCATGCAAGAAGAATTATATGCAGAGTTGTTTTTGTTACTGATACACTCAGTCTTTTTCCTAAGGACATACTGATACTTTAACTTAGAGAAAACTCAGATTCAGAAGATTACCTTAACAGTGGAAGATTGCATGTTTCTTAAAGTTGATATCAAAGTTGATTCAGTCTGTAGATAACCACTATGTTCCTTGTGAGGGGTTATACCAGTTAGGGTTAAGAAATTAAGAAAAGTGAATGGTGGAGATAGAATCATATATTAAAAGATAACAAAATAACTAACAACAATAACATAACAGCTGTTATTTTCTTTATTCTTATAACAAATTATAAGAATTTACAACAATTTATACTAAAAAAGGCAATTATAACAATTATAATTTCTTCAGACTATAGAAAAGTTAATACTAAAAAGACTCAGGGAAAAAAAAAGAACAGACATTTGGAAGTCAATATTGGGTTTTTAAAACATTTTGTTCAATGTATCTTGAATGTATCTTGTATGTTCAATGTCCAGATATGGGATATGTGCTAGTCACACATGGATGCAGTTACAATACAGAGCTGCAGAAATGGAGGGTCTTAAAATACATTTGCCAAATGATGGGAGATTCACTTTTTAGGAAATCAGATTCTGACAGATATAAGTGATCAGAAGACTCGAGTTCCTGATGATTTGATCAAATGATAGAGAAGAGAGGCAGGGTTA
Organism: Psammomys obesus; assembly: GCF_907164565.1. Lineage (NCBI taxonomy): Eukaryota > Metazoa > Chordata > Mammalia > Rodentia > Muridae > Psammomys > Psammomys obesus. The sequence goes on along the minus strand of NW_026596430.1, from coordinate 3,256,908 downwards.
CAGACATTTAGGGGAAGGGACAGCGAGAGTAAGTGCGGCCTTATCAAGGAGGCCCCTTAAGATCTTTTCACACAGGTTTTTAAGCATCCCCATTTGAAGACAACTTCTCTTTAAGTATCCTTGTCCAAACAATGTGCATTGCTTCTCTAAGGCTTCATCTCTACGACTGTTGTCACTTTAGGAGAGGCATTCGTTGCTTTTATCAGAAGGCCTTGTACGTGATGATAAAAACCAGGCTCTTTTTCCTTCTCTGCCTTTTTCCCCTATCATTTTGGAGACTAGGAATTAATTAACATCTGGCAGTCTTTTACTTTAGACGCATGCTCTTCAAACTTAGAGAGACTCATATAGAAAATGAGTTTTTGTTTTTTTTTTCCTTAGTTTGTTGTGGATTTGATTATTTTCTCTTTATTCTTGAAAATGGCAAGGCTGCTTCTAGAGACTCTTGAAGATTCCAGGCTAACAATAGAAGTAAGACTGCTTTTCTCTTTGGAGTAAATACAGCCTCTTCACTAAGGAGAGGGGTGGGTGCAGACATTATAAGGCTGTGGCATTCGTTTTTCTTTTTGGTTGATGCCTAGCACCTGCTGCAATTTTCAAAAGCAGCCCACTAGCTTAACAATATCCCAATTTCAACAAAATCACCGTGGGCTTTGTATGTACACACCCAACTGTTGACATACATTCTGAGTCAACGCAGTGATTGTACAACCAGGGAAAATGTGATGTTGTTCACAGTGCGAGACGGTGCTATGCCTGTGCACACAGGCTTGTTGTCTATACCATTCAATTCATCAAGCTACAAGCACATTTGGAGGCAGGCACTGTGCTATATTTTTATGAATAGAAAAAGGAGCTTCTGTCTTCCCTTGTGGAGTTTAGGACACTAATTTATATGAGAAGCAGAAGATAAGTGGAAGAGGAAGGGACAGAAAGAACTTAAAAAGCTTATGTATAAGCAAACTGAGAATTTTCTAAGAGATAAAAATTATGAAAAAAAAGAACCAAGTATGGAATTATGAACTCACAAGTACAAGAACTGAATTGAACAGTCTGTGAAGGGTTCAGAAGTAAAGTGAGGAGGGATAACCTGTGGGGACAGTATATTTTGGATTTGTACCCTAGATGAAAATGCAAATCCAATGAAGAAGAGGGAATAAAACCTAAGGGGCAAATAGGTCATCATCAGTTAAACCTATGGATGGAGCAGCAAACTTTCAGACACGTAGGGATGCAGTTTCTTTGAAGTAATCAAAGATAACTGAAAAGTCCCCCAAATGCATTTATGAATGTTTTGAGTGCAGTGAACTTTGAATTGGATGAATTCAGAGAACTTACCCTCATTGAGATGCCTTACACGAAACGTCAGAGAGAAGGGAAACAGGAAGGGAAGTGGTTTGAAGTGGGAAGACATGATGGTCTCTAACGTCAGAAGCTTCTCATGAGAAACTTTGCTGGCTAGCAGAGAAGGCAATGGTCTACAAAGATACAAGGAAACAAACAAATATCAATTAAGGTCTGAAGTAGATACTTAACTCTATGCTTTAATGACCTAGAAATAGGAAAAGAAAGTTCATAGCAGGAAGGAAGTTATGCAAATTATGGCAAAAGGACAGAAAATGAATGGCAGGAAAATAAATTTAAAGTCAACAATTGGTTCTTTGAGCAAATCAATCGAATTGGCAAACCTTTAGGTAGATTAAAAAATCACAAGACTAGAGCAACTAAACTCAGATTTGAAAGGGTGACATCACCGTCAGGTTTGCTGAAATAGGCTTGCACGACAGTATTGTGAAAAAAAATGAGCAACTTGGATAGTATATGTGAAAATGGCAAATTACCAGAATACACAATATACTGAGTGAAAAAATATACAAAACTTATATAGGCACGTAAGATTAAATTAACAATAAAGGCTACCCACCAAAGAAAAGCCTAAGACAGCAGCCATCCCTTGAGCCAGACAAATGGAAACCATAAAAAACAATCTCCTATTCTTTAGGTGCTTGCTATGAAAATTGAAGGGAAAACTATGTCAGAAAGCAAAAGAAAAACACAGGAAACAGAAGATTTCATGTAGCTTTTGACTACTGGAAAAGTTTTTGTTACTGATTCAGTCTTTACACATTTTATATTTTTGGCTCAAGTTTGATAGGTTGAATGTTCTGGGAATTTGCCAATTTCACATTTGTACTGCTGGTGAGAATATAAAGTGATGCTTCCAGCAGGTGAAACTGTGTGGGTATTCTTCACAAAACCACGCACACACTACAGCAGTAATTTGCTTGATATGTGTTAAGACAACTGCTGAACTCAAAGGTCTGGGTCTAAAACTCTTGACCATTTTAATTAGGTAGTTTTCCCATTTGAATAGAAAATGTGGAGTACTCTGGATTGTGCTTTCAAGAGCTGACCTTCATTTATAGGACACTGAGGAACCTTATATGACTTCAGCAGGTAAGAGTCAAAACTAGAGACTGCCTTAAGGAATACAGTTTGGCATAAAAATTCAAGAAGTTGACGAGAGGCAGGGACTTCAGTTACAGTGGATTGAGAGGAGTGGAGGACAAGGCCTAACCCAAGATGTGGATTCAGAAGCAGAGTTAAATGGGCTCAGAATGCTTAGACAAAGTCTGATCAATCAGATTGCTCTATAAATCAGCTCAAAGAAGCCAAAGGCTAATGAGGCTTATGTGACTCTGTGGCAACAGAAATTGCAGTGTGGCCAAAAATTCCGTTAACTAAGGGTCAGGAAGAAAAGGACTGGTGTGAAGTTACTGAAATTAATGCTATGAAATTGACAGTAAAATCTAGTTAGGATGTAAAGCCTATATTTTAAAGATTCCATTCAGGAACTGTAACCTCCTAAAAACATTGATGTTTGTTAAGAGGGTGAGATTAAGTTTTTTAGGGACTGAGGGTAACCTCCAGCCATTTGAGGTGAGTTCTGGCTTGATCTGTTCTACTACTGCCGTGAAGTCCTTTAAAATCATCTTGTTATGAGCCTTTATGTATCACACACCAGGGTAAACTTGGAAATAATTAAACACAATAGAAAAGAACCATCTAATCACTTTTAGTTTTCTTTTATGTCAAGAATAATTGATCAGGAGAAGTGGATTACATCTCAATATGCAGACAGGCTCCTTTTGTTATTACTTTCAACTTTTTATTTGCTTTTTAAATTACGCTGCCTATTTTGAAAGTGCAGTACAGTTCTCCAGTGTTTCTTTTCTTTCTTTCTTTTTTTTTTTTTTTGTTGTTGTTGCAAGACAATGAATAGCAGCTCATGGCACACAGCTAAAGGATATCTACCATCCACTTAATATTCTCGGTAGCTGGTATTTTTAGAGAAATGAGGATTTGGAATTAATATAAATTAATATGAGAGAATAGGAAAACAAACAAACAAACAAACAAAAAGAAGCCAAACTGACTTGATTTCCATATTGGTTCAAACACTTAAGAACTTTATAAGTTTGAGATTTGAATGCAATCATTATATATTACTTTCTTTGTCTGAAACATAGGAATAGAAATATTTCTAATTCAGGATTATGATGAGGCTTAGAATATAAAGAAATATGTCCATATATATATATATATATATATATATATATATATATATGCCAGCCAAAATGTATATGTATATAAACACACACACATTTGATAAATTGTAAAACATAAAATAAAACAAAAGCCTGATATTAAAAATTAGAGGATACAGATATTTCTAATTTCTATTCTACCCCAAGAGGAAGGCCTAATCTTTCTGCACTTAAACTGTTTTAATAAATGAAACAATCTGGATATAACTTCTTCATATTGCATGGTGAGTTTTTATGAATAATTAACAATAAACAAATGTGAGAAGAAAAATTATAGGTTAGTGGCTGGATAAGTCTGAGATTTTGCATGGAAAGTTAATGTTCATGAATGCATGGTGTCTCTTATTTTGGAAGTGACAAAACACACTAACCTTCTCTGGTAAGAGCTGTACTCCTGAACACATTTGACAGTGAGTTTCATGTGCTATAAACTCTATTGCAATAAAGTTATGAAAACGAAACATGGCATTTATGTTCACTGTCCTGCACATCTAAAATAAGACAATTGGTGTCTGTAGTTTTAAGAAACATTAGTGTGCTTGATGGTTAGGGAGTATTTCTTATATTTCTTCACCTCTAAATATCTTTGCATATGTGTTAACAGTCACAGTGGCTTATAATTGCTTTTGATCACTTAAAATACATGCTGGCATCTTCTCACATTTGTTTGATTTAAACTCTACATACCTTTGCTTAGCTCTGGCTCAAATGTCTCCCTTTTCTTTAAACAGCCATGGCATAGAACATGCTGACTCTTGTGACAAGAGAAAAGGGAAGTCTTTGGAAGGTCTGTGTGAGAAGAGAACATTTCTTTGTTGTTCACACTGGCTTACACAGTGGTATGGTCAAGCCTAGAGACAATGGAGTAATGTAACAACTACTAACATGGAATAAGGCGATTTTATCTGCCCACAAAAACACAGTGAGAAATCTAGCAGCACAGAGGAAAGGGGTGTACTTGAGGCGAATCTTTAACATACCTCCAATCTCTTGTGCACTCTACCACACATCCCAGCTAGCATTCAATGTCAACATGACACAGACTAGAATTAACTGGGCAAAGAATCTCTCTTTTTTTTAACCTTTAAGTTTATTTTTACATAGCTGTATGTTTAGTTAGCTTTCCCCAAGTGATGAACCGTAATCTGGTATTTTAAGCCATATAAACCTCTTCCTCCCCAGGTTCCTTTTGTTAGCGTGTTTTAGCACAGTAATAGAAACTGAACTTAGACACCAGTCAAGTGGTGTCTCCTTCTTGCTGAGACCTATTGTCAGCTTTGTTCCCTCCATATGAAACATTTCCCAGGGGATGGGGATTTAGCGCAGTGGTAGAATGCTTGCCTAGCAAGCACAAGGTCCTGGATTTGGTCAACTCTGGAAAAGAAAGAAGGAAAGAAAAAAAGAAAAAATGAAAGAAAGGAAGGAAGGAAGAAAGAAAGAAAGAAAGAAAGAAAGAAAGGAAGGATGGAAGGAAGGAAGGAAAGAAGGAAAACATTTCTCAGCAGCTCCTGATGAGCCCCATATCTTACATCTTCTGTTCCTTGTTTGGTAGACATCATAATTATGATAGGTTTTTTTCTAATTATTCTCTAGCATATTTAATGGAATTATGACTTCACCCTCTGAAATTATTGGGTTTTTGTTTCTTAGTTTGTTTTTTAAAACTACTGGTTGCTAATTTTTTTAATTTATTTTTTTATATTAATTACAGCTTATTTACTTTGTATCCCAGCTGTAGCCCCCTCTCTCATTCCCTCCCAATCCTACCCTCCCTCCTTCATCTCCTCCCTGCCTCTCTCTAAGTCCACTGATAGGGGAGGTCCTCCTCCCCTTCCATCTGACTCTAGCTTATTGGGTCTCACCAGGACTGGCTGTAATGTCCTCCTCTGTGGCCTAGCTAGGTTGTTCCCCCCACAGGGGGTGGGGAGGTCAAAGAGCTAGCCACTCAGTTCATGTCAGAGGAATGACATTTTTTTTCTCCATTTGTACCACAAGCTTTTAACATACCTCATTTCTGACCGTCTTCCCAATTTCTCTGTCAATTTCTGCACTTTTGTCTCTTTTCCATCTTTCTTGACTGATCTATACAAGCCCATGTCTTCAATTTTCACTTCTACAAAGTCTAACTTCAAATATTGCTCAGCATTCATAGGAACAGACAGTGAGGGTCAAGTGGCTGCTTAATTGAACTAATTATAATCATTTTGCATATTAACACTGCTAATCCTTTCCTGAGCAGGATGGGATCAGAAAGTTCTATCTGAGGAGTTTAAAAGTAACCTTAAGTTTAACAAATCACCTCAGAAATGTTACTCTATCCAGTTCAAAGTAGACTGAACACTGTAAAATGCAACCCTGGGGTGGAAACCAGCATTATGCTCAGAACTACATCTTTGCGTAACACTTGTATCTAGAGCTTGTTCTCAGTTTTAAAATCAAGTGTATAAAAAGGAGATATTCTGAGGTTGTTTGTAGAAAATAAGATGTGCCTTTCCAACAAAGAATCCATAGGTGGAATTATACAATGGCTTTGCTGTTTCATCACATTTCCTGGGAGATGTGAATACATGTCTGATCACCCAGGCCAAAGAGTTGATCCACCCACAGCTGTTTTAGGGAACCTGTTAGTTACTCATGAGAGTAGAGATGAGTTACTTTGTTTGTTTGTTTGTTTGTTTGTTGTTTTATTTTTAGGTAATTTTTAATTAAATTTTTATTTTTTATATTAATTACAGTTTATTTACTTTCTATCCCAGCTATAGTTCCCTCCCTCATTCCCTCCCAGTCCCATCCTCCCTCCCTCATCTCCTCGCTGCCCTCTCGAAGTCCACTTATAGGAGAGTTCCTCCTCTCCTTCCATCTGACCCTAGCTTATCAGGTCTCATCAGGACTGGCTACAATGTCCTCCTCTGTGGCCTAGCTGGGCTGCTCCTCCCACGGGGCTTGGGGAGGTCAAAGAGCTAGTCACAGAGTTCATGCCAGAGACAGTCCCTGTTTCCCTTACTAGGGAAGCCACTTGGATACTGAGCTGCCATGGGGTACATCTGAGCAGGGGTTCTAGGTTATAACCTTGCATGGTCCTTGGTTAGAGTATTAGACTCAGACAAGCCCCTGTGCCCAGATATATTTGGTCCTTGTGGAGCTCCTGTCCTCTAAAGGCCTTACTAAACTCCCTCTTCTTTCATATGATTCCCTGCACTCTGCCCAAAGTTTGGCCATGAGTCTCAGCATTTGCTTTGATACACTGCTAGGTAGAGTCTTTCAGAGGCCCTCTGTGGTATACTCCTCTCCTGCTTCTCGTTTTTGAGGAGTTACTTTTAAGAGCAGGGTGACATAAAGACAGCTGTGTTACCACAACAACCCAGCCTAGTGTGAATGGCCCTCCATAGCACAGCTGGCCCCACAGGAAAGGCTCTAGTCTCCCCAGCAGTGTAGGCTTCCTTGCCTGGGCGATGACCCATGAACTTTCTAAGGATCTTGAGCTTTGCTAGCAACATAAAGTTCTTAAACTTGGATTCTTATGAGCCCACATCTTCTCTCCAGGAGTTTGTATTTCAACTCAGAGGAAATGACTACAGAACATTTGGGAAAATACAAATGCAATACATTTGGAGTTCGTAGGTCACCATTTTCATGTAAATATGATGCCTTTAGTCAGCAAGCATGAAGGCAGGTTGATGCCTGCTGGCTCTGCTATCCTAGGCCACAGTTCTTCCTAAAGAGTCTGGTACCACTGCTGATCCTATGAACAGCTTTGAATTTCCAGTATTAGCTGGAAGTTTCCACTATGTCCTGTGTAAAGAATGAATATTGAGGATATTTTTTTCCTGTTTATTAATATTTAAAGCAAGATCACTAGGAGATTTTGATACAGCAATGAAAGTTGGGAGGTTTGGGTTTCTAGTCCTGGGACTGTGCTTGTTGCAGAGAGACTTTGGAGAGATGCTCAGGGAAAGCTCAAGGGGCATGCCTGGGCCTGATCCAGAGCTATTGCATCAGACTCTGAGAGCCTTTCCCAGGCCTCTGTCTTTTAGTCATCCCTCTTGATTATTCATATGCATCTTAATCTGACTAGGTGGTGGTAGTTTCCTTTTGATAGGCATTAATTTTGTTATTAAGTTTCCTATAATCTAGAGATTATGGAGTAAGTTTTCATAGGGTTGATAATGAGACACCGGTAGTGTTATGTCAAAGTGGTAAGCAATAAAAAACACAACAAAATCCAGTTTATTGTCAGGTTTGTGTAAAGTACTAGGCTTGATCCCCCTTATTAAAAATAAACAACAACAACAATAAAAAACTCTCCCCCCACCAAAAAAAAAAAAAACAACTATAAAGTAAAACAACATTGACAAACCAGTAACAAAACCCCTGAGGGGAAAAGACATTACTGAACAAAACCATCAAACCCATCAGCTTCCTCAGTGAATTTCCCTAAATAATTTCACAAATAAGTACAAATAAATTCAAATAAATGCCAAAGTTAAAAGTTTCTGTGCAAAAGTCCTTATACAGGTCAGGGAAATCTGCTGGTATCCTGGACTTCATACAACCTGAAGAACCATGTTATTTAGAAACCACAATGCTATAGAACTGGACTAGAACCCTGACAATGTAGCCACTTCTGATGAGAACTGATAGACTAAGATCAGAAAGAAGGAGAGGAGAACCTCCCCTATCAGTGGACTTGGGGAGTGGCATGCATGCAGAAAGGGGGGGAAGGTGGGACTGGGAGGGGAGGAGGGTGGGGCTTATGGGGGGGATACAAAATGAATAAAGTGTAATTAATAAAAGTTAAATAAAAAATTTAAAAAAAATGTAAAGACACTAACAGGGAGCCACATTGATTGGGAAGGTTGGCTTGGATGTGGTACCCAGGCTGAAGAGATCTCCCTAGTGGTAGGAGAAATTTTCCTACGGTTTTTCAAAGGTCCGGTGATGAGTCCAAACTCCCAAAACAGCTTACTTGACATTTTAATCTCATGAACCTTTATAGAAGGAACAAGTAACTTCTGCCCTGTAAGAAGAACACTTGCTACCTCATAAAATACTGTAAGAGTGACATAATGGTGGGAAATAGGTAGATAACACTAAAATTAGTGATTTTTCTGCCTTTTTTTTTTTTTGGTTGGTTTTTTGAAATAGGGTTTCCTTGTGTAGTCTTGGTTATCCTGGACTCACACTGTAGACCAGGCTGGCTTTGAACTCACAGAGATCTGCCTGACTTTGCCTCCCTGAGTGCTGGGATTACAGGCATGCAACACTGCACCTGGCTAAATTTTCTGTTCTTAATGTGTATGACTTCTCAGAATATTTTAATTCAATATTGTCCATGAAAATCAATGCCTTTTCTATTGTTTTAAATGGACAGAAGATATTTATGTATATTAATTTGATATACTTGCACAACATATTATAATTAACCTTAATAACATTTTCATCTCCTAAAATATTAATCATTTATAAATGTTGGGGCTCTTCAGAGTTTTTTCTAGTTTTCTGAGACTATATCTAAACTTTGATACACTAATAGTGTGAATATAGTTTAATTCAGCACCATTTTTAGACTTATCAGATTAAAAAATAAAATAAAAAGGCAACTTGGATAGGATTAACTATATCATGATTAATGAACGATTAATTTATATTGGTAAAAGTCTAAATAAATATATCCCAGATTGTGACCATCTGCATGGTACTATGATCATATAGGCAGGTGTAGAATTACCCTCATTACAATGAAATGTAATGCAAAAGGTGAACTGTAATGCACACTTAGACACTAATTGACAATATGGAGTGATCCGTGTAATAACAAATCACACGGGGGTGCCCGAGTGTGGGAGAGTTGAGGACTTATATGAAAACTGTAGCTTCTCTTCTGTTTTCATGTAAAAGTAAAAGCCTGGAAAATAATATTTCTAAAAAGTTCGAAGTGGGCTTTTTCTGTTTTAGAATAAAATAAAGGCATTCACTCTCCAAATAAATATGTAAAGAAATATGTATATTAGCATAGTTACTATGGAAAATAGTAAATAATCCTCCAAAACCAAAGGAAGCTGAAAACAACTACATGAGCCATCATCTATTTTCTTGTTATATATGAAAAGTAAATGAAACCCTATATTAAAGAAATGTTTTTCTTTCTGTTGTTTGCTACACATTGTTCACGATAGCCAATATACAGAAATAAAATATATGTTGATAAATAATGAATTGAGAAAATGAAATATCTATGTACAAATAAAATGATTCATTAAAATAAGGATATTCTGTCATTTGTAGAAACAGATTTAACTAAAGAAACAAAAAGAGAAATACATGTTCTCAAAAAGTTGTTCTCATAGAAAGAGAGTGACAACTAGCTACAAAAGAGAGAACAGTGATAGCAGAGACAGGTTAGAAAATATATAAGGTTAAATAGTTACAAAAGACTAAACCATCTCAGGTCTTCAGGCTGGTTGGCAGCTGTCTCTTCCCAGTAAAACATCTATCTGGCTTAATAAGGAAGTTTTTTATAAAACAAACTATTTCTATGATGAAGAGAATAATGAAGAGTAAAGAGACAACCTTTCAATGATAGAGAATATTTATAAACTATTAATCTATTAAAGTCTTAATGTCCACAGTACATAAAATACTCGACTCAATTGTATAATTTAAAAAAAAACTGTTGATTAAAAATAAGCAAACGGTCTGAATTTACATTTCTCAAAAGAAGAAGAAAAAAATGTCCATGATCATTGTTCACCAATCAAACACAACTCACCATAGTGAGATTTCCATTTTGCCTTAGTAAGATGGCTACTGCCAAACAAAGCACACAAAATGGCACAAGAAAGCAGTGCAGTGGGACCACGTACCCCTGGCCCCTGCAGCCCTTGAGCATCCTTTCGGCGTGCCCTGCACTTGTGTTCCTCATTGCACTGAAGTACAGCTAGGGTCTGCTAAGCCTACAAAGAGAGGCAAAGCCTCTGCTTCTGTGACAAGTTCGGGAAACGAAATAATATATGTATTATAATTTTATACGCTCTCATAGACAGAGACCATCTGGAAATGGGATTTTAGTTTAAACTTTTAATCTTCTGTGCTTGGCAATTTAAAAAAAAATTAAAATATGTACTCACATCTGTGAACAGACATAGATGATTATTATAAAGGCATATGTTGTTTACAATGGAAGTAACGCCAAAGTTTGAATCAGGGTCACACACCCGCCCATTCCTGTTTTGACTGGGAGTTTGGATGTTTAGTGACTGTCCGTACATCTATGGTTTATTTTAGATTTGTGGAAGAAGTCTATGGACCACGGTGGGCAAATTGAGTTTTTTTCAGTCTACAATAATTCAGATTCCAGACTTTCTGAGTTTTAGTCCTTGTCAAATGGTTTAAACTCTTTAATCCATAATTTTATTATTTGTACAATGGGGTCTTTGTAAATTTTTTTTCATACAATTTGCTTGGAAGTTTGAATAAGGTAAGATATGTAAAATCACTCTAGTTGGGGAAGCAGATCACTGCCTTGCTCAGCCATCATCACAGAAGCTTCTTCCTGCCCCAGATGAGGAAAAAAAAATAAATCTCAGATAACTATAGCCACACATTATACAGAAAGTGCGAAACCTTAGGACACTCAGCCCTAAATGGATGTCTCCATCATATCTCTGACCTCAAGGTTTAGGGAATCCCACATAAGAAGAAGCATAAAGAGCATAAAATACAGAAGAGGTAGAGGACAGGAAGAAAACAGGCCCTCTAAATAAAAAAGATCAGCCCCAAGTGAACCCATAGAGACAGATAGCATGCATGAGGGCCTGCGGGGTCTGCAGCAGAGGGCTTCCAAGAGCTGAACGGAGAAGGGGACGGATGCCCTGATCCCTAACTCACAAGATAGCTCCAATTGTAAACACTTACAAGTGAAAATCTTGCTTTCTCGTAAGTAGTCTTACTGGAGCAACAAACTACTCTTATGGGTAGGCTGCATGTCCAGCAGTAGACGACCAACAGAAAAGGAAATCAAAGGCATCTTTTGGCGCCCTTACCTCATATGTCATGTATTTTGTGTATATATATATAGTGGCTTCTAGTTTAGTGTTTTTGTGGATTCCTGGGTGTGGGGATGAGTGAGCCTCTGTGCCACTATCTAGGTCTTTTACCTTATCTTTGACTTTTTGTTTCTTTTCTTTCTTTGTTTTTTTCCTATTCCAATGTTAGTTATATATATATATATATATATATATATATATATATATATATATATATA
>NW_026596430.1:3220388-3245027 GCF_907164565.1 Psammomys obesus | reverse complement strand
ATATATATATATATATATATATATATATATATATATATATATATATAATTTTATTATTATCCCATAGAAGCCTGTTTGTTCTCTAATGAGACAGAGAAAAGGGGTGGACCTGGATGAAAATGGAGGTAGGGATGATTTGAAATAAAAAGAAGGAAATAGTAATCAGGTTATACATAAGGGAAAAAAATTTCTGTTTTCAATAAAAGGAAGAAAGATTTCTAACACCAAACACTAATCAGTTTCTTATTTTATTTGCTGTATTTTGAATATAGAAAACAGAAAATTACCTGAATATTTAGAATACAGCAAACATTAGTAACTTACTTTTGTTGTAATTAATGTTTTTTTCTTTTATTTGTACCTGTTAAATATTGCTATTTTTATTGATTAATTAACTAAAACAGAATGAGCTAATGGAGAAACAAAGCTATATTATATAAATGCATGTTTATTAGGAGCAGTGAGGTGGGAAGAAGAGAAAGAGTGGGCAGAAAGGAAGGAAAAGAGGAGAAAGGGTGAAAATGAGTGAAGAAACCAAGATGTCTGGTTGTATAGTGAAGGGCTTCTGGGCGAGAGCAGGGTATGACAGCCACACTCTGTAGCAGGTAGGGACTTTAACATCCCAGGCTTTTGTTGATAATAAATGGATAATGGGCAAAGAAACTTTTCTGGCTATGTCCAGCTGACATTAAGGACATAGATTTTAGGTAGTGGGACGAAAAGCTGGAATGTTGGCCAAGTCTGAAAAGCAGGCTGTCCAGATTGCTGTCCAAGGTCTGTGAGACCATATGTGGCTAGGTCCAGCTAATGCAGATTGTGTGGTTTAGACCTGAGCATCTGAGTTCTGGAGGCCGCTCTTGAGGAAACGGGATTCTGGAACATATATATGTCAAGGACAGAAAATAAAGTTAAGGAGTTAAACTTTTAGGCCTATGGTCTGGGTAGTTGGGGGAGGAGAGTCCCAAAACCAGGGAGGAATTCCACCCTTAGCAATAGGTAGGCTGGGAAACAGTCTGTTGATTGGCCATACCTATCAGGAGTGTGAGCTGTGGATTCTAGTGGATCTCCTGAAACTTACAAGAATCTTTTTAAGTTTACAAAAAAAAAAAAAAAAAAAAAAAAAAAAAAAAAAAAAAAAAAAAAGAGAGAGAGAGAGAGAGAAATTGGCTTGGGGACAATTTAAAATCTGATTAATGTTAAAGCTCTGAACAGTCATAATACAAAAACAGTAGCATAGTGGTGGGGGGAGAGTTTTTACATACCTCAAATTTCTTTCTTATCACCAAATTTAAAACATCTTCTCGGACCCCAAACAATTTATCAGAAGCTCAGACTTTACACAAACTGTACATTTTTGAGAGGGTAGATGCAGCCTTGGTTTCTGCTGTCAAACCCATCACAGACCTGAGAAAGATAAATTACCACAGAAGCATAATCCAAACGGACTATGTATTAAAATATCCAAGACTGCCTTCCCATTAGCCTCCTGTGGTGTCAGTGGCTCTTGTGGGCACGAGTCCGAGGGCAGCATCGCGCATCAGTCTTCGGGTTCAGGGCCCAGCAAATCTGAAAGGGGTTTCTTGTGGACAAGGAATTTGGGAGAATGCCTGAGCTTATTTTGTCTAGGCAAAACGGGACAGTCAACTCTCTGGGTGTCATATTTGTTCACAATTCAGGCAGGGCCTTAGAAATGGGCCATTTAGGGCAGTTCCACCCAGTATCACAGTATCCAGGTGGAGCCATTGTGTCTTCTTGGAGGTCTTGGGGCCACCACTAGAAGCTGAGGTCTCTGTTACATTAAGCTTTTTTTTTTTTTTTTTAAATTAGGCATTTAAATGTACTGTTCTGCAAATTGTCTGACAGGTTTGAGGACCATGATCTAGTAAGTATAGCTAAGCCAAACAAACTTTGATTGTATAGTTAGCCATCCTAGGCTAATTCTGAAAACATAAAACAAGATATGAGGTAAAGCTTAATCAGTTTTTATCATGACTGTAAATGTGTTTCTGAGCTAGTCTCAAAGGAAAACTTTCAGTCATAGATGAGTTCATAGCCTGGCCATTCTGCTGATCCTATCACACTGCATCATTACAGACCGAACAGCAAAAGCTTAAAAGATGATGACAAAGCCATGGCTCCACCCCTTTTATCCTAAAACCATCATGGTCATCAGCCATGCAAGAAGTTTAAAACTGGATCACTGGTGTCAAATCACCTGACCCAGCCTCTCCCTGCTGCTGTCTCCATGCATGGAGACTTTGCATGGGCGCAGGGGATATTCAGGATGGGCTAGGGAGAACCTGGACTTAAGTGTGCAGACACAGCCTCAGGAAGTGGAAGCCGGGATCAGGTGAAAGCTTGCTTCCCAGAAAACCTGGACAGATCTGGAAATTTTCTGCCTACCCAAGAGGTGTGTAGGGATCAGTTTTAGACCCAGAAGCACCCATTTTCCCAGCCTTTGCAGGAATCCCAACATTATTGAAGTAGCATCCTAAATCAATAATCTGGAATCCACAGCTTTGATGAGGTTAATCTATGAACAGAAGTTCCTGAAATGTGAGATTACCTCTGAATAAAGGCCTGGCTTTGTTCCTGATGGACTCCTCTCTCTTGGCCACAACTTCACAGAAGAGTGGGGGGAGGGGAGGAAGGTCCTGAACTCAGGAACAGGCACCTAGTACCTCCTGGCAGCAGCTGGGACACAGGCTCTTACTGAATCCAAAATTGCCTCAGGCAGAGAGGGAAGCGGGAGAAGCCATTGGTTTGAACATTGCTGAGTAAAGGAGCTGGGCACTAAACTTTTCTCGGGTATGAAGATGATTAGCAGACAACTACGAGGTGGAGGGAGTGAACCCACGAAGCCTGGCTTTCGGGACTCAGCTTCCCCGAGTCACAGGCACCAGATGACTGATTAAATAAAACAGAATAAGCTAATGGCAAGACAAAGCTATGTTATATAAATGTATGTTTATTGGGAGCAGTGAGGGAGGGAGAAGGGAAGTGTGCACTTCGGGGGAGTGGGGAGGAAGAAGGAGAGAGAAAGGGTAAAAAGGGAGAGAGAGGGGAGGAAGGGAGGAAAGGGGGAGAAAAGGTGGAAAGGGCAATGGAACTAAGATGTTTGGTTATATAGTGAAGGGAGAGAAGCCGGCCCCTAGGTGGAGGGCAGGGTATGGCAGCCACGCCCAGGAGCAGGTAGGGACTTTTAGCAATTATCATTATTAAATTGATGCTAACTTTCTCTAAAATAATCCATTCTCTAGATGACTACCCAGTACCCATTGTCATTTTGTGTGAATTGTTTTGCTTTTGATCACAGCGACCCCTGCTCAGCGGTATACACAATAATATTTAGTGATTTATTTATGAAGTATCTTTACTGAACTACAGAGTTTATTATGAAGAACTTGCCCTGAGAGAGCTGTGTTACTGACAGGATTACAGTGTTCACAGCAGGTACCTCTGGACCACAGAATGTTTTGCATGCTTCCAAATTTGGGATCTCAGGTGCTGAACTCTCTAAAGAGAGTGCCTGTGTCTTGTACTAGTTTCCATATCTAAGCATGATAGTGGTTCCTGTTTTCCAAGAATACTTTCCACTGCTTTCCCCTTCAGGGTTAATCGTCTAAAGGAATAATATCAGTTTAGATGCTTATAATATCAGAATGATACCGTTGGGAGGGCATGTTGTGGATGAGATAATTTTCATAGCAGCCTTCAAGGTGCATCATGTATGTAATCTCCACAGTTAGATTACTTTAACAATACTGTGTGTTTTTTTCCAGTGTGACCTCAGTGCAGGCACAGAGAACATTTTATATACACAATGTGTCATAGGAACCTGCTCTATGCAAATAGCCTTATGAACTCCCAAATGCACTAATGGAATTCAAGAATGGGCAATTTTTTTTTAGGTAAACTGGAAAAAGAGTGTATTCTTAAAATGAATTGCCTGTTTATAATTTATAAGACACCCTTATCCAAATTGATAATGATGTATGTTTGAATAATTCAAGAAACAAGATGTCAATAGCTTTTAGCATCAGGTACCAAGAGAGCATACTACATTTGAATATTAATTTAACTAATTTAGGATATTAGACCATTTAGGATGGTAAGCACATATGCAAACTAGTACAGTCCTTGAAGGGTAATTTAATCAGAAATTGGTTTGTACAGCTTTTCTTTGAAATTATCCTAAATTTTCATTAGAAATATTAGGAATATATGGTAACTTCCAAAGGACAGTGCTGGACATTCCTCTATACTGACTCAACACTGGTTTCTTGTTTTGTGCTGTGCTTTTCTCCTCGTGCAAATCAGTTTACAAGATGAAGTCAATACTAATAATTTGGGTTCTCACTGTACCTTTTGTTTCCAGTGCTCAGGGCTTTGGTAAGGAAGCACTCTGTCACTGAGTAAAAACCCAAACCCCAGTTCTTTAATTTGTAAGATATGTGATGTACAAGCCACAAGAAGACAAGTGAGATGAAGTTCATTTAAAGAACATCTTTGCAGCAAAAAAAGATCAATGAAGTGAAAAGGCAACATATGGAATGGAAAATACTTGTAAACCATATAGCTGATAAGGTATTAATATCTACAGTATGAAAGGGACTCCACACAACTCAATGTGGAAAATGAAATGAGAAACCACACACCCAATTAAAATCGAAGAAGAAAGCGAGTAGACATTTCTTTAAGGAAGATGAAGACATAAAATGGTCAACAGGTGTGCAAGATGCTTTCCCTCGCTAATTGTCAGGAAGATAGAAATGCTTATGATGAAGTGTCACCACACATCTGTTAGGATGGCCACTATGAAATGAACAAATCAGTAGAAATAGTAAAAAGAGAATCAGAAAAGCATAACATGAAAATATGAATTGTCTAAGATGTGGAGAAACAGCATCCCAGTGCACCTAATGGGAGGGTCCAAAATGTTACAGCCTTTATAAAAAATAACATGACAGTCAATCAAATCATCAAATACTCAACGAACTCAGATCTGTATTCAAAGAGATATTTCTGTACTCCATCATTATTGCATTGTTTATAGTAGCCAAGAAGTAGAAATGAATTATTCCCACTGGTAGATGAATGGAGAGTGAGATGTATATATGTGAACCCACACACAAACACACACACACACACACACACACACACACACACACACAGTGGAATATTATTCAGCCATCAAAGAGTAGGAAATGTAATCAAGTGTTGTATAATGAATGAAACATGAGAATATACAAAGTAAAAAACAGCACACTACTTATCTAACAGTAGGCTTTTAAAGTAGGCAAATTCAGAGGAGTAGGAGGAGAATACTGGTTGCCTGGGGCTGGAGAAAAGAAATCAATATATGGAATTTCAATTGTACAAAATGAAAAGGTTCTAGAGCTCTTCTGAACCTTGGAATTGACAATAATGAATGGTTTGTGCAAGACTGTAAGAGGACTGAGTTTATGGTATGTGTTACCTCTCATGTTTTGAAGAACTGTGTAATAGTAACAGAAACAATATAAGTATCATTCATTCAGTTTCCATAAAATCTTATCTAGACAAAAAACAGACAAACAAACAAAGCAAGTAAACAGATGTAAATCAGTACAAGGGTCAAAAGTCAAGGACTATGTAATTCTGAATATTTGTAAGTATGTTTAAGGTAAGTGCTTTAGGAAATGGGTAGATAGATTCAAAGTCATTAAGGATAGAACGATGTTTATTTTGAGTGGAGTATTTTAGTCTAGTATATGCTTCCTATCCACTGTTTTATTTTATTTAATGATGTAAACTTAAATGACACCATTTTCTCATTAGATATGAATAGATGTGGTCTTAGATATGCTCAATAACTCCCTATCCTAATGATCAGATCCAGCACTCAAAAGCAAGATTTAGATACTCCAGGCCTATTGTGCTGTCAAACACCAGCACTGTGATCCTGAAGAGAGAGAATAATGTATGTTCACAAACTATCCTTGGCTTCAGTGTCTGGGTTAAACATGTCAGATATTCATTGCCAATTTGACTATTCATCTAAATCCCTTTTAGGTTTTATATCTAGCCCTGAATATTTGAAAATGACTGCAACTATACTTACTGTGCACAGCCTAACAAAACAAAAACAAATGCTATTTTTCTTTATTTCAATTGCTTATGGTACTTTGTAAAAGAAGAGGAAAATAGATGGGGGTGGGTGACCTAATAAAGGTGGTTCGCTGCAAGCCTGTTGATCTTTGTTCAGTCCATGCAAGCAACATGGTGGAAAGAAGAGCTAGCTTCTACAAGTTTCCTTGCTTGTACTAGCACTCAGTTGTACCCATACAAAGAAACGTGTGCATGAAGCTGCTAGTATGAGCTCTCTCCACTTTCCTTATGAAGGCACTTAGCACTCTGAACATTCTTCTTAGCACTGCTTTCATTGTGTCCTGTAAATCTGGATACGTTGTGCCTTCATTTTCATCGAATTTAGAAAATCTTTCTTTATTTCTCAACAACCAGGTGATCATTAAGTAGAGTGTTGTTTTACTAACTCCCTCATCATCTTAGTATTGTTGTTCGTTATTTGTGCTCAAAGAATCCTGTCTGCCACTGTAAACCACTGCCACAATCAGTCCTGAAGCAGCTTGTCTTGTTCCTATCTTTTGAAAATAAGATGTTTGTCTTAAGACATGTATCAAAAACAAACAAACAAAAAGATATATATCTACTGGTCTGTAAAGAAGGCTCAGCAGTGAAGCAGACTTGTATAGTCATGCGGATCAAAGTTCACATCTCAGGCATCACTCCCATAGCAAACAAGTCAGCCCTTCCATGTGTGTAACTCTAGCTTTAAAGGACTTGATGATGCTGTTGTCTCCTCCCGGAATTCCCAGGTATGTGCACTTGCACATACGTATGGGCAATCACCATGCACACAGAAACACCCACATTGATAATACCATGAAACAAATCACTTTTGAAAGATACCTGTCTACTAACAGATTAGATCATTTACTAGTTTCCCATGATCATATGATCATGTCTTGTTTTCTTTCTTTTTCCGCTAAAAGGCAAGGATCACAGAACATATATTTTGTCCTTTTCCTACTTGCATAATCCAAAAACCTAGGAAGGTTCCTAAAACATAATAGGTTCTTTAAAAATACTTGCAAATATTATGCAAATGAAAGAAAACATGTTACATGTCTCCTTTAGCTATCTCCATTTTGCAGATGCCATAAGATAATTTTTCAGAGTATCTAAGGAGTCAATGAATTTTTGCTGAAGTCTCAGCTATCTAGCTAGAGTCTCATCTTCTATTTATTTGTCATAGATTCAAGAACATTTATTTCAGACTGTATATAAATCTACAAGAAGCTCAATGGTATTGATTTTTGTTGCTGTGTAATGACTGGTCACAGATCACTCCCAAGCCAGGCTACTGAATCCATTTTTGCTTATGTGTTAAAAGCTTATAAATAAGTGGAAGAATCTTCTGTCAGTCATTCAATGTCATCAAGTGTGTATCTCTTCTCTTTTTTTATTTTAGTTTAAAAAGTAAAGGTAATCTAATATCTTTGCAATGATAGAAAGGATGAGAACTAAATATAAAGATTTTCACCAGTGCCACTGTAATTGGACTGAGATTAATCTCCAGTTATTACAGCAAAGCCTAGCCCTTTTAGGATGCCTTGAACACTGTATTTCAATAATTTGATCTTCATGGACAGTGAATTTATCTGTCACAGTCGGTTGTCCTTTCAGCCTTTGAATCGAGTGGCATTTATCCGTATCAAACTCCATTTGTCCATCACTTCTGAAACTGTTGATAATTTCCCACTGCTCAGGGAGCTCAATGTGAAGGTTGACATGGATCATCCATTCTTTCCAGGATGACAAATAGCTTTACATGGTGATCCTCACACTTTATCTTAATTTCTTGGCAAGCATTAATTTAATTTTCTGCTAAATGGATTTAATCTCATGCAGAACCAAAATGAACCCAGAACTACCTCGGAAAACTCCAACATGTCAGAATAATTCTTTTTTTCAACTTAAATGAAAAATAAATATTACTTGGTGATGATTTTTTCAAAATTATTAACCTAATTACTAATGTCGTCGTAAGCCTTTGAGGAACAATATGATTAAATCCCTCAAAAGATTTTGATGGGGTCTGGAGAGATGGCTCAGTGATTAAGAGCATTGTTTGTTCTTCCAGAGCTCCTGAGTTCAATTCCCAGCAACCAAGTGGTGGCTCACAACCATCTTTACTAGGATCTGATGCTCTCTTCTGACATGCACATGTACATGCAGAAAGAGTACTCATATGCATAAAATAAGAAAATAAATAATAAATCTTAAAAAAAAGAAGCAAATTTGGCCTGCAGAGTTGTCTCAGAGGTTAAGAGCACTGGCTTCGAGAAGTTCTGAGTTCAATTCCAGCAACCACAGGGTGGTTCACAACCATCTATGAGATCTGGTGCCTTTTTTTTTTTGGGGGGGGGTTGCATATGTACATTCAGACAGAATATTGCATGCACAATAAATAAATAACTCTTAAAAAATTTTGATATTACAATAAATAAATGCGTTTATTTCTTCAAGATAATTTAACCAGGCTCCTGTGCAGACTGCAAATATCTGTGATGAGGCTTGAAGGTTCTAATCATGATTGAGTTTGCAGTTGGGTAGACTGAAGCTGAGAAAAGGGTTATCAATGAGGAAATTTATATGACATCAAAGTATGAAGTGTGGCTTTCTGAGAAACACCAATAAAACAAAAACTATATGCAAATATGATGCAATATTTTAGGGCATTTGCTTCAGTGAGGCGGCTTTAGCAATGTGTCACAAAGGTCAACAGCATCCTGAATATGAAGAGTCTAAGTTCACCTTGCTGCTTCACAGATAACTTTTATTCTTTCTGTAAACTGAACTTCAACATACAAGTAAAACTAGGTTGAGATTTGTGTTCAGTTTCAGGCAGTAAGAACTTTTTGTGCACTGAAAAGCATGATGAATTACTGTATACGTCACTGCTCAGGATTTGAACTTCTGCAACTTCAGCGTTCTGTGATCCAAGTGTAGTTCTTGGAGTAAAATGCTAACTGTATTTTCACATGTTGATGTGTGGATATAGTAAAACACTTAATGTTTAATATTTTTACATAGAGAAGTGTGTTAGACTTTTATCTTCTTCTGACTTGTACCTCTTTTCCTCACAATTGATAAATAAAGATACATAGAAACCAGAAATTCCAGATACAATTTTCCTTTCAGGTTTTTTTTTTACTTAATTAAATTTTTATTTTTATATTAACTACACCTGTATCCCACCTGTAGTCCCCTCTCTCATTCCCTCCCAACCCCACCTCCTTCCCTCATCTCTTCCCATGCCCCTCTCCAAGTCCACTGATAGGGATGACCTCCTCCCCTTCCATCTGACCCTAGCAAGGTCTCATCAGGACTGGCTGCATTGTCCTCCTCTGGCCTGGCAAGGCTGCTCCTCGCTCAGGGGGAAGTCCTTTCAGGTTTTATGGTAGGATAAATAAACAGTAGGATCTTAAAACAATCAGACATTACATAAAAACAATTTTTTCCACTATATGTTTTTGGTTGTGTATATGAATTTCCATGGAAAATAATGGCATATTAATATCTCAAATATTTCTATGACATACAAAGACATTTTAGGTTTTTAAATATATCTTTAATAACTAATTTAAGTTTGTTTCAGAAAAAAAGAGTTTTAATATCTGTTTTGTATTTATATCTATTGCACCAAAAGTGCAAATTCTCTATTTCAAACCTCATCTTCTATCTGTGTGTGAAATAATTGGATTGGGTTTTTTTCATTAAGGATCTTATTCATGATGACTGTCTTTCTGGTGATCTGCTATTAAACCAAACTTCAGGTTTATGTTTTATGTACAGTCCAAAATATTGTACATTTGGACCTCAACGAATAATCCTGTGCTCACTATGTGTGTATCAGACCTGATATTTATCTCTAAATCATAACTTTGAACACTTAGAGTACTAAGGCCATTCTTCTGTGATCTTTCACTCTTTTAGAGACAGAAGAAGCCAGCAGAATTTTCAGCTGGAAAAAAGGCTGAATTCCACTGAATTTAATTTCAGTGGAAATTATGCCTTTTGGAGGTGTCATGAGCACAGATTTTAGTTTAATCTCCTGTCTGTGATGGCTAACCTTGATTGTCAACTTGACTAAACCTGTAATCAACTAAAACTCACCATGCACACACGTGAGAGATTTTTCCTAATGAGATTATTTGAAAAAATAAGATCCATCCCAAATCTGGGCCTCAACTTTTGGAGGCAGTCCACATATGGAAGATGGAAACTTTTGCTTTTTGTCTGCTTGCCCTAGTTCTTGCTGGCAAGTTCAGTTAACCTCTTGCCAATACATGCTTTCAACTGTTAGAACCTTCCGCCCAATGTAGACTGATGGCCAGAAGCTCTCCTGGGATCTTCTAGGACTCCAGTCACAGTTTGGGACTACTGGTTCACCCAGGCCCGTGAATGTAACAACTACCAGATTTTTAGTATCCTTCACGAGACAGGAGACAGCCACTGACAGAATTCCTGGTTCATGGCTATTCTAATAAATCCCGTTCTATCTGTTCTGGTGGGGTTTTGTTGTTGTTGTTTATTTGCTTGTTTTTAGAGAACCCAACTTATACAGTATTTTAAAGCTCAGAAAGAGAACTCTGTGGTTTAGTTATTTCTCATATACCTTTTTCTTTCCTCTCATTCTTTTTGCACAAGTGGTTTCAACATACTGAAAACCTATGAGAGGATACAGAAACCTCAGTTGGCTCTCTCCTCCTCCTGTTTTCATAGACTGATCCCAGAAAGTTTATTATGCCCAATGGTTGATCACACTTTTATGACAGCACATACTCGTACAACTTTAGAAGGAGCCATGTTTACAAAATTACAAATCTAAAAAGTGAATGGTCCTTGAAGAAGCCTGGAGGACGTGAGGAGCCTGATGATCAAGCCTCTCCAGTCACCTGGGGAAGCTGCCTCTGTTCACTTTCTGCTAGGTTTTTCCCCTTGTCTCTTCTAGTGTTTCATTACGGAGAACATGGGGCTCAAGTCTCTTCATATTTTGTCTTTAGGTAGATGTGAGAAGAAAATTGTTTATCAATAACCCCCCCCCCAATGCAGTATTCTTTAGAGGTTCCAGAAGGCAATTGATAAGATTTTATTCTCTCTCCTCATTGGAATTTACATGTATTGAAGTTTATAAAGTTCAGACTCTCTTTGAAAACAGGTACCAACATGATGTCTTTGAAAAGATGTACTCATAGACAAATATATTGGAATAACATACAGTATATTAATGTAAATTATTGTGAACAAATGATAATTTATAGAGACTGATATACTTCGGCAGCTGTAAGCTTACAAAATGCTTATTAGTGCTAAAATTTAGAGAGAAATTAAGGGTGAAAAAGAAAACACTCTTCAATATCAGCACTGGGCAACGAGACAAGGTCAGCATTCATATTTCATAAGCCTGCTCAGTAATCTTCAAGCTGCTTGGGATGGGAGATGAGATTCTATTTCAAGGAAAGCCATCTTCCCTTTCTGTAACATAGCCTGCCATCCCCACTTAAAATTTATCTAGTTCCAAGTAAATACAAATATTATGTTGGGGAAAAAGTTATCTGGATTTATTTAATGAAAGACATAGAAAAATTGCTTCCCAAATTGAAGTACTTGCTTTTGATATAAGTTCTTCTTCCATTCCAGCAATTACCATATCTAGGTATTATTTAATACATTTAAGAATGTCCTATTCCTATATTTTCCTGTTGTTTCAATTTCTATACATTCTTCCTCTTGTATTCCTCATTGTCTTGTTTTATTTGTTTTTTGTTTGTTTGTGGTTTGTTGTATGGAATAGAATTCTTTTTTACATATACAATTTATTCATATTATATCCTGATTGTAGCCCCCACCCTCACCTCCACCCAGTCTCACTTATCCTCCTTCTTCCTCCCATTCCCTTCCCCTAGTCCACTGAAAGGGAGAGTCCTCTTCCCCTGCATCTGCCCCTAACTTATCAAGTCTCATCAGGACCGCCTGGACCCTCTTCCTCTGTGGCCTAGGAAGGCCACATTGATAGAGGGAAGTGATCAAGGAGCAGGCAACTGAGTTCATGACAGAGGCAAGCTCTGCTCCCCTTACTTGGAAGCCCACGTGGAGACTGAGAGCCTATTGGCTACATCTGAACAGAGGGTCTAGGTACTCTCCATGCATGGTCCTTAGATGATGCATAAGTCTCCACAGGGTCCCCAGGGCTCAGATTTTTTTTACTCCATTGGTCTTATTGTGGAGCTCCTGTTCTTTTTGGGTCCTCCTATCCTCCCCACACCCCTTCCATAAGACTTCTCACACTCTGCCCAAAGTTTGGCTGTGAGTCTCAGCATCTGCTTCAATCCCCTGTTGAGTGGAGCTGTTTAGAGGACCTCTATGGTAGGCTCCCATCCTGTTCCCTTTCTTCCAATGCGGCTGGTATCTATCCTGTTTGCCATTCTGAATGAGAGTTAAGCATTCTCCCTAGGGTCTTCCTCACTGTTTAGCTTCTTTAGGCCTGTAGAATTTAGTATGGTTATCCAATATTATATGGCTAATATCTGCTTATAGTGAATATATATCATGCATGTCTTTTCTCATTGCAAATCACCTTTTTTACAGTTGCTGATTTTAATTACCAAATATCAGATTACTTCACTTTTCCTTCCATTGCTGGGCATTTAAATTAATCCCAATGCTCCCATTAAGTATACAGTGCAGTGAATATTCTGTGCATAAGCAGCTTCTTTATCTTCAATCACATTGTTAGGATAGAGTCCCAGAAGCAGAATTAGTGACTCCAAGGCATTGAATCCTTTCCTTTCTTAAGAGTTTTTTTCCCCTTTCTTTCTTTTTAATACATGGTTTGAAATCACCAACCAAATGAGATACTTTGATCTTTCACATTTTAAATATAAATTTATGAAAGATCTTATTAAGCTAGCATTGATTCCCCCCCCCCCCAGGGCTCTAGTTAAAGTTTTCCATCTCAGTCAGTTATAGGATTAGCGTCCAGACTTGGACTGACTACAATAATTTTAGGTGAAACCATGAAGTTTCTCTTACATCTGCTGAGGGATCATAACTTCCAGTGTTCTTGCTGTCATCTGGACAGAACTAGCTTCATCATGCTAAAGTCCTTATGGGTTATTTTGAAAATTTGTGTTTTTCTTCATAGCAAATAAACAAAGGTCAAGATAATAGGTTTTATGAAGACATAATGTTTTATTATAGTCAATACTGGTGTGATAAACACACTTAAGCAGAATGGGTTTTTAAATTCCATTATTTTTCCCAGCTTACAAACTCATACAACCAGTATTACCACAGTACCCCTGTGAAGAGAGTTTTATTATATTTTATTGCACGTTAAACATGAAGATTTGTCTTCTTGTGTCTTGTTAAATTAATAAAAGAACATGGATGTTATGGATGTTATGCAAATTATTATTTTGTTAAGGATGAAATACGTATATACATACACACACACACACACACATATATATAAATTGCTCTCTCTCTCTCTCTCTCTATATATATATATATAGAGAGAGAGAGAGAGAGAGCAATTTCTTCAAGATTTTTTGCCTGCTTGGCTGGGATAAATAATTGTGTTACTTCAACACCTGTCATTTTATAGCATTTTCAATGCAGCCATCATACCAGATATGAGATGATTTCTGATTGTGGTTTTGAATTAAATGTCTTTAATGGTAATGATTTAGAATATAATTTTATGTGCCTGTTTTTCATTTGGAGGTCATATTTGTGAAAATGTCTATTCTGTTTCTTTTCCTATTTTTATTGAATTGTTCATTTTTCTATTTAATATCATAAATATTTTAGATATTCACTTTTGATAAAATATTCATCTTGCAAACAGTTTTCCTCTTTTTGCAGGTTTTCTCTGTTTTGTTGTTTCTGTGTGAACACTTCCATGATTGAGATAAAGCACCCGTGCTGCTCCTCATTCTGAACAGGTCATTCGTTAAATGGCATGAGTACAGCTGGGCAGTACCAATAGGATTCGAGATACAGAAACAATTTACTTTTCTTGCATTCGTGGTATGAACTCATGGCAGAAAGAGTTTGCACAACTAGAGGAGTTTTGATTTAGGTCAAACTTTAAAAAATAATGTCTTGTACCTATTAGTATACATCTTCATTAGAAACAAATGCTTTTATGGGAGGGATGTTTTATGGGGTTCTAAGACTGGTAGATAGAGAGAATTTTTTCCGACTTTGAAAATTTGTTGTTCATTTAAAAATTATTTTTGTCTTTGAGTTTTTGAAATGTATTGATCTTATAGCTGGAAGTTAGACCTATATCAATTGATCAATGATTGAACAAAAGAGATCATAGGAGATTTTAGGTGAAAATACAGCCTAGAAAAAGCAGCTCACTCTGACTTTGTCCCCAGATCAAGATTTTATTCTAAAAAAAAAAAAAAAAAATAGAAGGGAATTAGAAAGAACTGCTTGCTGATACTGATTTAGTGTTGTTCAAGCACATGCTTCATCAGACACGATATTGGTTTGAACTGCAAAAAGAAACCAAACATGAAAAAAAAATGTTTCATTACTAAATGAATTTAGAATTATGGTGCTAAATACACAGATGTATTGTACAGCAGAAGAGGTAACCTTTTTCCTCATGGTCCACAGTTTAGAATGAGTTTTGGACTCCTGATTAGACTTAGAGCATAGACTAGAATCAAGGATGAAGCTATCTCATAGCTCAGGAGAGGAGTAAGCATGGCGAGTAACATAGGGGAAGAAAACCTATTTGCAAAGGCAGTGCCTTTAGACAAGTGTGGTTCTCAGGAAAAGACAAAGATGCCACAAGAAATAGATGAGATTCGTCTAGTGATGATTAAGTGAAATGAAGTGTGAATATGTCCCTTGCACTGTAGTCACATAGAAAAGAGTGTTGAGTTCATTTGGAAAAAAATAATTATTTTTGGGGCAAACTCCACACCACTTGAGGCAAAGTAAAAGCGTTATGAGTTTCCCACAAGACTGAGCCATAACTCAGTTTGATTTTGTTTCTCCAAACAGCTAAAAAGAGACTTAGCTGATACTTTCAAAAGGGAAATTGAGACAGAACAATTTTAGAACAAGAATATTGCATTTCTCAGGTTCATTTGCTATGACTGCCTATCAACGCAATTACAGACAAACCTTTCTCTCTTTTCTCTAAGATAATAAAAACGATAATTAGCAATCTGTTCCTCCATTTCTTCCCATTCCTTGACCTTGTCTTGCTCTTTAGGGCTTATCATTCACTAAAATTTTATTTAGAAAGAATAGTATTTGTTTTATTTGTAGAAGCTTTACTTTCAGATAGTCAGTGTTTTGCCCAGTGCTCTAACAAGCTCATAGATAGATCCTTGTTACTTCTTTCTTTATATTACAGGCAGTTATTTGAGCATGTACATCTAATGTATATATCCAAAATATTATTTGGATATTTAGAAAGCATAAGTCAAACATGAGAGTTTGTTTAACTTCATTTTATCTTTAGTATTAATGTCAGGGCAAAAATCACAGGGTTTTGATATCTGACCAACCTCTCGGTAAATTTTGACTCCATGTGTTTAGGTTAAGCCTCAGATTTCCCAGTTCAGAAGTGGTGATAATCTACCAAGTGCTGCTTGAGATTATTAGACAGAACAACAGGTAGAAAACAGTGTGTGTGAGCCTCTGTGATCTCAGGAACAACAGATTGTGAGAATGTACTAGAGAAAACAAATGACCTTAAAAATTGTTTGAATCAAAGCTAAGATAACAATCCATGCTGGAAGGGCTTGAAGGGGGGATAAAGGGTATGCTCCCAGAAAGTGAGGTCTCACTGGATGTGAGAAAGCAGCTGGTACAGGAAACAGGTCTTATTGTAGACTATTTTTTAAACCTTATCTCAAGTTCTGAAGACTCTGAAGAACATCCCTTGTTTTCTAACAGATTGTTTTATTGTCATTGGCTCCAATAAAGGGTTTAGTAAACATTCCAGTAACCTGTAGGCTTAGATTTTTCATGAAGCCTACTTTATTTAGGGTTCTTAAGCACCTTTATGCCTCTTCTAACACCTTCCCCTGACCCCTGCAACCTTAGGTAGGAGATTAGTAGGGAAAATGGCTGTAGACCTCTTTTTTCTGCTTCCTGCTGATAAGGGTCAGTGGGTCTTTAAGAAATAACCAGACTCTTTCGGCATGATACCAGTGGTCCAGTCCAAAGGCCAACACCAAGCAACAACATGAAGTCAGCAAAAGCTTCAAGACTCACTTGGATTGCCTAGAGAGGCTCTTGGAATGTTTCTTTCTTCGAAGTCAAGTGCAGAAGCATAAAGATCAGCGCAGTGATGTCAATCCAAAAAGTGATATCTCAGTGCGTGTGGGCCTCTATGTATGTCCTCTCCTTGGATTCCACCCACAGATGTTCTCAGCTGGCCAAAGTCATGCCCCTCGCACGTGAGAGCTCCCAGCAAAAATCACATGCCATCTCACGGGCCAACCTGGGCAAAATACCATGTGCCCAACTTGCAGCAAAATATCACATAACAAAATTCAGTCTTCAAAGAAACCAGCAACTTCTACTTCAGTAACCCAGGGAGCCAGCCCAGCCACATCAAGCAGACAGAGTTATATTAATAATTTCTTTGTCCTTAGTATATCCACTACACCCACTTGTCAGATCGAAGTCAATTGTTAACATTCATGAAGTGTCTTAATTCTCTCCACATTAACTTTATGTGCCTATCTTTATTACTAGTTATGGAGTTTTGGATTATCTCAGTCTATATTATTGCCTTTGTTCTTACATAATGTACGTTCATGTGAACACCAGATAGCGCTTTCTAATTTTTATCTGAGGAGATAACACCTATTCCATAGGTTCTCATAATATTTGTACCTTAGCAGTAAGAAAATCAGTGTAAAAACACACACACATAAGTTACATGTGTGTATTCCAAATGATGATGATGATCTGTGGAAGTAACTAGATAATTTATGAGCAAGGGTGTTTTTTGTTGTTGTTTGTTTTTGTTTTTTTCAACTCTATATGACTAAGGAGGCTGAAAGTACCTCTGAGCAGTTGTTAAAGCTACCATACCTAGAGAGGCAGAAATAGGTAATATGATTTTGTAAATGGTCTGAAGATATAGAAATGATAGATGGATATTTATCAAGAGAAAGGAAGGTGGCTTGAACTATAATTATAGGTAGGCGATGGGAATGTAAAGACTTAATTAAGGCAATGGAATTAGCTCTTCATATCCTCTACTTGTGTAAATTCAATGAACTTTGATCCAAAAACTAATAAAAAAAAAAATAAAATAAACATTCATTTCTACTGACTATGCACAACACATTTTCTTGATGTCATCCTATAAGCAGTGGGATATAATGATTTATGTAACATTTGCACTATGTTAGGTGTTTAAGTGATTTAGATGTGGTTTAAATTATAGAGGAAAATTTGTAGATGTCATATAAAAATATCATTTGATAAAAGGAGCCGGAACATCCTGGAATTTTAACATCCCTCCACGTATACCATGGGCCTTTGTACAGTACCTCCAAGTTGTTAAGATGACAAAATAATGAGTTTAACTTGAGCATCCCACATTGAGGTCTCTCTATTCCAATATAAAAGAGAACAGTTGCAGGCTGTTACAGAAAACAAATGAAGCTGATTAAAGTGACACGTGTTGGAGACAGGTTTGAATGTAATTGACATAGTGGGGATTCATAATGGACTTGAATTAAGCACAGGTCCACTGTGCCAATGTATGGTGAAGAAAGTCTGGCAGACTGATAATCCACAAAACCAAAGAGATTTATTCAGACGAAATGCAAAAAGATGAGGGGAGAAAAAGCCCAAGACACATCCTCCTTAATGAACTGGTAGAACTGAGAGAGACAATGCTTGTTGATTGGATAGTGAGGATGAAAATGTTACAGTAACTTTGTAGAAGTATAGGCAGTCAACAGGCCTCTTCATAGTTTAAATGTTTTGAGACAAGGTTTATCACATCTTCCAGGTTGCCCTCAACTCATGGCCCTTTTGCTTCCCCTTTGTGAGTAGAATGTTTTTGTTTGCAGTTATATTTCGTGTTCTATGTGAAATACTTTTAGCTTATGATGTCAATAGTCATCAAACAAGCTGGATGTGGTGGTGTTACCTCAGCATTCAGGAGACTGCAACAGTCCTGAGAATTTAAGACCAGCCTGAGTTTCATAGTAAAACCCTTCCCCCAATGTCCCTTCCATTCAAACAGGAAAATACAACTAAATATTGGGAGTTGGTTTCAGACTCTCTCTGTGTGGAACCTGAAGGTGCTATGTGAAAGCAACTTAAGCAGTTAGTTTTTAAGGAATTTCTCTCCATGTTTACCCAAGTTTTATCTGGTTTCGGAGTCACCTTACCATAGTAAGGAGGAGGTTAAATTAGATCAGGAAAGAGCTTCTTATCCTGAATGAACCTACACTCACCTCCAACAAAGTTGCTGGCTGGTTCAATCTTTGTCCTTCTTTAGTGTAGATTCACTGTAATAGTTGTTGAAAATGTAAATATTGCATGTCATTCATCTGATCAGAATGTGCCATGCTTCACCCCTGCCTGAGTGCCCTTTGGCAGCTCCTTTTTTTTTTTTTTTTTAACATTTATTTATTTATTTATTTATTTTAATGTAGGGCAGCTTCTTTTATTTATTTATTTTTTTTTTTGTCTACTGGCGTTGAAACAGCAGGTTTTTTTTTTCTTTATTAATTACACTTTATTCACTTAGTATTCCCCCTGTGGTTCTCTCCCTCCTCCCATCCCAATTCCTCCCTTTCTCCACCTTTCGCATGCATGCCCCTCCCCAAATCCACTGATAGGGGAGATCTTCTTTTCCTTCCTTCTGATCCTAGTCAATTAGGTCTCATGAGGAGTGGTTGCAGTGTCTTCTTCTGTGGCCTGGTAATGCTGCTTCCCCCTCAGGGGGAGGTAATTAAAGAGCAGGCCAATCAGTTCATGTCAGAGGCAGTCCCTGTTCCTACAATGGAACCCACTTGGATACTGAACTGCCATAGGCTACATCTGTGCAGGGGTCTTAGGTTATTTCCATGCATAGTCCTTGGTTGGAATATCAGTCTCAGGAAAGATCCCCGTGCTCAGATTTTTTTGGTTCTGTTGCTCTTTTTGTGGAGTTCCTGTCCTCTCCAGATCTTACTGTTTCCCACTTCTTTCCTAAGATTCCCTGCACTCTGCCCAAAGGTTGCCCATAAGTCTCAGCATCTACATTGATAGTCTGCAGGGCAGAGCTTTTCAGAGGTCTTCTGTGTCAGGCTCCTGACTTGTTCCCTCTTTTCTCCTTCTTCTGATGTCCAGCCTCTTTGCCTTTCTGGGTAGGGATTGAGCATTTTAGCAAGAGTCCTCCCTCTTGATTAGTTTCTTTAGGTGTACAGATTTTAGTAGGTTTATTCTATATTATATGTCTATATGAGTGAATATATACTCTGTGCATCTTTCTGCTTCTGGGATAGCTCACTCAGGATGATCTTTTCCAGATCCCACCATTTACCTGCAAATTTCATGATTTCCTTGTTTTTTTTTATTGCTGAGTAATATTCCATTGTGTAGATGTACCACAATTTGTGCATCCATTCCCCCACTGAGGGGCATCTGGCCTG
Organism: Psammomys obesus; assembly: GCF_907164565.1. Taxonomy (NCBI): domain Eukaryota; kingdom Metazoa; phylum Chordata; class Mammalia; order Rodentia; family Muridae; genus Psammomys; species Psammomys obesus. The sequence continues at coordinate 3,225,258 of NW_026596430.1, read as the reverse complement.
TTTCCAGCTTCTGGCTATTACAAATAAGGCTGCTACAAACATGGTTGAGCAAATATCCTTATTGTGTCCTTGAGAATCGTTTGGATATATGCCTAGGAGTGGCATAGCTGGATCTTGAGGAAGCGCTATTCCTAGTTGTCTGAGAAAGTGCCAGATTGCTTTCCAGAGTGGTTGTACAAGTTTACATTCCCCCCAGCAGTGGAGGAGGGTTCCCCTTTCTCCACAACCTCTCCAACTTCTTTTAAAATTGTTTTTCTTGCTTCATTGTAAAACATCCATGCTCTTCCTTTAAAAATGCTGGAAATACCCTTTCCCAGGTCCTTTCAGTGCGGATTTCTTCTCCTTGGAATATTATTTTATAACAAAAACCACATTGATGTTCTATTTCCTTCTTTAGAGATCTGTGCTACAATCAGATATTTGTTGACTGTATTTGAATTCCTATCCATTCACCAAGCAACAAAATGGGACTTCCTATTATTGTCATTCTAATCCCTTCTTTTTTAATCAGCAGGTGACAATGTATTTTGTCCTGCATATTTCACTATCTACTCATGAATTGCCAGTTTTGCCTTTTCAGTGTTTTAAGCTGATAAGAGCAAGGCTTAAGTATTCTATTCATTGTCCTGTGTGTCTAACACTCCGGAAAATATCTGTCCCACAAGATCCACTCATAGAATACTCACTAAAGGACTGAATGAAGGAGAAAGTACATGAAAATTTGAATGGTGTAGTGTCTTAATCAATCATAAGACAGGAGACATCCATTTGAATAAGGAAAGGGGAATGAATACAATGCAAAAGTGCCTCAGAAGAGTTGATATGACTTTAATGCTTTCCTTGCTTTCTCATCAATCTTCTAATTTATCAGTTATTTAAAAATCCAATGGTAAATTCACCAGGTCTTGGCATCCTTTTCTTCTTAAGCACATAGATACAAGCTTGGAAAGCTCATATGGAGATGTTTAGGTTAGCAACATCCTTCACTCACTATGATTATTCCAGAATACTGAAAAATATCAAATTATAAGTAGAAATTTCGAGTTTCTTTTGAATTTTTTAAACCGTTATCTAAATTATAAAAACGCTTCCTGCAATTCATACAATATTGCCCTCCCTTTTCTACATACCAGTACTAGATTTACAAATTACTAGTGGTTGACTGAAAATTTAGTTATTTTCTTAATAAATATTCTTTCTAAAAAAATAAATAAATAAATATTCTTTCTGATACTTCATTAAAAATGTATTACAATAATTTAATTTTTGTGTTTTGTTAAGAACACTGAAATAAATCTGCATTTGAATTTTCAACTTCTTTTTAAGTGTGTTATTTTAGAACAGTTCTCAATTCTCTTGTGCCTTGGTTTCCTCTGTTATCACACATAGTGACATCCTTCTTCCTGCTTTCCTAAACCTGACTGGTATAAAATTTAATAAAGTAATTTGGTAATTACTTTTTAGAAAGTCATCAATTTTCTGTGTTATATAACTGTCTAAAAAAAAAAAGAAAGAAAGAAAAAAGAAACTGCCTTTTTTTTTTCTCTCTCTCTCTCAAAGCCAGTAAATCAGACAGTTCCAGTTGGGAGTCTTAAGTACATGTATTTTAAATAGTCGACTTATTTAAAAATGTAATTCTGCTCAAGGATTAGCACTCTTTTGTCTTCTGATTTGATTTGCCTGATATGTTGTGAAGAGTATGTGATGAAATGATTATAAGTTGTATCTGGAATTATTAAAAGGTGCTTCCTGTCTCAAAGGAGATTATAGTTTCATTTTACAACTTATCCATTTCTACTAGAGAAGGCTCAGAAAGGAATTGGGGTGTGTCAACATTCTGTATCTCCTGATAGTTTTTTGAAAATGAAATACTTAGTGATGGTGAAACAGAAGACTGAAATTTATAAGCTGTATAAATATTTCTTTCATAGTCAAAATTAGGCATGTGGATTCTAACAGAGTATTATAGCTCTTATATCAGAGAACTGACCAAAGTGAATATTGAAATACAAGACCTACAGATACATGTGCACTCAGTTTTTGGCTAGGGGAGACATTGAAGAAGTATGATTGGTATGAGAAGAGAAATTTGGGTAATTTAAGGAAGCATTATTTACAGGGAGTGTAGACACAATTTTCCTAAGATCCACGAACATATGGTGAAAAAAGTGGCTGTAACCCAGTGATCCAGACATTACTTTTGCTCATGTTTTTCCCCAGAAGATAATTAATCATGTTCTCCTTCTTTGAAAGTCCAAAAACATCTAGTACTTGTGTCCTAGTTGGAGTTGCTATTGCTGTAAATAGACACTATGACACAGTATCTCTTATAAAGCAAAACATTTAATTGGGGATTGCTTACATGTTCAGAGATTTAGTTCATTATTGCTATGGTGGGAAGCATGGGGACTTGCAAGCAGACATGGTGACTGAGAGGTAGCAGTGAGTTCTACATCTGTATTGTCAGGAATAGAAGAATGACTTGGCCTGATTCCAGCTACTGAAACATCAAAGCCTGCCCTCAGTGTCAAGCTTCCTCCAACAATGCCACACCTCCTAAGAGTGCTACTCCCTATGAGACTATAAGGGCTCTTGTCATTCAAACTACCACAAAGTTTTTTCTTCCAAATTCTGGATTAATTCTAATTGGAATAAATCAAACTGTGCTAACAACAGTGAGTGACAATGGTAATTGTAGAACATTCCTGAGATCTTATTGAATGGTAGACTGATAGGTTACTCAGTTTCTGGGTCCAGGTCCAAGTTCCCAGGCTCAGAAATAAAACTCAAAGAGAAGAATGGCATCATAGTAGTTGTCTATACATTTGGCTTCTACAGAAAACCTAGGTAATAATCAAAAACAGCTATGTAACTCATTGGGCAAACTGGATTCATGGCCAATAAAGAAACCTAGTCCTAGGGAGGCCTGTTATCCGAGATATCGTTGGCTATTTGTGGCAATACCTCTGCACTTTCTTTCACTATTCATACCCACACATTAACATTCCCTTCTGTTGTGGGCTGATGTCACTCGGTTGATAATCTCTTGACATCACAAGCTCAAAGTCTTCCCTTCTGATCATGAAATCTTCCCCCAAACAGAAATATTTATCTAGTGCACATACACTCATGTACACACACATATAAGCACAAACATATACATGCAGACACACACATGCAGACACACAAAGCACTCACCTAAATGTGGTCATTTTTGTGATAACAATATTGAGATAGTTATTCACTGAGCCTTCATCTATTCAAGAAAAGTAGGTTCCAAGAAAGTAATTGCAGTAGTGTTGAGTGTTTCATTGAGACAGAACACCATAAAACACCACAGCCTGTGCCAGTGGTGTGCCTGTGATGGCTTGAATAAAAATGGCCCCCATTGTCTTATACAAAGTGGTATTATTAGAAGGTATGACTTTGATGGAGTAAGTGTGAGCTTGCAGTAGGAAGTGTGTCACTGGTGGTTGGGTTTTGTGTTTGCACAAACTCAAGCCAGATCCAGTTTCTCTCTCTTTCTTCTGTCTATGATTCAGGTGTTGAACTCTCAGCTACTTCTCTGGCACCATATCTGCCTGTGTGTTATCATGCTTCCTGCCATGCAGATGACGAACTAAATCTCTGAATGTAGAAGACAGCCCCAATTAAATGTTTTCCTTTGTAAGAGTTGCTGTGGTCATGATGGCTCATCTAGAAACTGTAAGAGGGTGGCTAGTGTGATTTGAGGACCCTAGACTGATTACAAACAGACTTGTACTAAAAACTTTTTTCCCCACACATTATTACTGAGTCTGACCCCAGTGCCTTTTCTCCCCCCCCCCCCCCCGCATGTAGTCAAGTTATAGTCTGGTGTGCTGTCAGACAGCACATTGTTTTAGAAACAACCTAGCAGCCATCCCTCTGGTAGAACTACATGGCTATGTACAATGTGCTTTCTTAGCATAATCTGTTAAATGGAGAACATGCTTACCTCCCAACTTACCATAAATATGGACTAAATCTCTACCCACAGAACACAGACATGTGGATGACATTTATTTATGTTCTGATTTTCTGGGGACTTATTGTGGCTGTAACATTAACTCTTGTCTGGGGAAGGTGATAGTGTTTTTGGTTAAATGTACAATTAAGACATATTTGGATCACTTTGGCCCATTCATGTATATCCAGCAAGTGAGGTCTCTCATAATGAGTCTAACATTGAAAGCTATCACCTTGCACTTGACTGTTATCCAGCTGAGGAGAGCCTTCTCCAAATCTTTGAGAGATTGTGACATACTCTGCTGATACCATGCCCATGCATGTGGCACTTCAGCATGCATCGTTTCCCTGGGTTTATGACTGAGTTACTTATGGTATAGCTGAGCATGTCCTATTAATAAGACTTGTGGCACTATGGGTGGCAATGAATGATAATGCAGTTCTCAGTGGGATTTTTCAATGTACAAATGATGAAAAGATGACCCGTGAGGCAAATTGATAATTGTGGCAAGCTCAATGCTTCCCACCAAGGTACAGAGAGAGGTTAATTTATATTTCCCCACAGGTGTTTGTCTGATAGACTGGGGATGTTAAGCAGAAAACAAAACCTGCATTTAAATTAACGTATTATAACATGGAAAAGTAGAACAAGAATACAAAGCAAGCACTATCATCTTTGGGAATGATCACTGAAAATGGTGTTTGTAGTGTCATCTGCGAAAACTCTTCCTGTGAGTTATGATCATCTTGGGTGTTCACTCTTAGGACCAAACCCTTCTAGAGCCTGGCTAATGAGTAAGAGGTAATATTTTTTTACCTCTAAACATTTTTCTTTCTTTCTTTCTTTCTTTCTTTCTTTCTTTCTTTCTTTCTTTCTTTCTTT
>NW_026596430.1:3205377-3220378 GCF_907164565.1 Psammomys obesus | reverse complement strand
TTTCTTTCTTTCTTTCTTTCTTTCTTTCTTTCTTTCTTTCTTTCTTTTTTCTTTTCTTCCTTTCTTCCTTCTTCCTTCCTCTTTTTTCTGATGTGTGTAGACCCTAGATTAATGTTCCTAATGAAGAAGGAAGAATGCAAAGTAAGAAAGAACACAAAAATTGAAAAGTAACTGAAGCACAGACACTGGCTTGAGAGCTAAATTGATTTTACCATTTTTTTAAGACCATAGTGAAATAATGGCCTAGATATTTTTATTTTACATGTTGCACAGATCATTTTGCAGTTTAAAGTTCATCCAAGTATTTAAAGCCCTAGTATTCCTACTTCCTGTGACTTAAATAGAAACAACTTCATGAAATTAAAAATATTTAACTGGCTTGAAACCAACAGAAACTATTGAGAAGGAAGGCCAGGCGAAATTCCAGAACAGGCTCTTGGCAGTATTCTTGTGTCTCCAGTGTAAACTGTTTGGAGAACTGAAGCCTAGTGCAGGGACCAGAGTTCTCAACCCTCTGCCATCTAGAGAGGGTGTGACAATTTACCAACTGATGTGGAATCATTTTAGTATTTTAGCCCTTGGTGTCACTGTGTTGTGTATTCCGGGTAAACAAAAACTCTGACTGGAAAAACCATTTGCTTATTTTCTTATCATGCTGAGCAATAGGAAATTTATGTGTAGCAGAAAGCCACTCAGGGCTTTGCTACAGGCTAGCTATTTACTTTGCAAGTCAGTGAATCTCGGTCCTCCTGTCTTTTCTTAGAAATAGGGAGGTATGTTGCTGTCTGCTTGATAAGGCCTTTGGATAGACAATCTTGTGGATACAGCAATGCCGAGTCAGAAGATTGACAGCAGTTTACCTGTAGAGATTTTTCTCTTGATATTTTTTCTCACACCCCCTTTTTTAATTCTCCGGCAGGAACAACCCTGGAACGTTTCGTTACCAAGGGGTGGATAGAAAATATAAACCAGGAACATTCACTCTTAAGAAGGGTAACGGGAGCTGAAGTTCATTTGTTACCAGCTTTGTCACTAAGTTTTTACAAACCATGACAGTCTCAGTGCTGTCAGCAAGTTATCTTTCAAAGACATATGTTCCGGCTAGCTTGGTGATTCATTCAAAGCAATCATTTCCAACAAGTTGTTTGTTTCTTTGCTTGCTTTGCTTTTCTGTTATTGTTTCTTTAAACCTGTCAGAACAGATTTGGTTACCAATGATCACAAAATATTATTTTTATAATTTTTTATTTTAATTTTTATTTTGTTACAACTTATTCATTATATATCCCAATTGAAGCCCCTCCATCAACTCCCTCTAGTCCTACCCTCTCTTCTTCCCCCGCCCCCATATCCCCTTCCTGTAATCCACTGGAAGGGAGAGTTCTTCTTCTTTGCCATCTGTCCATAGTTTATCAAGTCTCATAAGAACTGCCTAGATCTTCTTCCTCTGTAGCCTGGTAAGGCTACATCGCCAGGGGTGAGTGATCAAAGAGCAGGCAACTGAGTTCATGACAGTGGCAGCCCCAACTCTAAGACTGCATCTTATACCCATCAGAATAGCTAAGATCAAAAACTCAAGTGACAACACATGCTAGAGAGGATGTGGAGAAAGGGGAACACTCTTCCATTGCTGGTGGGAGTACAAACTTGTACAACAACTTTGGAAAACAATCTGGTGCTTTCTCAAAAAATTTGGACTACTGCTACCTAAAAATCCAGCTATACCACCCCTGGGCATACATCCAAAAGATACCCACCATTCAACAAGGACATTTGCACAACTAAGATCATAGCAGCTTTATTTGTAATAACCAGAATCTGGAAACAACCTCGATGCCCCTCAGTGGAGGAGTGGATACAGAAACTGTGGCATATTTACACAATGGAATACTACTCAGCTATGAAAAACAAGGGAATCAAATTTGCAGGCAAATGGATGGGACTAGATCATCCTGAGTGAGGTAAATTAGAAACATAAAGACAGGTATGTTATACACTCATTTATAAGTGGATATTAGCCATATAGCATAGGATTTCCATATTTTTTGTTTTTTAATTCATTAATTAATTCACTTTACATCCCTATTGTAGCCCCCTCCTTCTCCTCACCATCCCACCTCACTATCTGAATCCTCTTCTTTTCAGAAAAGGGGAGTCCCCCCTAACTCTTCTTCTCCTGTGGCCTGGCAAGGCAGCCCTGCCAGAGGGAGAAATCAAAAAGCAGGCAACAGAGTCCATGTTAGATACAGCTCTCCTTACTAGGAAACCCACATGAAGACAGAGCTGCCCATTGCCTATATGTGTGTAGGGACACTAGGTCCAGTTTATGCATGGCCCTTGGTTGGTGCATCAGTCTCTGAAAGGCCCACTGGGCCCTGGTTAGTTGGCTCTGTTGGTCTTTTTATGGAGCTCTTGGCACATCCAGGTCCTTCTATTTGTTCACCCACATTTCCACCTGACTCTCTACCCTTCGCCCAATACTTTGATGGCAGTCTCAGCATCTGTCTCAAGCTGCTGCTACATCGAGGCTCTCTGAGAACAGCTATACTATTCTCTTTTCTACAAACATAGGAGAGTATCGTTAATACTGTCAGAGGTTGGCTCTCTTCCGTCTGGTGGGCCTCAGGTTGAGCCAGGCATTGGTTGTACATTCCCTCATTCTCTGCTCTACTTTTATCTCTGCACATCTTGCAGGCAGGGTAAATTTTGGGTTGAAGTTTTTGTGTGCGGTTTCGTGTTCCTCTCCTTCCACTAGGAGTCCTGTCTAATTAGAGGATGTCCTCTTCAGTTTCCATGACCTGTGCTACTAGCAGTCTCATCTAGAGTCACCTTATATCCTCCCAGAACCTCTCCATGGTCTCTGGAGCAGGAGGACAGTGGGTTTGCAGAGAGAAGAGAAACTGTGGGTGGGGCATCTCTGTGACAAGCTGAAAAACACAATTCTTCTTAATGTAATAATGGGATGTGTTTTGTAGAAAAGTAACCCCATAGGCTTTAGAGAAATACGACTGTTGGTGTATGAATTGCATTTGGTGGGATTTCTTCCCTTCTTCTTTCCCATCCTTCCTGTCTCCCTTATAACCTTCCTTGGAATCTTTTGTTTTTCTACTTCTACCCATAATATTTAGAATTAGTCTCACAAATCAGTTTAGAGAAGCCTCCTAGTTTCATGGAATTCACACGTTGGGAGACACATCTGAACAAGCAGCCTGTATTACTGTAGAACCAGGAAATGCATTTAAAAATGAGTAAGTTGCATGCATAAAGGAACACATGGGTAAGCTTCTAATGCTGTGGGAATTTTTTTTTTTCTGGCTGAATACTGTCTTCTCCCAGTGAAGTCATTACCTTCATCAGCTGTGATCATGTAGCAGGTCTTTCCCCTGCATCTCTGGTGGCATCTCTTGACTGATTTTACTATTTCTCCTCTATTATCACTAAGTTACACACAGCAGTGAAGGTAAGACATACCTTAAAGATCTCTGGTCATGGCAACTGAATGTGGGATTTGTGTTAAGGATAATGCTACCGCATGCATATAAAGGCTTAGAGAATGGAGCAACAAGACACCTGAGGTTTCATGGTGTTTTACCCTATAAGTACACTAGGCATCAGTGTGAGGACGACTGCCTTTTTGGTGAATGTTCTCTTTCTCCCTGTGTGTGAGAGAGGGAAGAAAGCAAGAGAGTGAACCTGTGTGTGTGAAGACCAGAAGTCAAATTGGATATCATTGCTTTTGATGATTACCTTCTCCTTCCTTGAGACAGAGTCTCTCACTGGGCTGGGACTGGCTGATTAGGCCAGGCTGGCAGGCCAGTTAGCAGCAAGGATTTGCCTAACCCCACCCCTTCAGCACTGGGATTATGGCTTTTTAATGTGTGTTCCAGAGATTGCACTCACCTCATTGAGTGTTTTAAATCTTTGTGAGTTACAAAAACAGACTGAAATAGAAACCTTCAGGTGTAATAGTTAAGACGAGGTTTCTGAAACTTCCCCAATTTTAGAACGGCATGATGAAAGTATGATAATAAGATTTAGCCAGCTATGTGTGTGTTTATTTATGTGTGCACTTACACATACTGCTTTCTCAGTTCCATGCTAACTGTTGACAGGAAAAACAAAATACAAGAACAGGTAGGGTAACTTTGAACATGGTAAAATATATTACGAGAGCAAACACTGTCAAATTATCATACCATGCCTATCCAATACCATTTCTCTAATAAAATATTTTTCCTAGAAGATTGTCTCTCAAACCAATTAAACAGGATGCTTTTTAATTTAATGTTCTCAAGTTTAAATTGGGCACCTATGGGACTTCATATGCTTGAGTATTTTCCCATAAGAAATCAATATTTTCTTAAAACCCATGTGGATTCATTCATTCATTGACACTCATTCCAGTAATGTCAATGACAATGTTAACACAATACCAAATAAAAATCCAATACAAGATATGCTGTTTTTCCAAAGAGCTTGAAAAATCAGAATATCAAATCGACCAGTGATTGTAGCGATTTTAAATCTATTGGTTATGACACACTGATGACTCTGTCAGATCAATTAAATCTAAGCCTATTGATATACATACATATTTATGTATGATATACATACATAAGCCTATTGATATACATATTTAAGGGTAGTGGTCAAAATGAAGGCGGAAAGTAAACACAGCAAGGAAATTCAGAACACCACCATCTGAAAATCCTCTGTATCAAAATAAAATCCGTAAAAACAGATATTGACAACAAACACACACATACAGACAAAGAAATAACAACAAAACATAAATAGACAAGGCAACCCCAAAAGAAACCTTATAACAACTCACAAAAAAACAAAAAACAAAAAAAAAAACAAAAAAACAATCATTCAAAACAGCTGGAAGCCAATTCTAAGAAACAGATGAGTTCGTGAAGAATAGTTTTTGTAATATACCAGAAGCACAGATTCTACAGGGGAAGTTGGTGCAAGGCTGCGCAGGGCCTGCATGTGCTGCTGTCCAGCCCCTTCCTCAGACTATTCTACTCACTTAAAACCTTACTAAATAATAGACTTTATTACTAAAACACTATACCTTTTCCAAAGTCGAGAGGTGAATCTGGTGGGATGTTGAACTTCTAGCTAGCATGCAGGACATCTCAGGAAGACAAGGATAATGGTAACTCTAATGACGACCACTTATGTGTCATCTGACCTGGGATCCTCACCTTAGCCACTTACCCATGTAGAATTCCTCAGAGATGTTGTATCCTACCTCCCAATGTGTTGTAATAATAAAACACTGGTCAAGCCCAACTTAGAAAAGAAAAGCATTTATTTCATCTGATAGTTCTCAGGTCAGATGTTCCATCATGAAAAGAAGTCAGAGCAGAAACTCTGGGAACCTAGAGGCATAAACTGATGTGGAGACCATTGAGGAATTCTTCTTAATGTTCTCTTCGCCACAGTTTGCTCAGTGTGCTTTAAAAATAAATAAATAAAACTCAGGACCACCTGTCAAAGGGTGTCACGGCCCACAGTGAGGCAGACTCTTCCCTATCAGTCACTAATGGAGAAAACTGCCTGACAAACTTACCAAGAGACCACTCTGATAGCCACATTTTCTCATGTGAGATTACCTATATTCAGTTATGTCTAGTTATGTCAAGTTGGCAATCACTGGTGACATATGTTCTTCATCTTTGTGAATGAGAAGCATTTTCCACAAGCTTATGATGTACTTATAAATTAACTCTCTCCCTTGCTTCTGATGACTTTCAAAGGCTTATCTCCATCCTCTTCTTTATTTCAAGCTCCAGGCCCACAGTTTAACTAGTTAACATCACTGAGCTTTCCACAGTGTATCTGTCCCACCATTCTCAAACCTAGGGTCATCATTCTTAGTCTCAACTTCCTTCCCTTCTGTGTCCTTGCCATATGTCTTGTTTATAACTGAATAACTAGTTTGCCTCTACTCAACAGACTCCTATGCAATAAATGCTAAGAAAAATCACACCTTTTCAATTGTGCAAACATGCTAATTAATTTTTTTGAGAAAATTTTAGTATCCTGTCCAGGCTTTTGCCTTCTACTATGATTTACAAAAGTTTTCCCCTATACTATTCCTATCTAGTTATTTCCTCCTGTTCAAAGAGACATATTAAAATGTCTTACCAGACTGATTAATGTGCATCAGGCAGCGAGAATAGATGTCACAGCATCCTTTATTTACCTGAGGGTACAGCTCAGTGCAGACACCAGAATCACCAGAAAAGGGGTGATTCTACAGCACCAGCTGTTACCTAACTAACTGGTCATTCACTTCAACTAAAGAATTACATTCTTAATATGCACATCAAGTCATTGATTTACCTGCTATACAATTAATTCAAATATTTACATGACAAACAAAATGTCAATGTTCCGTTTATGTCCTAATACTCTATTTGGTTCACTTTCTCACCTGCACTTGCTTGCCTTGAGAAGAGATCACCATGCTAGGTCTCCCTGCCCCTATTCCTTTATAGACACATTGTTTTTTCTTCCTGTAGTACTTTCCCCGGCCTGTTTTAAAAGTCCGTGATAAAGTGTTTCTTTTTTGGACCTAATAGATGTCATCTACATCCCAGGTTATACATACAAAATTATTCAGCAAAATCTTCCTTTATAACAAACCTCTATACAAACCACAGTGGAGTTAATCACTGACTTCCGATTGTTTTCTCTGTATCCCCACCTCATATAAGGTGCCTATTATTTAGCAATTGTCTATTATTTAGACAATTATTTGTCTCACTCTATCAGCAGACAATGAAGTCACAGAAGGATAGGGACTGTTCTTATTAATTACCTCTATGATTAAAGTGTCCATTGATATTTGTTAGATAAATATCACATTTTTTTACAAATGCAGTATTATAATCATAAAGCACCCTGGTCACTTACAATGAGGCCAAGGTTCTGCTAGTGAAACAGAAGCCATCTTTGACCAAAAGCTCACTGTGAAACAAGCTCAGTGGTCTTCTCCTTGATAGTTTAAGTCAAAGTATTAGCAGATAGGTATTTTCAGAGCTTTACCACAAGGTTGTTTATTTAAGCCTTGATAGCCTAAAGGACCAATAAAAAGTGCCAGTCAGGAAGTGGGGAGAAACAAAAATAAATGGTTCCACACTAGGGGAGTCAGATCAAGGGAAAGAAAGAGCAATGTCTGAGTCCAATTAAATTCAGGAGTAATAAAAGATTCAAGGTGAGGTGAACTGAGGTCATCTGTTCTTTTCTCTTCCTACCTCTGATTCTCCTATGCTTTTGGCTGCATGCCATTTACCAAACACATTCAGAAAACAGGGGGTTAAAAGCACAGATTACTTACTCTACTAAAGTCTGCTTGCTGGGTGTATAGCATGGCAGTAAAGAAGATAATGGCAGAAACGAAAAAAATGGATTAAATCTACTCCCTTTGATTCCAAAGGTCCTAAATTCATTCAGTTTGTTTCAGTGGAAATTAACCCCTAAAAGCCTGTACCTTTCCAATGTGAGACAATCTTCTCCTTTGTCATTATGCAACTGCCTATATAGAAGGTGATTTCATCTGGTAAAATCAGATTTGAAGTGCTAAGCAAAGGAACCTTGGCCTGCTTATTTAGTTTTGAATCCCTACACTTAAAATATGAATGACACAAAAAATGCTTACCTGCTTTATGAGTGAATGAATATGTTGATGGTAGTATTGAATTGTTTCTAATCTAAGTATCCCATCCCAACAATCACTATTTGCAAAACCACAACTGTGCCACCAAAATGCAATACTTGACTTTTGGTTCTCTTGATTACAGGAGAAAGTGAGATGAATGGTGAATGTATAGAAAAATATCCTGGGATATGCAGGTCTTTTGGAAATTTAGAGTAGTCTAATGTGATTCCTATTCAGCTGAAACAAATACAAACAACAAAAACAATCCGAGAGACTAAAAGTCAATGTCAGATTTCCCTAACTAGTGCACAGGTCTCTGTAGGGACTCCTATTCACATTGCTGTTTCATCTCCAGCTAGTGGCCTATTTTCTTACTGTTTCCTGCGCAGTCTCTGTGAGGTGCACTTCAAAGGGTGCTGTTCTTCACAGGAATGATGCCAAGATCAGCATGAGGCTCCCCTCTCCTTGTCACTGTATGTCTCTGTTAGATACTTTCCCAAAGGGATATTGTTCCTGGATGTAGATGAGCTGGTAAAGTGTTTGCCTGCCATGCATGAGATCCTGTGTTTGAGCTAATCCACTAGGCCTGGAAATCTCAACACCTAGGAGGTAGGTCAAAAGCACCTAGAGAAAGACAAAGTCTGGCTTGGAGAGGTGACTTTAGTAGACAAAATCCCCTGTTCCATAACTATGAAGAACTGAATTCAAACCCCCAAAACTTATACAAAGCTTAATGCAATAATTTACTTCTATAAATATTGTTCTTCTTTGGGAGAAATGGAGGCAGAGATAAAAGAATTCCTTCAATCTGGTGGACATACTTCATACTCTGCACAGGGTGAAAACAGCAAAGAGAACTTCTGTTACATAAGGTAGAGAGCAGGGAATGACACTAGAGGTCGTCTTCTGAAACCCAAATGCAAATGGCATCATTGCATGTATGTACTAGCATTTACACATACACACATATGTATGTACACACACATGCACCAATAGAAAAAAACCAATAGAAATTTTTTCAAAGAAATTTAAGGCCATCCTCAGCTGGGCAGTGAGTCTGAGGTCAGAATAGGTTATATAAGAGAGACCATGTCTAAAAAGGGGATAGAGTGAAGCTGTGACAAATAAATATGAAGCATGAGCAAGTTATTTTATTTCTCTTTAAACGTGTATGGAACAAGAGTGTCTGTGAGAAGCTACAAGGAGACCACAGATTTATTAATAAACACAAGAGTCTTGAACACAAAGAACAGAACAGATCCTCCTTATGGCCCTGAATGTCCTTGTTCTGTCTGAACAAAACTGGAAAACAGAAGAGTGTGATGAATAATAACCTATTCTTCAGGATCCTATCAGACCCAGAGTGTAGTATGCTTTGACTATACGCCCAGTTTACATGAACAGAAATGAAGATGCCCATTAATTTTAGCCACAGTCTGATTTTTGTGATTACATTGGCCACAGTCACCATGCATGCATGACTTGTTTTAAGTTCAGGAAACATGTGTCTTAGATTGAGAAGCCCATGTTTGTCAATGAATGCCAAGGATCATTTACTGGGAAGTTTACTCACTAATACAATTAGGATGATAGTTGGATGTTGGTGTGTGCATGCCAGGCTAAATTCTGTTGTTCTTTGTGTCCTTTCAATAAAAAGCTATGAAGTATTCTGCTGTAGCACACATGTGTCATGTATGTATAAAAAAGATGTAACCCAGACATATATCCAAACTCATCTTTAGAAGAACACATATTGGGGCGATGGCTCAGTGGATGACACACTTGCTACTGATATAGAGGGACTTGAGTTTAAGCCACCAGCATCCACATAAAGTAGGGTGGGCATGGCAACCTGTTTACAATCTCAGTGCTTGGCAAGAAGAGGCAGGGGATCTGGGAACCAAGCTGGATATCCAGACTATCTACTCTGCCCGTGGAGGACCAGTGAGAGACCCTGCCTCAGTACATATTGCTGAAAAGAACTGAGGGAGATACTCAACCTCAACTTCAGGCCTCAGTGCACACCTGTGCACATGAGAGAACACAAACATGCACCTCTACAAGTGAACACGAATGTTCAAGCACAGATACACACATGAATACACACCACACACAGATGTGTGAAAAAGAACACTCACAGTGTTCCTTATATATAAGCCGTACTCCAGCCTGAGATTTTTGTTGTTGTTATTGTTTGGTTTTTGAGTTTTTTTTTTTTTCTGCTTTACTCTTTAGCTTTATCGTATATGTATGGACAAAGGTCAATTAGTTGTATAGCTTTATTTGGTTTGATTCATACGCAGAGAACTGCACTGTTTTTTTTTTCTTTATGACTATGTTTTTATTTCAATATTATGTATTTTGGAATTGTTCATATTGCAACCAATAATTGTGTTGCTTAGTTGCTGTCCCACTGAATGTATTCTTTTTTTTTTTTTGCCTTTTTTTTAATCTTTTATTTTTTTTATTAATTACACTTTATTCATTTTGTATCCCCCCATAAGCCCCTCCCTGCTCCCCTGCCGATCCCACCCTCCCTCCCCTTTCTGCATGCATGCCACTCCCCAAGTCCACTGATAGGGGAGGTCCTCCTCTCCTTCTTTCTGATCTTAGTCTACAGTTCTCATCAAAAGTGGCTGCATTGTCCTCTACTGTGGCCTGGTAAGGCTGCTCCCCCCTCAGGGGAAGGTGATCAGCAGGCCAATCAGATTATGTCAGAGGCAGTCCCTCTTCCCATTACTATGTAACCCACTTGGACACTGAACTGCCATGGGCTACACCTGTGCAGGGGTTCCAGGGCCTCTGAAAGCTTCTGCAGTATAGACTGTCAAAGCAGATGCTGAGCCTGATGGCCAACTGATGGGCAGAGTGAATGGAATTTTATGTAAGAAGTGGGAAATAGTAAGAGCTGGAGGGAACGGGAACTCCACAAGCAGAGCAACAGAACAAGATAATTTGAACACAGGGAACTTCTCAGAGACTCATACTCCATCCAAGGACCACTGAATGTATTCTAAAATAGTGAGACATTCTACTTGGCATGTTTTCTTTCCCCTGTGAATGTGGCATACAAGATTACTAGAATGTAATCACTGAATTGAAATTGTGAAGAACATTTATCTACATTTTTTTTTAAATGATGTCCTAGTGTTTTTTTAGAACTGGCTACACAGATTAACTCTCTAGCAAGTTGATAGGAGGGTCTCATTTCATTTCTAGTCCTAACAAGTGTCAGCACACGGAACTGTTAGACTTCCTGAGTTTTGGCAGTCTCATAGCGGCATATCTATAAAAATGGTGTAGAGATGTACACATACCACATATACATGCAAGGAAAAGAGCAGTCACAATAAGTAATAGGATGCAGAGGTTGCTCATTGGATAAAATGAGCAAGCAAGGGCCAGAGCTCTGATTCCCAGAACCCACAAATATGCCATGTGGGTGTATGTAGTGGCCTACCTGTAAGCCCAGCTCTTAGAAGACAGAGGCACAGAGGAAGACAGTGCAGCCAGTCCTGATGAGACCTGATAGGCTAGGGTCAGATGGAAAGGGAGGAGAACCTCCCCTATCAGTGGACTGGGGAAGGAGCATGGGACGGGAAGAGGGAGGGAGGGCAGGAATGGAAGGGGATGAGGGAGGGGGCTACAAATGGGATACAAGTACACACATTATAATAAATAAAAAAATAATTAAAAATGATTACAGAGACAGTAGTTTTCTTTAGCAAAAGTTCCTACTGCAGTGTGAGAGACTTGCATCACTGAATAAGGGGGAGAGAGATTGAAGAAACTCGCATGCAACTGTACATACATGAATCTATCTATATACATATGGATACATACACCCATGAATGAATACCACACACACACACACACACACACACACACACACACACACAAAATAAAACCTTCAAATTATGTCTGGTTTAGAAGAGGAAAATAAGCTAATCTTACTGAACAAATCCAAACTAAACACTACAACTGAACTTCACACAAAAACGTGACACCCATGAAAATTTGTATAAATTACCACGTTGCATTGGTGAGCAATCCACTGTTCTCATTTTGTTTCTCCGGCCCCTTATCTCTGAGATGTATCTTCTGAGCTAACTTTTGCATGCGTGACTCTATGAATAATACAAATCCC
Organism: Psammomys obesus; assembly: GCF_907164565.1. NCBI lineage: Eukaryota > Metazoa > Chordata > Mammalia > Rodentia > Muridae > Psammomys > Psammomys obesus. The sequence goes on along the minus strand of NW_026596430.1, from coordinate 3,208,556 downwards.
TATATAGGTAATGGTTTTCCTATTCATAATAAGTCATATGATCTTTTAGCTATGTTAATTACACTAAGAAATTAATAACAAATTATAATAATGATAATAAACTATAATGAATATTATTGATAATGTACAAATATTATTTGAATTTTTTATTGAATATTTGGATTACACTTGACTACATTTAATGGGAAGTGTAATTTTGAGTTGTATTGTCATGTATAGGGAGTTTTGTGTAAAAATAGACCTAATGGTTGAAAAGTATGCTTTCCCAGAGATGCAGGGAAGCTTAAACCTTTTTCTGTGCACAAGGGAGATGGTATAGGAATTAAAAAAATGGTATAGGAATTAAAGAGAATATTTTTCTTTTTTTTCCACTCCATTCTCCCCTCCCAATCCCACCCTCCCTATTCCCCACCTGTGTCCATCTCCCAGTCCACTGAAAAGGGAGGTCCTCCTCCCCTTCTTTCTGATCCTAGTCCATCAGGTCTCATCAGGAGTGGCTGCATTGTCTTCTTCTGTGGCCTAGTAAGGCTGCTCCCCAATCGGGGGGAGGTGATCAAACAGCAGGCCAATCAGTTCATGTCAGAGACAGTCCTTGTCTCCATTACTATGGAGGCCACTTAGATACTGAACTGCCATAGGCTATCTCCATGAGTGGTCCCTGGCTGGAGTATCAGTTTCAGAAAAGACCCATGTGCCCGGACTTTTAGGAACTGTTGCTGTCCTTGTGGACCCTGTCCTCTCCAGTCTTACAATCTCCCACTTCTTTCATAAGATTCCCTGTACTCTTTCCAAAGTTTGGCTATGAGTCTCAACATCTGCCTCATTATCTTACAGGGTATAGCCTTTCAGAGGCCTTCTGTGATAGGCCCCTGTCCTGTTCCCTGTTTTCTTCCTCCTCTGATGTCCATCCTTTTTTGTCTTTCTGAATGGGGATTGAGCAGCTTAGCCAGAGTCCTTCTTCCTGATTAGCTTTCTTGTGTGTATAGAATAGCGCTTCCTCAAGATCCAGCTATACCACTGCTAGGCATATATCAAAAAGAAGCTCAAGTATGCAATAAGGACATCTGCTCAACCATGTTTGTAGCATCTTTACTTGTAATAAAGCTGGAAACAGCCCAGATGCCCCTCAGTTGAGGAATGGATACAGAAATTGTGGTACATCTACACAAAGGAATATTACTCAGCGATAAAAAAAAAAAGGAAATCATAAAATTTGCAGGTAAATGGTGGGAACTGGAAAAGATCATCCTGAGTGAGGTATCTCAGAAGCAGAAAGACACACAGCGTATATATTCATTATATTCTCACTCATAAGTGGATACTAGACATATAATATAGGATAAACATATTAAAAAGAATTTTTAAGTGTAAGAAATTTCTAGGTCAGTTCATATCACCCACTATAGATACAGAGGCATCATAAAACTCCATTTTGATTTCTCTCCTACGTGGTCTTGAGCGGAATACAGCAGCATCAACAAAATTACTAAGTATTCTAATAGAAATTGGGTAGCTACCCCTACCAGTCACATTGGAAGTGGTTGGATGCAGGGATTCTTTCTTGCATAGGTTTGTGGTTTCCTTCTATATGGCCAGGGGTGTCTCTTCTCCAACATAAGAATGTGTTCAAAATCCAACATCCATTCATGTTTAAAGTATTGGAGAGATCAGGGACACAAGGCACATATCTAAACATAGTAAAGGCGATATACAGCAAGCCTATAGCCAACATCAAACTGAACGGAGAGAAACTTAAAGCAATCCCACTGAAATCAGGGACAAGACAAGGCTGCCCACTCTCTCCATATCTCTTCAACATAGTTCTGGAAGTCCTGGATAGAGCAATAAAACAGTTGAAGGAGATCAAGGGGATACAAATTGGAAAAGAAGAAGTCAAATTATCACTATTTGCAGATGATATGGTAGTATACGTGAGTGACCACAAAAACTCTACCAGGGAACTCCTACAGCTGATAAACACCTTCAGCAATGTGGCCAGATACAAAATTAATTCAAAAAATCAGTAGCCCTCCTATATACAAAAGACAAAAGGGCTGAGAGAGAAATAAGGGAAACAACACCCTTTACAATAGCCACAAATGGCATAAAGTACCTTGGAGTAACCCTAACCAAGCAAATCAAAGACTTGTATGAAAAAAAAAAATTTCAAGTCTCTGAAGAAAGAATTAGAAGAAGATATGAGAAGATGGAAAGATCTCCCATGCTCATGGCTTGGCAGGATTAACATAGTAAAACTGACCATCTTACCAAAAGCAATCTACAGATTCAATGCAATTCATATCAAATTACCAACACAATTCTTTACAGACCTGGAAAGAAAAATTCTCAACTTCATATGGAATAACAAGAAACCCAGAATTGCTAAAACAATCCTCTACAATAAAAGATATTCTGGGGCTATCTCCATCCCTGATCTTAAGCTGTACTATAGAGCAACAATAATAAAAACTGCATGGTACTGGCATAGAAACAGAATGGTATTAATGAAACCGAACAAAGGACCCAGAGATAAACCCACACACTTATGGACACCTGATCTTTGACCAAGATGCCAAAACCATACAATGGAGAAAAGACAGCATCTTCAACAAATGGTGCTGGTCCAACTGGATGTCTACATGTAGAAAAATGAAAATAGATTCATACTTATCACCCTGCACAAAACTAAAGTCCAAGTGGATCAAAGACCTCAACATAAAACCAGATACATTAAATCGGTTAGAAAAAAAAGTGGGGAATACCCTTGAACTCATTGGCACAGGAGACAACATCCTGAACAACACCAACAGCACAGGCTCTAAGAGCAACAATCAATAAATGGAACCTCATGAAACTGAAAAGCTTGTGTAAAGCAAAGGATACCATCATCAAAACAAAACGACTGCCTACAGATTGGGAAAGAATCTTCACTAACCCTTTATCTGACAGGGGACTAATATCCAGTACATAGAAAGAACTAAAGAAGCTGAAAAGCAGCAAACCAAGTAATCCAATTAAAAAATGGTGAACAGAGCTAAACAGAGAATTCTCTGTAGAAGAATATCGAATGGCAGAGAAACACTTGAAGAAATGCTCATCGTCATTAGCCATCAGGGAAATGCAAATCAAAACAACCCTGAGATTTCACCTTACACCCATCAGAATGGCCAAGATGAAAA
>NW_026596430.1:3152877-3200377 GCF_907164565.1 Psammomys obesus | reverse complement strand
TCTATCATATACACAGATGTGCAACTCTATGGAATACATATCATCCGAGACTGTGATACATTTCATAATATAAATTTACTTTCATTCTATATACAGCTTTGATTGACAAATATCTTTCTAAGTACCTGTCCTCCTTTTAGGACTATTCAAATAATCAATGAATAAAAAATGTTTTCAGAAAGTTTGCCAAAGTGACCAAAATTCTAATAATATCTTCAATGAAATATTGTGTGACAAGCATAGCCCAACTAATGCTAAGGATTACCTCTGTTACTGAATTCCATTTCATACTCAGACAAATATAGAATTGACAATACAAAATACTGATTTAGCATATAAAAAGCAACATTCTGCTTCAGTTATTTTATTTTTAATGAATTTAAAATTCTTTGAACTATCTTGTACTATCCAGGATGTTCCCTAAGCAAATGAGTATTCTGTTAATTAATTTGTGTGAAAGCCTTTCACTGCATTCCAGAATCATGCACTCTTTCTTTCTTTCTTGAAGATTCTTCTAGCAGAATTACATTTTGTCTTTTTTTTTTTCCTTAGGTCTTTGTGAAATGTCTTCCATTTATAGATACCATCTGGCCTAATGAGATTCTAACAGCTTCTACACACACTTTGTCTTTCTTTGCATTTAAATATTTTTGTTAGAGTCATTGTTGGATGTGAAATGTAATAAGGGAGTATATGGGTGCATGTTAAATAACTTGAACATTTTTTCCTTATTTAATGGAAGTAATTATGATCTTTCTGTTTGATTTACTGATTCTGAGTGTTAAGGTTGAACACTGGCCAAAATAGTTTGTCTTACTTAAATATCAAGTAATCCTAAGCTAAAACTGCAGTGTTGCTCAGTGCTGGGAATAGTCTAGGGATAAGTAATTGTGTAACTGATTAAATATATCTCCATAAGATCAGAAGAGGGGTGAGAGCGACGGCTCAGAGGTTAAGAGCCCTTTCTGAACTCATTGCTCTTGAAGAGGACCCAGATTCAATTTTCACCACCCACATTATGACTCACAAACATCTGTAACTCCAACCAGAGGTTCTGACCCTCCAATTGTCCTCTGCAGGCACCAGATGCACATTTACACTTATTTGTGTCCACTTATGGACTTGTGGTAAAAACACTCATACACATAAAATAAAATTCTAAAATGAAATTTAGCGAAATATTGAGAGGAAATCTTCATTGAGATGTGAATATGCATTTTCAAGCATCATAATCTCTGTGTGTATGTGTGTGTGAGAGAGAGGAGATGGAGAGAGAGACAGGGAGATTCTAGAAAGGGAAAAGAGTGAGACAGAGAAAAGAGAAAAGGGTTTAAAATAATAAATATACATGTTCCTCAACATAAAATGGAACTACAATCTGGTCAACAATTGGTTAAGTAGAAATATTGTAAGTTAGCACTGCATTTTACATCATAAAAACTGTGGCTTGGAAATATTACAACTCTATTGGTTACCCTTATGTGCTTTCCTGACACATCTCAGTATCAGGAAAGTACTATATCATGTATTTCTAGCCTGTGGGGAAAATAATCAAGATTTGAAATTTGAAGTCCAGTTTCTGTTGAATAAGTTTTGCTTTGTACCATCATGAAGTTGAAAAGGTGTAAATTGAAGGAACCATTGCAAACCCCATTTCCAGAAAACTCCATGTGAGGACATTCTGTGACTGTTACCCTTCAATTCAACAATAATACAAATTAATCACATAATCAACAAATCCCACTATATAAAATCATGTATATGTTGCAAATCTTATAAATGTTTCAACTAGAAAAGAAAATGATAGCAATAAACCTAAATATATGTCTTGATAACTTTTGCCATATTTGTGGAGATCTTGTAACCTGGGATAGCTATGCACATTATAGAAGCAGATGGTGGTTAAGAATGTGGTTGTGGAATGAGACACACAAAGACAGACTCCAACCCCTCAGATTACCAGTTACTGGATATTTCTTAAACTTCCCCAGGCTATAATCTGAGTTCAATAGATGTAATGAGACATCATGTCTAAAAATGTCTCTAATGCAAAGGAAATATTTAAAGTGTGTATTTGATTATGAAGCCATGTTCTCTTAAGTCTGAATTGTTCACATGTGAGAAAAATTGACACGGAGTAAGAGAAATAATAACATTTCTTATTAATTAGCCATTGACAAACATCTCTGCCTAGTGTTAGTGTTTGGTGTCAGGAATAATCCAGTACGAGACCTGTCATAATAAAGTTTCAAACTAGTTACATCTTACAAACATACATTAACCTGAAAATGTTTTTATTAGAAAGTAGTATTATCACCAAACAAGCAGTATTCTTTCGTGAATTGCTGGAATTATATTGTTAACCTTTCCTTGTTTAAAGAATGTTTGGAGCCTTTACACAGAGTAATTTTTTTTTTCTGATTCAACTCCTATTTGTATTAGGAAATATAAACACATTTATAGAGGTCAAATTAGCATTGTAGAGGTTTTATCTTGGAGGGCATCCTGTGACAGGGCCATTTAGGTCTTCAGAGCAAGGTAGAGGGGAGGTTAGTCTGAATGGGCAATTTCCCATTAGTTGGATTGATCCTTGATTTTATCATCAAGCTCACGTTTAGAAAATCCCATTGTGAGGTATAATAGATGACACTTGATACTAAAAATCTACACTCCAGACTGAACAGTTCAGAAATTAATGCCTCCCATAACTCCAAGAGATTTGATAATGAAGGCAGCTCAATGGAGGTCAAGGAGAAATGGTATTATGTGTGCTCCCCCGTGAATCAATGTAATCCTATTGCTTTTCCCCAGATGTTCAGTTTTGCCATGAGCAGCTACAATGTGATCTCAGTGACTTTCAGAGAAACCCTGTGAGGTGATTCTGTACTAACTGGAGGCTTCATAAAACCTGTTTATGAGTAGAATGGGGGTAGCGGACACAACATGTTCCTCTGTCTCTTGAGAGCTAATGAAATGGTCTCAGTATTTCCTGGCCTATGATTTTTGACTGTCTAATTCACCCAACAAGTTCTGATCATTTAGAGATTTTACAACTCTGTGGCCACTTCTGGTACTATAACTTTAAGGCCTGCCCAATAGGAATTGCATTCCCACACTGCTGAGCACTCACCTAGCTCTTCATTGTCATCACATAGATATGAAAGGCCATGACTTTTCCCACTTTCCTGTCCTACCTCTGGACTTGAAAGGCATCTGAATGTTATAGATTATCTCCCAGGTTTCTCACTGTGAAGATTACAGTGAGGATGGTCAAATGAGGACTGTGATGGTGAGCATGCAGAAATATCACATTTACTTGAACATTTGTGTCCAATATATTCCCTTAACCTTTTAGCTGTGTGGAATGCCAGGCTTGAATAATAGGTGAATATTAGTGAAACTACTGCAGCGCAATAATGTTTTAGAACAAAAATTATTATGGCCCAAATAAAAGCAGCAGTAAGTTGTAACAGCCATAAGATTGAAGTGATTGCTAGGTTCTGTGTCCTGAACTGGACCCCCAGGAAGATGGACTGTCTAATTTGCTTAAAAATATCCCAAAGCCTGTCTTGGAACTTGGCCTCGTAGAAACTCTGTTAGGTTATTTGAATGAAAGAATGAGATGATTTCTACCCATGTACATTATGAGCTACCGTAGTCAGATGTGGACCAGGCAAGGGTTATTTAAAAACCCTTCAAGATTTAAAAACCAAAGTGAGTTCAAAAGCCCTTGGTTTCTTCCATTATCAGTATGGCTATAGGAATATTAATGTTCTACTTCTCTAACACTCTCTCCTTAACAAAAATCCCTCAAGAAATAATTATCCCCACTTTACTCTGGATATGTTTGCTCTCATCTTAGCCAGTTTCCCATAAGCTGGCTTCTTCATAAATTTCCTCTGAACTGTGTGTCTGCGCTGGAGCTGATACCAGATAGGTAGAGAAAAGCCAGGCCCTGAAGCTGCTTTTCTCAGAGTCTATCACCCGTGTGTGTGTGTGTGTGTGTGTGTGTGTGTGTGTGTGTGTGTATTGCATTATGGAACAATTTTGCATGGTCTGGAAATAGTATATTTTATTTATTGCTTCATCACCTGATAGACATTTGGAGTAACTTCATGATTTGATTACTGACAGTAACGCAGCTATGAAGATTCTTTTTAAAAGAACATACTCTCATTTCTCATGAAAATATATTGAGGGCTAGAGTTTCTGGATGACAACTACTTCATGTTCAGAACTTAAAGAGACTACTTGTTTACTTCTCCAAGTGACAATGCTATTGACATTCCTATCTTCAGGTTGTGAAGCTTATGATGTTTTTTTTCTGCATATTTTCCAATACCTGTTTTTTGTGTGTATGAGTGTGCAAATAATGTATCAGTATAGCATATGCGTGATTATGAGCGTGAAAGCCCCAGCACATGTCGATACCAGAGGAGGACGTTGGGTATCCTGCTTTCTAATTCTATACAACGTTTTCTTGAGACATGGTCTCTTACTGAAGTTAAGACGGTGGCTAAGGAGCTCCAGAAATCCTCTCTCCATATCAACAGTTCAGGGGTTGTAGGTGTGTATGCCACACTCAGGTTTCTATCCGAGGAGATTTGGATGCAGCTTCTCATGCCTGCACAGCAAGAATTCTTTTTTAATTTTTACTTTTATAATAATTACAGTTTATTCACTTTGTATCCCAGCTGCAGCCCCCTTCCCCATTCCATCCCAATCCCACCCTCACTCCCTCTTTTTCTCCTATGCCCTTTCCCTACTCCAATGATAGGGGAGATCCTCCTCCCTTTCCATCTGACCCTAGTCTATCAGGTCTCATCAGGACTGGCTTCTTTGTCTTCCTCTGTGGCCTGGTAACTCTGTTCCCCCCTCAAGTGGAGGTGATCAAAGAGCCAGCCCATGAGTTCATGTCAGAGATGGTCCCTGTTCCTGTTATTGGGGAACCCTCTTGAACACTGAGCTGCCATGGGCTACTTCTGTGCAGGGGTTCTAGGCTACCTCCATGCATGGTTCTTGTTTGGAGTATCGTCTCAGAAAAGACCCCTGTGCCCAGATTTTTTGGTTCTATTGCTCTCTCTGTGTTCCCTCCAGATCTTTCTATATCCCCTTCTTTCATAAGATTCCCTGCACTCTGCCCAAAGCTTGGCTATGAGTCTCAGTCTCTGCTTTAATACCCTGCTGGGTAGAGTCTTTCAGAGGCTGTGTGATAGGCTCTTGTCTTGTTCCCTGTTTTCTCTGTCTTCCGATGTCCATCTCATTTGCCTTTCTGAATGAAGATTGAGCATCATACCCAGGGTCTTCCTTCTTGACTAGTTTCTTTAGGTGTACAGATTTTAGTATGAGTATCCTATACTATAGATCTAGTTTCTACTTATAATTGAGTATATACCATGTGTGTCTTTCTGCATCTGGGATACCTCACTCAAGATGATATTTTCTAGATACCATCATTTGCCTGCAAATCTCATGATTTCCTTGTTTTTAATTGCTGAGTAGTATTCCATTGTGGAAATTACCACAATTTCTGTATCCATTCCTCAGTTGAGGGACATCTGGGTTGTTTCCAGCTTCTGGCTATTATGAAGAAAGCTGCTATGAACATGGTTGAGCAAAGGTCCTTGTTGTGTACTTGAGCATATTTTGGATATACACAGCAAGCATTCTTATCTCCTGAGCCTCCAGGAGAGGCTTATCTCCAAGACCTCACTGTTCCTTCTTTGCTTTATGGCTTTAGCTGTATTTCTTTAATAACTGACAATGCTAAATGGCTTTTCATGTGCCCTCAACAATTTAGATCTATCTTTTTGGAAAAAAAAGTATATGGGTATGATGCCCTCTTTTAAGTAGTTTATTTTCTTGTATACTGAGCAGAACTATGTATTACTATCTTCTAGAGATAGGTCTACGGTTTGTGAGATAGTTCTCTTTTTTCATTTGCCAAGTTATATTACCTTAATTATACTCCAAAATGTGCCACCCTCATATAAACCAAAATTATATAAAATGCTTTCTAAAACTTGAATCTGTTCTGTCCATGAAGGATCATTATCTTCCTTCTAGATTTACAAAATTCTACTATGTACAGCATTTAAAATAAATCTAGGGTCATGGTTAGTCCTCATTTGTCACTTATTTTCCAGCATTTTTGTATTAATTTCTTTTTATCACAATGATATGGTAAGAATAGATGTCTTGATTTCCCTCAGAGTTTTGCTGAACTATAGGAGAGGGCACACAGGGAAATGGATCATAAGTGTTACAAACAAAACACCTCATCAAACACCCACACTGCCTTACTTCTAACAACAGGAACTAACCAGCTACCTCATAACAGAATGATTAAAATAAAAATCACAAATACAATGTTTGCTTATTTTAATGATAGAAGGTGCTATTAAATGACAAATACACATATATACAGAAAGGAACTATTCAGAAAGTAATTCAGGTTGAAATATGAACCATAAAGACACATATTAGATACTGAATAATTGTAATTCTCAATTACTGTTCCTTATACAAAATTTAATTTTAAACCCACACCCCACAATGCATACCTAAAAGTCTCAGACATGCAGCCTGGAGTAATTCAATAACTTTATTTTATTAAATATTTGGTAAGAAGATGGGAAGTGCATGTTTTTATTTTCATATTATTTTCTATTCTAGATATTTATGATTCTTCCTAGCTTATATTTATAGAAATAAATAATTAAAGTCATATTAACCACAATATGTGAGCAGATCTTACAGCATAGACAATCTTTCTTCAAAATTCATGTGCTTTTTAATCATAAGTTCAAACCCTCAGTACCACAAAAGCAAGATAATCTAGAAATACTCTCACAACTCTGACTAAAAAAAAAAGGTTTTATGAGTGGCCTCCAGCAAAACTTCTTTAAAACTCTCCCATGTTTTCAGCATACTGTACTAATTTCACCCGTTATCTTTACTCAGTATTTCTTAGTGTTTTCTGTAATAATTAATTTATCCTGCCCTCTGCACTCCTCAATTTATATCCACAGCACTAGGTCTTTTGCACAGATGATGAGAACTAGCCACCTTAGACTGAATGAATGAGTGTTGTACTGCACTCTGCCCAAAGCTTGGCTATGAGTCTCAGTCTACTGAGTGTCTGCTAGGCTGTTTCATTACAAGCCTAAGAATGGAGAACTGATAATTAACAAGAAGAGAACGATCACTCTTACAAAACTGATGAGAAATGTGTATGTAGAAGAGAAAGAGAGATGATAACTTGACTCTGAGACAATTTTTTTCTGGCTAGACAAGTTTAAATCTTTGTTCTAAGTTCAACACTAATTCATGACCCAAACCAGAAAGTTTAACATAAAATTTGCTTGATATTAAAGTAGTATCAAAACTGGTAACTCTCCAGCATAAGGTCATAAAAATTAGTTTTAACACTGATTTTAAACCTAAGTTTACAGTGATTGAAAGTTTAGAAAGTCTGTATGTATTTTTTTAAAGTTTTAACAGATGGACAAGACTCCGGTACACATCAAATCAAAACAAAACAAAACAAAACAAAAAACCAAATGTCAAGTTCTGAAGTTGCTTTAGGATATTAAATTTTGCTGTTGAGTATCCCCTAAGAAGTACCCCAGGAAGATAAATAATCATATGAAATATAACCAAATGCACAGAAAAGATGACTGAGAAGTGAGAAAAATAAACAAAAAATAGACAGTAAGAAACAAACACCAAGAAATTCAATTGTGGGTGTAATAATAACATAGAAACCACCAATGATCAATAATAACTATGTGAAAGAAATAACAGGGTAAACATATTCTAGAAATTACATCCCCACCAAAATTGCTAGATTACTTTTATGTAAAGTCATAGAACAGCCATTTGTAGGCCTCATATTTATTGTGTTGAAAAACAGCTACAGGGGTTGTAGCGTTCACTAAGCAGCTAACAGCACTAGGTGCTCTTGAAGAGGGTGCAAGTTAAATTTCCAGTACCCATGTGGCAACAACTGTCTTTAACCCCAGTTCCGGGGGATCCAATGTCTTCTTCTGGCCTAGGTAAGCAAAAACACACGTGTAGTGCATAGAAGACATACATGTAGGCAAAACACTCATACAGGTAACCTGAAAATGAACTTAAAAAGAAATGCAGCTACAATGACAAAGGAAAGAATTTGCATTAGAATATGAAGGTGGATGGAGTGCTTACCTGGGAAGCAAGTGTGTCCTAAAAGGGGATCATCAATAAAATATAGTTTTGGGATATGGGTCATAAGCTCACGATGCACTAATCTGACCTCTTTTTATAATTATATATATATATATATATATATTTATTATATATATATATATAATTTATATATATAAATTTTAGAACTTTGTTGTGTAAGACATGGTGAACAAATGGAAAGGTTAAAGCAGAAACAAATGTCAGAGTTCTTGTAAATAAAAGGGGCAAGGTGTTTTTGGCTAAGGGGGACTTCAAAGTTTTCCTATCTCTCTTGGGACCTAAAGAGGATAAACCCGTGAAGAAAATCATTGCTCTGCTCCTTATGCTGCAGCAGCCAAGTCTGAGAAATATAAAATCTCATTCCATTTGATCTTGATAAGCTGTAATTCCTGTACACTCTGTCTCCATCCCCACCTTCCTCTTCCTCCTTTGTTTACATAATGACAAGTTTGATGATCCCTGTGAGAGCCATGGTGTGTGTTCTTATCAGAGTGTTTCCCACCTGGATGGCACTGGCATAGACTGGGTAATTGGTTGCTTATGGAGGGATGGAGCATGCTATGTGTTATCAGGGGTTTTGCAGCTTTCTCTGTCTCTTTCTAGCTTATCTTACCTCAACTACAGCAACACTAATTTCCATGATTTGCTGATTAAAACCTGAAGAGTAATGTAGGTCCAGGTTTAAAGCAATCGACCTGTAGCTAGGAGCAAATGAGACCTTAGTGACCACCTACTGAATGAGTTCATATTTAAGGAATTAACATTCAAACACAATGTTATTTAAAATTAAATTTAGGGGGAAACAGTTGAAGGAGGATGACTATGTATGCGCACAGACATTCTGTCTTGAGAGAAATACACATATTCTGCTGGGTACAGATACTGACCATAGAGTGAAAGTTTTGATGAGGCAAAATGCAATCAATCATATGTGTGTGTGTATATATATATTATTAGTATGATTTGGAAATAGAATCCCAGAGGAAACTCAGCTCATGAATGCTGTCCCAGTGTAGGCTGCACCTTTTTGGCAGTACTGGAGACATTATCCTCTCCAGCCTGTAGATGTTGCTGAGTTCTATTTCTCAAGGTCTTCTGGAGTGTCAGGAAAATGACCCTCGATGCTAAGCTCACGGGCTTATTAGACAGAGTCACTAGTTAAAAGGCAGCTACTTTCTTTGTTGCCTTGGAGACGAGTATGCTATAAAGGATTTTTCAGTGAGCTCTTGATTGCTTGTGGCCTTCAAACTAAGAGCTGAGTAAAATATATTTTCATTTTTCCATCATTTCTGAGCTTTGAAATTGCTACTTAGTTTAGAAAAGATTGGCTTTTTTAGGAGATGTCAAGAAAATATTGTCAGTTTCAGAAAAGATATTGAACACAGAGACGATCTGCCCCCTTTGTTGATGTATTTTATATACAAAGTCCTTTGTTGAGGAATGACACCCCAGTTTACTCAGGAAATGCTCAGTTTGTATTTTGTCTGGCACCACATCAGGTTTGTAATTTGTTCTAGCTATTAATAGAATATTGCTAATAATCATGCTACTCAGATGATCTGAAATGGTTTTGACTGACTTCCATTCTGGCTTTCAGTTGCTAAGTCTTAGGTGTAAATGAGATGCTTGTGCAAAGAAAGCATTTTCTTGTTTTCACAAGCTTAGGTTTTAGTCATCTCTGCCATCATGATTCCTCTTAATGCAACATTGCTCACTCTCTCTGTAGAGTGCCATGTTTGCCAGCATACCAGTGTCTTCACAGGCACTGGAGACTTGGCACAGCGAACTTCTGTTTTCAGGAGTCTATAGGAACAGAACTTCATTAGGCAGAGTAGCTCCCAGAGACTTACTAGTGTATCAGGTTTTGGCAAGTCTCGTACTGGAAGATACTAAGCCAAAAGGAGGAGCGCACATGGAAGCAAATCAGATAGATCATTAGTTGGGAGGTTGTCAAACATGGCTGGGTAGTGAGAACTCAGTCTTCCTGTGATAGAATCTATAGAGGTTAGTGTAAATACTGTTGTTATGTTGGTAACTTTGTTTACCGTAGGGTGAAAAACCCACCACTGTTTAAGGTATTGTTAGATAAAGCATAATTATTTTATTTTTTAGATAAACCTCATCTGTAATAATAACCAAATAACCAACAATGAATGCTTATTTTCCTTATTGCTGAGGAAGCTAATGATAAATACATATCTTGTACACAATATTTATTTATGTTTACCAAATTTCATGAAAACTATAGTTGTGCAATTGTGTGCACCAAACGTAGACAACTCAGCACTGTTGAAGGAAAGCATCTACTTGAGAAGGCATTAGTCACTGAAGATATTGTGCTTGATGATGAGGACTTAGTACCTCCCCTTGGGTAGCTCATGGCAAATGGTTGTTACCTATACAAACTTCACTCATGTTCAATTGTAACGTTATTATTCAAGAACAGAAATCAGAAACCAGGTAACTAAAAAATTTTGGAAATTGCGAATAATGAAACAAAGTTAATTTTCTGTCTGTTGAGTTAACATGTGCTTTTAAAGAGATGTGACTTAAGGCAAATTTCATTTCCTTCAACTCACAGAATCAAACCAAATATTTGGGAAGTACATTCCAATGCAGTTAAACATCTCACAGTAACCTTAGGCTACAAGAAAGTTAAGTTACCAAAGTTCAACAAGGAATATCGTTTTTGTACTCAACTTCCCACTCTCTCCGAGGTTTAGCCAGGAATCTCTCTCTCTCTCTCTGCTCTTATTCTTTCACATTAGCTCTTGACCTCTTGTTTTGTAAGTTTAAAACACAGACAAGTTTTGGGGAAGTCCCATGTCAAAAAACAATGTTTTTTAATAAATGATGTAAACTGGGGAGCAGACGTATTTAAAACACACTGTGGTATATAAATAATTCATAGATAAACCCAAATAACCTTTAGCAATCTATCAATACATCAAGAACCTTTTGTTGTCATGGTTGAGAGGTGTGTTTGGTAAAAGTGACTTTAAGGACAAAACTAAATTACATCATGAAACACATTTTGGTCGGATAGTTTCTATTTTTCTATGCAACATCCATATTTAAGCACTTCACGAAATCTTAAGGATTTTGTTTCTTCCATTAGCCATTGAGCTGTATTCCCAGCGCAAAAATATTAAGTTTTTAGAAAATGACATTGTCCAGAAGCCACATTGATGTCCCTGGGCAGTGCTGCCTCCTAGGGCCTTGTCTGGTTTTGAGGTCCCACTACACCTAAGACTTGTGTTTGCTGAGGTGTTGCCAGAAAACGTCTAGAGGACCGTAATTTGTGCTCCTGCTGACTGAGAAAAGCAAAGAGGCTGCTTCTGCTATGATATAGATGATTGCAGATGAATGGTTGAGAGGGAAGGACATGAAAGTCCTCTGTAACAACCCCTGCTCCTATCCCAACTCCCCACCCTCACCCCAAAATTAACAGCCTAGACAGAAAGCCACAAAAGAGAACTCTTAAGAAAAGTTATGGACTGAAGAGCATGCTATCAGAGACAGGTCTAAACAAAGGTATTGATAAATATATATAGACATAATAAAATAGTTTTAAATTAATGTTGTATTATTTTAAGTAATACTTAATTAAATTACCATTTAATTACTTAAATGATAAGTAATTGTGTTTTTACATTATTATAATATATTATATTTAAAATATATTGCTTTCAAATTAATGGCTCATGTGAAAGCCCTAGAAAAAAAGAAGAAGCAGACACATGCAAAGGAGTAGACGGCTAGGAAAAAAAAATCAAACTCAGGGCTGAAATCAATCAATTAGAAAGAAATAAAACTATTCAAAGAATCAATGAAACCAAGAGCTGGTTCTTTGAGAAAATCAATAAGATAGACAAACCCTTAGCCATACTAACTAAAACACAGATAAAAACCAACCAAATCAGCAAAATCAGAAACAAAAAGGGGACATAACAGACAATGAGGAAATCCAAACAATCATTAGGTCTTACTACAAAAGCCAATATGCCACAAAATTTGAAAATTGAAATTAAATGAACAATTTTCTTGATAGATTCCATTTACCAAAATTAAATCAAGATCAGGTAGATAGACTGAATAATCCTACATCCCCAAGGAAATAGAAACAGTCATCAAAAGTCTCCCTTTCAAAAAAAGAAAAAGCCCAAGGCCAGATGGTGTCAGTGCAGAATTCTACCAGACCTTCAAAGAACAGCTAACTCCAATTCTCATCAAACTATTCCACAAAATAGAAACAGAAGGAACGTTACCAAACTCATTTTATGAAGCCACAGTCACCTTGATACCTAACCCATACAAAGACCCAACAAAAAAAGAGAGCTTCAAACCTATCTCTCTTATGAACATTGATACAAAAAATACTCAATAAAATACTTGCAAACTGAATCCAACACATAAAAGATGAACAAGAAGACTTCATTCCAGGCATGCAGGTGTGGTTCAATATATGGAAATCCATCAATGTAATCCACCATATAAAAAAAAGGAAGAAGAAAAACCACGTGCTCATCTCCTTAGATGCTGAAAAAGCATTTGACAAAATCCAACACCCATTCATGTTTAAAGTTTTGGAGAAATCAGGGATACAAGGCACATAACTAAACATAGTAAAAGCAATATACAGCAAGCCTACAGCCTACATCAAACTAAACAGAGAGAAATTTAAAATAATCCCACTGAAATCAGGGACAAGGCAAGGAGGCCCACTTGCTCATATCTCTTCAACATAGTTCTTGAAGTCCTAGCAAGAGCAATAGGACAACTAAAGGAGATCAAGGGGATAGAAATTGGAACGGAAGAAGTCGAAGTATCACTATTTGCAGATGATATAATAGTATACATGAGCAATCCCAAAAATTCAACCAGAGAACTTCTCCAGCTGATAAACTCCTTCAGCAAAGTGGCTGGATACAAAATTAACTTAAAAAAAATCAGAAGCCCTCCTGTTTACCAAAGACAAAAGGGTTGAGAAAGAAATTAAGGAAACAACACCTTTCACAATAGCCACTAATAACATAAAGTACCTTGGTGTGACTCTAACCATGTAAGTGAAAGACATGTTCGAAAAAACTTCAAGTCTCTGAATAAAGAAATTGAAGATGGAAAGAACTTTCATGCTCATGGATCAGTAGTGATCCATAGTGAAACTGGCTATCCTGCCAAAAACAATCTATAGATTCAATGCAATTCCTATCAAAATACCAACACAATTCTTTACTTCAAATTTCCCAACTTCAAATGGAGAAAACAAAAAACAAAACAAAACAAAACCAGAATGGCCAAAATGATCCTTTACCACAACAGATCCTCTGGAGGTATCTCCATCCCTAATCTCAAGAGCAATAGTACTACAGAGCAATAGTACTACAGAGCAATAGTAATAAAAACTACATGGTACTAACATAGAAAGAGAATGGTGAATCAATGGAATCGAATAGAAGACCTGGAAATAAACCCACACACCTACTGACATCTGATTTGTGACAAAGAAGCCAAAACCATACAATAAAAAAAAGACAGCATCTTCAACAAATGGTGCTAGTCTAACTGGATGTCTACATGTAGAAAATACAAATAGATCCATGTTTATCACCTGAACAAAATGAAAGTCCAAGTGGATTAAAGACCTCAACATAAAACCAGACACACTAAATCTGTTAGAAGAAAAAGTGGAGAAGAGCCTTGGACTCATTGGCACAAGAGACAACTTCCTGAACAGAACACTAACAGCACATGCTCTAAGATCAACCGTCAATAAATGGGACCTCATGAAACTGAAAAGCTTGTGTAAAGCAAAGGAAACTTTTGCCAGAACAAAATGACAGCCTACAAACTGGGAAAGGATTTTCACCAACCCTATATCTGACAAAGGCATAATATCTAGAATATATATAGAACTCAATAAGTTAAAAAGCAACAAATCAAGTAATCCAATTAAAAAATGGAGCACAGAGCTAAATAGAGAATTCTCTGTAGAGGAATATGGAATGTCAGAGAAACAATTAAAGAGATGTTCAATGTCCTTAGTCATCAGAGAAATGCAAATCAAAACAATCCTGAGATTTCCCCTTACACCCATCAAAATGGCTAAAATAAAAAACTCAAGTAACAATGCATACTGTAGAGGATGTGGAGAAAGAACCCTTCTCCATTGCTGATGGGAATGTAAACTTGTACAACCCCTTTGAAAATCAATCTGGCACTTTCTCAGACAATTAGGAATAGTGCTTCCTCAAGATCCAGCTATACCCCTCCTGGGCATACATACAAAATATGCTCAAGGGCACAACAAGGACATTTACTCAGCCATGTTCATAGTGGCTTTATCCAGCCAGAACCTGGAAACAACCCAGATGTCCCTCAACAGAGGAATGGATACAAAAAGTGTGGTACTTTTACACAATGGAATACTACTCAGCAATTAAAAACAAGGAAATCATGAAATTTGCAGGCAAATGGTGGTATCTAGAAAAGATCATCCTGAGTGAGGTATCCCAGAAGCAGAAATGGTATATGCTCACTTATAAGTGGATATTAGACGTATAATATAGGATAAATTTACTAAAATCTGTACACCTAAAGAAGCTAAGCAAGAAGGCGGACCATGGGTAAGATGATCATGTAATCTAACACTGGGAATTCTTCTCCATGCAAATAAAATATCCTCAGCATCCATCAGCTCGAGCCCACCATGAAACTTCCTTCCACACCCCAAGATTCGTACAGCCTTTGTTCACCCCGAATAAATCAGACAAGCTCTTTTAACCATTGTCTAAGAGAGTTGCTCTCTCAGGGAGTGCCTAGCTAAAAGGCTGAAACACCTGAAGGATTGTTTCAGAAATGGCCTTCTCCCTCCAGGTGCTCACCTCTGGACTGGGATCCTCAGATCTCTCTGCCTGGCTAAACTTCATTTCTTTTGTACAGCGCTTGCATACTCCAATATCTGGATGGTCTGGAAGGAAGAAGTGGACCAAGGTGGCTGTTTCACCCAAAATATGTAACACTAAAACCCTCAGAGAAGGCTTTCTCTTCCCAGCACTCCCATCCTGGAATGTCCTGCTCTGATTCAGTATTCCCAGCCTGGTGGGCAGTGGCTCCTCAATGCCCTGAGGGAAGAGCAGGCTCTGCACTGACAGTAGTATTTTAAATTTATACATTTATCTAAATTATCATTTATAATTTTGTGTAATTTACATTTTCACTCCCACCTTTATTCAAGGATAAGGGTTATGAGATTAATATGAGTATTAAATTATTTTGTGATATGAACATTTACTGTGTGATCTACCAACTTTTATTAAAATATAGGAAATAAATAAATAACAACAACAATAAAAAAAAACTAGCTCCACATGTTTTGTTGTAATTTGCTTTTTTCAGCGGAACTTCCCAACACCTTGCTCATAAGTACATTGCATGAAATTAAACATGAACCTAGGCACTATAGAAATAATTATTCAATATAACTTCATATTTTGAGAAGTATAGGGTTAGGGCTCCAGGCTATGCAATTAATTAGTGACCTATCTGAATTAAAGCCACAACAACAGTAAGAAACTGCCTGTGTTGGCAGCGAATAGGTACACAAAAAAACTGTCTACATCTGGCCACCCCATTGCAGACAGAGAAAGACTTACAGAGGCTAGATCCCAAAGAGAGAACAAGAATCCATTCTCAATTCTCATGGGAAAAATATCTAAATTTCAACAACATATTCTGGGTGGAATTATTTATATTGCAAAATTAATATATATTGTTTTATTCACCTTATTTTTATATTTTCCTGTAAAGAGTGTGCCCTACTGCAAACCATTAACTCAAATATGATTAGCAGTAACTCAAAATGTAAATCTTTTCAAAGTAATCCGTTTGTAAAATAACATTCGCAAGACCTTTTACAGCACTCATGTAAAATTTGAACCTTCAATCCACTAATAAAATGACTTCCTGAATTCTTCCTTGTAAATGTTGATCCTAGGCTCAACCTGTTTTACCCACTCAGTGTTGTTTGGCATGGGCTTGTTTTGAGAAACAATCAATCACAATCTAACTATTGATTAGCCTTTCTGTTTTCTTCTCAAAGCAGGCGTATCACTCAGAAAAATTTTGTAATGCCATTTTCATGAAGTCTTGATCTACCCAGGATTTGACAGATTTAAGAAGAAAAACAGAATAACTTGTTGCCTACCTCAGGGTAGAAAATAGACTGTGGTTAAAGTACCAGAAGTATGAGAAATTGAAGTCCGGAGGTGGCTCACTCAACTATCCAGGAGATGGGAGCGGGGCAGTGATGAAATTGTCTTCTATAAACAAGGCTGGCTAAGGCTGGTGCTCTCCTTCTTTATGAGAATTAAATTTGTTCTGGAACTTCTCCACTCACTGAACAGCAGCTTTTGCTTTTTCTTTGTACCTCAAGAAAACACATTTGGGATCTAGTCAACAGAAGAAGTTAGTGGTATGCACTTTAGTTATTTTCCAGGTGGTTCCAATGAGTTGACATACTTGCTGGCCTGGTTTCTACTGTTATTTAGAGGTAGCAGACATGTGCTTAATTCTCTGCCTTGACATCTTGTGCTGAATTCATTTATCTCATTGGAGTAGTGGATGGATTGTAATCCAGAGGTTCCAAGAGTCTGTGATCCATAGATGGCTCAGCAGCAATTCTAAATCACTGGCTGATGAGTTAGAGATGTTCCAGTCACAGGACATTATTTGTAGCTTGGAGTGCCTCACTCTGACAGTCATAAAATAATCTTTTTCTAAATTTAATATAATAAATTATTAGTTGTATTTGCTAATTGGTTATGAGTTAACAAAGACATTCAAAATAATCTGACCTCCAATCTCCAATGAAACAGCAACATCCCATCCCCAAAGAAACAAACAAGCAAAAAAGCTATCATGAAGAATCAGGTACTTTAAACTTGGAGTCGGTAAAGTTAGCAGAAGTTTAGGGTCTGAAACTGATTAGTAATGTTAACAAGAAAATCTTAAACCTCTGATCCCTTGCCTACACGATGCATAAAATCCTTATCTCTTGGATTGTAAAAATTAAGTAAAGGGCATGGAGTATTTAGGAATAGTCAACGGATCACATTTGTTGTTAAAACTAACATCCCTATACTCTTTTGGAAATGGATGCCATTATTGTCATTAGAAATAAAAATGTAGGGCCAGAAAAGAAACTAAGGCAAAATTACCCTTCAGAATGAGCTTGCTTAGGAGAGGGTCTCTAAAGGACCAGAGTAGGCCTTCAGGCCCCAAGAAGAGCTTCATTAGGAGACAGAGACTCAACAAGTAGTGGGACATTAGAAAAGGTTGCTTGATAATAAAGTAAAAGAAAGCAAATACTCGAAGAACTTTAGGGACATGCTGGAAAATAGTTCATTGAAACTTTCACTGTCAAATTTTTATCCAGTGAATAAATACGACAATCTTGGTAAAAATCACATATTGATGAATTATCAGATATTTATGTTATTTCTCCGTAATTCTCCATAACTTATTAGACACAGGAGTAAGTGACTAACTTTGCTGAAGGAAAACTTCCTGGGCCTGACCTTAGTCAAGATTGAGAGACATGCCTGAATTATTTCGAATGATCAGTTTCTAAGATAATAAACCAACAAAAGTACGGAGAGACCAAAAGACCCTTCTGGAGGAAGGGAACTAACTGGCCTTGGCAACTAAATGTGATGTATAATCTTGATTTCCATGCTTTCCAGAGATACTAACTAGTGACAAAATTTGGATCCCCATTCCTCTGACAAAGTTCCTGGCGAAAAGAAAAGTAAAGGTGCCGAGAATTTGAAGCACCCAGCTATGCTGCATCTGGAGTCAGGAAACAGAATGACCTTTGCTGCTCAGCTTGCCTTCTTTTCATTCAGTTCCAGACTCCAGCACATAGAATGGTGCTGCTTACATCTACAGTGTGTCTTTTCTGTACAGTTCAACCTTTCTGGAAACACTGTCATAGACACACCCAAAGGTGCGTTTTCATGATGATGCTAAGTCCCATGAAACTGAAAAGGATATTGAAAAGCAGAAGGCACAGTATCTCTGTATTTCTAACAAGAGGTAAATGCATCAATAGCTATACTCTTATTTTGATATTATTCTATCTGAGTAGGGTGTTAAAACTTTCATAGGGTTACTGTGAATCATGTCAGCATATAATTATCAAATGTTTCTGAAGAGGTAATTATTAGCACTATTTTTCAAAGTGAATGTTGTTTTAGGGTTATGTCAAATGTAAAAGAAGTAAGTGGACTGACCCAGTTCATCTCTCTCTCTGCACCTCTCTATCCATGTGTCCATCAAGATGTCTCTATGAGAAGCTGAGCCTACAGTGTTTAGATGACAAGGAAGACATACCCAGCTCTGTATGTCAGAGCTACAATGTTAGCTCCTCCTGCAGCCCACTGAGCTTTCTGATAAATTCTGGGAACTCCACTTGTCTTGTGGGGATAAATATCATCAAGATGTTAGATTTTTCTGATCCACTTTGAACTGCTAAGATTATGAGAGCTAGATGAAAAAAAAATCTGAAAATCTGTCTGAAGAGTTCATAAATTTTACTAGAAAGAAACCTATGTTTCTTTTGTATTCTGTTATTATTTTTCTTGTGGCTTTTTACCAATTATAAAACCCAGTTTCTTTATTCTGAAAAATGGGTATAAATGGGTATAAATATCTGAACCATAGTTTCATTAAGTTGGTTAAATAACAGAGTAGGTAGTAGATTAAAGATATGTTTCAGTCCTGGAATCTTACTTGGGGGCAAAATACTAGCTTAGCATATAGAAGGCCCTGAGTTCAATCTTTGGCACCAGAGGGGTGGATCTTCTCTACTTCTCAACCTATCATATGGCATTACATGATCCTACATTTTACTCAAATATGGATTGCCTTTATTATTAGGGTATAAATTGGAACAATATACTAAATCCTTCCTCATGGATGGGTTGACCCTAATCTGGTACTTTGTTTCCTTATTGAATCAGGAGGCTATGGCCCTGCCCTCCTTTGGTTAGAGATCACTTTCAATGTTTCTTGATCCCCGATCTATGCCCCTGGCCTTACACATATGTAGCACTTTCATACTGAGATGTTATGCTCAACTCCATCACTTGTTCTGACCAAGAAATGCTCACAAACAGAGCCCAAACAGAAGTTTGAACTTTCTCTTTCTAGATACAGTGGAGTGCCCAGTTCAGCCTAGTCCCAGGACAAACAGATGAGAGAAGTGGAAAAAACAACAATAACAATTTTTCTACCATGGCTGTTCAGATAACAGGTACAGAATTGACCCTCAGGCAGAGTTGACCATTGTACCCAAGAGCAGATGCAGCAAAAAGAAAGACTGGATAATTCCATTAACAATTATTGTTCAAAGTCTCTATGTAATACATACCTTTCAGTAAGGAATGCACTTACAGTGTATGAACAAAAAAGTAATGGGAAAACTTCCACAACTTTAAATAACACTGGAATTTTCAAAATAACATTTCCGTCTGCCCCTTCCAGGTTCAATATTCATTTAGATTCCCCTATTCACAGAGCAGCACCATATTACTTTATCAGAAAGAATAGACTTAGGAAATAAAGTAGAAACTACTGAAGAAATTGAAGTATTGACTTCTTTCAAACTCCCCACTCTTCTTCACATGTCTCCAGGGTTCAGTATGGAAATACAGACTTAACACAGGCCCCAGACTGCTATTTATTTCTGGAAGCATTTCAGCCACCTCAGAAGTGTTCTATTACTGGACAAAGGAAGATGACTTTCATTTGGGCTGAATTTAAGGAGAGATATTAATGAAAACATGTCAATTGTACACTATAATCAATTACAATGTTGTTCTCACCTTTAACGACATGCATTTTAACATTTCTTAAGCAACTGAAATTACAACAAATAGTGATATTTTTTTTTAAATCTCACTTCTACATTTGTGAGATAATCTTGCTAAAATAAATAGCTCTTCATCCATTTCTGTAGATTCTTCAGGTAGTGTGGTCCTCCTGGCAGCAAAATGGATGTGTTTTTCTTGAGTATAACATGTAACATTAACTTTTAAACCATCTCCTCAGTAATGGATTTTGAATGGCCATGCTGCAAGGGGAATCAGCGGTGCTGTAGTCCTTCTTTTGAAAGCAAAGAAACCTTGTTTTAAGAGAGCGGAAATTGGAGTTGGTATTCAGGCCAGGTTTCAGTTTCTGGCAACTGCATTCTGAAGAGAGAATGGGACACAATTGAACTCCCATAGATTTCCTTACTCACCTACTCTTTAACAGTCACAGCGTTAAAGAATAAAAAGCTTGCATAGCAAATATCAAGATCGCGTGAGTGTGAGTGTATTATATATGTGGGTGGACAGACATCCATATTGAGAACCTTTTGCTTTTTCTCTCCATCTTGAGTTTTCAGAACAGAGTCTCTCACTGAATATAGAGCTTCTCTATTGGCTATATTGACTGGCCAGCGAGTCCCAAAGGTTCTCCTATCTCTGCTTCCCATCCCTGGGTTACAGATGGATATAGCCACATCTAAGCTAGTCTCCAGTCTGTCAAGATAATTTATTTTAAAAAGTGAATCCTCCCCCCTTAGGGGGAGGTGATCAAAGAGCAGGCCAATCAGATTATGTCAGAGGCAGTCCCTCTTCCCATTACTATGGAACCCACTTGGACACTAAACTGCCATGGGCTATATCTGTGCAGGTGTTCTAGGTTATCTCTATGCATGGTCCTTGGTTGGAGTATGAGTCTCTGGGAAGACCCCTGTGTTCAAATTTTCTGCTTCTGCTGCTCTCCTTGTGGAGTTCTTGTTCTCTCCAGATCTTACTATTTCCCACTTCTTACATAAGATTTCATGCTCTCTGCCCAACAGTTGGCCATAAGTCTCAGCATCTGCTTTGATAGTCTGCAGGGCAGAGCCTCTCAGAGGCTCTCTGTGGCAGGTTCCTATGTTGTTTCCTATTTTCTTCCTCTTCTGATGTCCATCCTCTTTGCCTTTCAGGATGGTGATTGAGCATTTTAGTCAGGGTACTCTCTCTTGATTAGTTTCTTTAGATGTACAGATTTTAGTAGGTTTATCCTATGTTATATGTCTATATGAGTGAGTATATACCGTGTGTGTCTTTCTGCTTCTGGGACAGCTCACTCAGCCTTACTAGGCCACAGAAGATGACAATGCAGCCACTGCTGATGAGATCTGATAGAGTAAGAGCAGAAGGAAGGAGACGAGGACCTCCCCTATCAGTGGACTTGGGGAGGGGCATGTGTGAAGATGGGGAAGGGAGAGTGGGACCAGGAGGGGAGGAGGGAGGGGCTTATGGGGGGATACAAAGTGAATAAAGTGTAATTAACAAAATAAAATAAAATTTTAAAAATGTGAATCCTATAGTGAAAGTATGGTTTAATTTAAAACCAACAAACTAGAAGATGTCTTTGCTTAGCACCATCACTCAGAAGCTGTAGAGCTCTTTCATGATCTTTTACTTGCTTAACTGGTGCCAGTTTTCTAAGAATTGAGAGAAAAACATGTGTGACACATATTGAGAGGAAAAATGTGGAGAGAATAGTATTTATATTCTCATTTTGTGATGATACAGACCCAGACTCCTAATTATCCTTGTCTGTAGTTATGAAGATGTGTTTGGAAGTGAATCTTTACCACATGAAAGCATTCACTGGTCCACTAAGTACTTGTATAATTAGCTTCCACTCAATCATCTATTTCCACTTAACTTTACCACTCATCCATCATGTCTGTGTGAATCATCTCTAATTGATTTCCAAATGTCACATCTGGCAATACACCATAAATACAAAGCCAATCAATCACAAAGCAGACCTGCAAATTTCCCACCATTGTGTGCAGTAGTTCATGCATCCTCGATAGCAATATTGAAAATTACTCAAATCTTATACAGGGATATTGCCAATGATGAATTTGAAAACAGGAGAAAGAAATAAAAAGGGAGGAGAGGGATAGAGAAGGAGGCAATATGATGACTGATGAAGCACTAAAACTGCCAAAATTTTAGTGGTCTGGAATATTCTGATAAAAGTTACTTTTGTTTATTTTCTAAACTGGCATATTTATGATTATTCTAACAAACTGCGTGTTAAATGAACTTCATATATGTGGCAGTTATGAGAACTATACAGAGAATACACAGACATTTTAGCATGTTGTACATTGTGTGTTAGAGTGTCCAAAGCGTTTTTCCTAATTCTTTTAGTATATTAATTTTAATTTTTTCCTTTAGAATTTATTCATTATATATCCCATTTGAAGCCCTGTCCCTCAAACTTTCCCAATCCCACCTTCCCTCCCTCTTCCTCCATATATCTTTCCTGAAAGAGAGAGTTCTCCTTCTTTGATATCTGCCCATAGCTTATCAGAACTGCCTGAATCCTATTACTCTGTGGCATGGTAAGGCTGCATAGCCAGGGTGAAGTGATCAAAAAGCAGGCAATCGAGTTCATGTCAGAAGCAGCCCCAACTCTGAGATTCTATCGTACACCAATCAGAATGGCTGAGATAAAAAACTCAAGTGACAACACATGCTGGAGAGGATGTGGAGAAAGGAGAACCCTTCTCCATTGCTGGTGGCAGTGCAAACTTGGACAACCACTTTAGGAAAACAATCTGGTGCTTTCGTAAAAGATTGGGAATAGTGCTACCTGAAAACCCAGCTATACCACTCATAGGCATATACTCAAAAGATGCCCCACCTTTCAACTAGGACATTTGCTCAACTAAGATCATAGCAGCTTTATTTGTAATAACCAGAATCTGGAAACAACTAGATGCTCCTCAGTGGAGGAAAGAATACAGAAATTGTGGCACATTTACACAATTGGATACTACTCAGCTATTGAAAACAAAGAAATCATGAAATTTGCAGGCAAATGGATGGAACTAGAAAAGATCACCCTGAGTGAGGTAACCTAGAAACAGGAAGATAGGCATGGTATACACTCACTTATAATTGGATATTAGCCATATAGTATAAGATTACCATACATTTTGTTTATTAATTAATTAATTAATTATTTCACTTTGCATCCCTGTTGTAGTCCCCTCCCTCTTCTCCTCACCATCCTATTCTCCCTCCTTGTTATCCCTATCTACTCCCTCTACTTCTCAGAAAAGGGGAGTCCCCCCTAACTTCTCTTCCCCTTTGGCCTGGCAAGGCAGCCCCGCCAGTGGGAGTAATCAAAAAACAGGCAACAGAGTCCATGTTAGATACAGTTCCCCTTACTAGGGTACCTACATAAACACAGAGCTGCCCATCTTCTACATGTGTGTAGTGGGTCTAAGTCCAGTCTATGTGTGGTCTTGGTACTTCAGTCTCTGCAAGCTCCACTGGACCCTGGTTAGTTAGCATTGTTGGTCTTTTTGTGGAGCTCCTGGAACATCTAGGTCTATTTGTTCCCCTACTTTTCCACATGACTCCTTACCTATGCCCAATACTTTGATGTCAGTCTCAGCATCTGTTTCAAGCTGCTGCTACATAGAGGCTCTCTGAGAACAGCTGTACTAGTCTCCTTTCCATAAACATATCATAGTATCGTTAATAGTGTCAGACTCTCTTCCATCGGGTGGGTCTCAGGTTGAGCCAGGCATTGGTTGTACATTCCCTCATTCTCTGCTCTACCTTTATCCCTGCACATCTTGCAGGCAGGGTAAATTTTGGGTTGAAGTTTTTGCATGTGGTTTGGTGTTCCTCTCTCTCCACTAGGAGTCCTGTCTAATTAGAGGATGTCCTCTTCAGTTTCCATGACCTGTGCTACTAGGAGTCTCATCTAGAGTCACCCTATATCCTCCCAGGAGCCTACTCTCTCCAAGATCTCTGGAACAGGGGACAGAGGGTTTGCAAAGAGAAGAGAAACTGTGGGCAGGGCATCTCTCTGACAAGCTGAAAAACAAATTGTTCTTAATGTAATAATGGGTTGTTTTTTTATAGAAAAGTAGCCCCATAGGCTTTAGAAAAATACCACTCTTGGTGTATGAGTTGCTCTATTTAGTGGGATTTCTTCTCTTCTTCTTTCCCAACCTTCCTGTCTCCCTTGTAACCTTCCTTGGAATCTTTTGTTTTGCTACTTCTACCCATAATATTTAGAATTAGTCTCACAAATCAGTTTGGAGAAGCCTCCTAGTTTCATGGAATTCACATGTTGGGGGACAAATCTGAACAAGCAATCTGTAAGATTTACTTATGTATTAATGTAGAACCAGGAAATATATTTAAAAAATGAGTAAGTTGCATGCATAAAGGAACACATGGGGAAGCTTCAAATGCTGTGGGATTTTTTTTTTTTTTTGGCTGAATACTGTCTTCTCCCAGTGAGTCATTACCTTCATGTAGCAGGGCTTTCCCCTGCATCTCTGGTGGTACTGTCTCTTGACTGATTTTACTAGTTCTTCTCTATTATCACTAAGTTACACACAGCAGTGTGTAAGGACCTCTGTTCATGTCAAATGGGAATTGGATATGGGATCTGTGTTAAGGATAATGCTATCCCATGCATATAAACGATGAGGATAATAAAAGGGAATTGGGAGCTGTCATAAAACCTTACACAATGAGGTAAGCCATGATGGGCCAGCATCAAGGTGCACAGTATGCACACTTGCAACTGTGATGGGACAGAGTTGGCAAGGATCAAGCAAAGCCCTATTGCCAGTGTCCCTGACAAACACAGTGCAACAAACTCTGGCTTTGAACTCAAGCATCCTGGTATAAAATCTTTATTATGTCATTTACTAAGTGTGTGGCTGGAATAAGATACCTCACTTCCTCCTCTATGAAATAGATAAGTGTTAGTTCTTTACTAACTTGAATGTTAGATGAAACCAAATGTATGCAAAGCACATATTATAGAAATATGTGTCTGAGTTACAACGTAGGTCTTAATCTACTTTAAATCCTTCTTGCCCTTACTTTAGAACAGAAAATAGAGTTGATTTTGAGACACAGAGGGAGAAATAGCACATGATTTCAAGTGATCTGAAGCTCAGACTAGAGGTGAGAAATGTGGAGGCTGGGAAGTCATTCCCAACAGTTAGTCTGTGCTGGCAGATTGATTTTCTGAAGAGAAAGATTTTTTAATTGAATTCCCTTTGCACCTGTTCCTCCACCCAGGATCCTGGTTTATGGAACTCTAAAATAGCTATTATCACCATTTGTTACAAAGCTGATCCAGAATAATGGAGCATGTCTCTGGAGAAATTATACAACAAATTCACTAAATTTTTAGAATTATTCAGCGTTCAGAGGGGATTTCCATATGCGTCCCTATTTTCTTGTCAATGTTGGACAATTAGGTTTCTGGTTTGAGCATACACTTGCAGACATCAGTGGGGTTAAGAATGGTCAATGAGGTGGTATTTGTATGGCAATATTAAGGAAACAACGTTTTCTAACACTGTTAAAAATGTAGGCATACTGCTTGCACATGAAAATACAGTTTTCTTCATCCTTCCTGCGATATCTCAGTGTGTAGGTTGGGAGAGACTGTCAAGAATGATGGGAATTGCACACACAAGAAGACCTAAGATACTGTTGCTGGCAGCAACAGAGCATTGCTTGACATACTAAGGCAATTTTCAAAGAGCAAAACCAGAATGCATATGATCTTTGCTTGCACACTTCCTGGGGAGGGAGTTTTCCCCTAGTTCATTTCTTGGTGTAGGGAATTCTCATAGAAAATTCTGAAAAGATTTTTTGTGACTTAGAAAGTTTGGAGAAACAAAAGGGAAAGGGCTCATTTACATTGATAACGAGTTAATATTTGCTTATTCTCCTCTGTAACACACTGTGCATACAAAGCTATGAAGGCTAACACTCAAAGTTGCTGAAAAAGTACAGGAAGCTGGAACAGGCCACATCATTCTGAGGATGGTTCAGTAACTGTGCTCTTCTAAATTTGGACGTGGTTTCTTCAGCAGATATCTGGCTCTTCGTTCCTACTTCCTCTTTAGACTTGATCCTTTTCCTCAGATTGAGGTTTATTAAAAATATATATATATACCAGGCTGTACCAAACTCCCTCATTGTGGTGCCAATAATCCCTTGGACTGTCCTATTCATTAATTAGAATGCACATATAATAATCATGGAAATGTGTCAGCCACAAAACTAAGCACATACATTCGTGGTTCTACCCATGTTCTGTATACAGACATGCCATCTCCAGTATTTAGAGGTTGGATGGGTAATACCTGAAGACACTTTCTTAAGATAACATTTTAGCATGTTAACATTACAGTTTAGAAAGCTGAATCCTAGCCACATCTACTCCACCCACATGCTACAGAAATTCAGAATTCTACTTCCATGCTAGGAGCTTATTAGGATCTAGAAACTATGTTTCAGACCAAGTCTAGGACACACGGTAGTCTTCACCTCCTTTTAAAGCTTGCATTTTGAAAAGTTTTTTATGTTGTTCTTAAAAATATCAAAGTCTGATGACTTCAGTGATTTATTAAATACCCCAGGTATATTGTAATGATATAATAACTGCCTCAAACAACAGAAAGTCAAATGTTCTGTTACATGCATATTATTGAAATCATGAATTGAGCTGAATGCATGCAAAGAAATCCCATGGTTAAAATACAGACTCAGCAGTTGTTAGCACGTAGAGATAAAATTAAACGTCTTAGAATGTTTACTGGAGGGAAAATGGCTAAAAATACAATTTAAGGTAAGGAAACATGGATCTTGCAAAAATAAATCTGCATTCTCAAGGACTATTTTTAACATTAGTTACATGCATTTTATTTTTTTTAAAAAAGCATCTACGGATAAGAAATAGCTTATGAAAGCTTTCTCCATTTCTTTTTTATAGCGGAAGAGAAAGTCTATAAATAATCCCTGGGAATGCCTATATTAGCATAGGTGTGAAATTATGAGAAGCAATAAAAGAAAAGAAATTAGAAGAAGGTACCCTAGTAGTAATAGAGACTTTATTGACTGCAAATTCTTTTTGTGTGTGTGTGTGATTTTTCTCAGGTGTTTATATATGAGACTAGATAATAACAATAAAGATGGCAAGATTTGTGCTCTTGCTTTTCCTTAAGTATTGTGCAATCCGTTTTTTAAAAGCCACATTAAAAAATACAAAACCCAACAAAGTATTTCAAGGCAAGTAATTACATAGCCTCTTTACCAGTTTCCTGAGTTTGTTTCCCATGGGCTTTATGCCAATGAAGTGCCTCTCGCATGTCACAAATCACTAACTTGATACTATATGTGAGTTTTTTTTTTTCTGTACATCTGCCCATACACGCCTGTGATAAACTATCATTTGGAAGTTAGATGTAGAACAATATTAACCATGATAAGAAAAAAAAATGGCATAGACTTTGGCAAAAAATCATGTGGCTGTAAACTCTCCCTCAACTTTTTTCCTTCATAACGACTTACTATTCTGTACTGATTACTCTTGGTGTGGCTATAGACATAATGTCTATACTATGATGAGGTGAAGTGAAACCAATGACTTAGAAAGCATGTTGTATCATCTCGCTGCTCTTTAAGTGAATAAAGACACTTATGTTACAAGTGAGAGGTGACTATCAAGTCGGTAGTACATAAAACCCAGATAAACTGAGTGATATAATTTCTGTCTTGAGAAAAATGCATCAGAATGGTATGAAACTTCAAGATATTACACAAAATGCCATACAAATTAAAATCTATGAATTATTTTCAAACTTCTGTTTAGTCATTTTGAACAGTGTGTGACTACAGTTAACTGAAACCATGGAAAATGAGGCACAGAAAAAAAGGGAAGAACAGTACAAACACAAGTTTAAACCCAAAAAGCTAAACTAATGTTGTAACGACTACTAGAAATAGGGTATTTGACCACTGTATAATCTATTTCTGAGTGGCACAGACCCAAAGTCAGGAAGTGAATCTGCTTCCAATTAGATACAAATGATTTGTGTGTGTGTGTTTGTATGTACATATAGTGTGTATGGGTTTTAGTGTGTGACTTGGATCAAAAAGAACAGATCAGTTTTTGCAACATAAAATAGTGTACAACAAAATTATGAAATCTAAAGACAGTAAAAAATTTGCCAATGAATATTAATATAAGTTTATGTAGATTTACATCATACCATATGACATATGATTTTCTTTTTGGGTAAATACTCTTAAAATATATTTTCTACTCCTGTTTTTATTTTCTTCCTTTCTAAAGAAATGCACAACTAGAGTATAACTAGTGAAACAGTTTTTAGAGCATCAGTTTATGTTTTCTTAATAAGGTAGGTGTTGTTTATAAAATACATGTAGCTAACTTGGATCTTGTATGTGTGTTTCCATAAATTCCCCATTCCTTTAATAATGTAGTCCATCCTGTGCCTCTGAGTGCTGAATTCTGCAGTTGTATATTATTTAAATATTTTTAATGAGATAAGGAAAAATATACAGCATATAAGATATTTGGAATAGAGTACTTCAAAAATATGAAGAATTTATGGAAATTTCTTTAGTTATATGTAGGATCTGGGGCTCAAAATGCCTCAGAGCATGACATCTGGAAGTCTGGATGAAAGGATGTTACTTAAAATACAGTTTCTCATTAGATGCTTGAAATAACGAAAGTTTTTTTCACAATTACTTACTTCTAATATTCAGATATGCTATTCCTCTCACCCTCTCATCTGTCTTACCCTCTGATATTTAAGTTTGTACACCTGCAATAGATATTTTGTTTGTGTATCTACAAGATTTAATTAGTGTATCTTTAAAGAACATCAGCTCATGAGAGTTATGATATTTCAATTTAATGTAAACCTACAGCTTTAATTACCTTATATAGCAACATAGACTGAATCTCAAGTTCTTCAGTACCAGAGATCAGATGTTAATTGTGGGTATATTTTTACAGGGTGGTGAAAGAGTGTGTTTACAACAAGACCATTTAGACCAAAGGTCTGTACAAGCTGATGTAGAATATAAACATTATTTATTCCTAAAGGAATAAATAATTTCATGTGTATGTGGGTTGCTTCTGTGCCAGGGTAGGTGTATGGAAGTCAGAGGACAATTTGTGAGGATTCATATTCCCTTCCACTGCATAGGTTCCAAAGACTTAACTTGGGTCCTTAAGTCTGGTGGCAGCAAGTGCCCTTACCTACTGATCCATTCCAGTGAGTCTGGAATACATCTCCTGCCTGCATTCTATTTCTCCTGCCAGCTAGCTTTTTGTTTTCTACTAATATTGCTTTCAAAATAAATTATGCATTTTTGACTAATCTCTTTCTTTTCATTCTTTAATCTTTGTAATTTCATCCAAAGTACTGCATAAAACTACGGTAGTCAAGGTCACCAAGTTCAACTTCCCTTTGATCTGGCCTCTCAGTTCCTTGACACATTTGATGGCTTTCTGCTATTTCAAACATTTATTGGGTTTTAGTTATGTCTGCTTTTCTGCTTTTTCTGATTCCTATTTCTCACATTGCCCCACAATCAAACTGCAGTATATTTCCCTTTTTGATCTTAAATCCTTCGATTCTTTTCAGGATGCATCTGTGATTTGCCATTCCTTTCCATTCCTTCCCAGGAACTCAAGCTAGAATTTTAGACATGGTGATGATTCTTTTGTTGAGAATTCTCTAGGGAAACCTAACCCGTTCCGGGTATGCCCTCTGTCTCCAGCAATAAAGTAGAAACATGAATTTAACTACTGATTGAAAGAACCAGTAAACACAGTGTCAGCCCATAGCCAGGTGAGGGAGATGCTACATACACTGTGGACAGGCCATAGAAATCCCCCCTATGGTGTGTATGCTGATTTTGTTTGCCCTTTCTTCTTTCTCTGGCAAGACCGTTCTTTCCATGTTACTGTTTTCATTCATTACTCATCAGTGGATATCGGATATTGAAGATGAAGAGAGAAGGAATAGTCAATTTTTCAGCAGAAGTTACTGTGCCCTTTAACATATGAACTCATTTAGCATTCACAATGACTGCATTTTAAGGATGGGCTTGAAGCCTTTAATGGGACAAAGCTACCTGACCTAATGTCAAAGTCTGATAGGTTGCAGTGCTGGCTTTCAATCTGAGAAGGCTGCCTCTAGAGTCCTGGAGGTCAGCAGATGGTGAGAAAGACTGATTGTTGTATTACAACTTGATAGAAGCTGAGAGAAAATTGGAATTCACGGGGCTATTAGACAGGGTGGTCCTAATCCCCTTGGGATGAATGCCCAGAAATGATTTGGTTGAGCTGGACCTTTGAAGGATTTAGTGTGCCCATCAAAGGAAGAGAAACCATCTCAACAGAGGGAACAAAAATTGCAAACTGTGTAGTTATGAAGGGAGTGATAAATCTTTAGTCAAGAAAATTAAGGTTCAGTCTTTTGATTTTCATTTCCCTTATGAATAAGGACATTGAACATTTCTTTAAGTGTTTCTCTGCCATTCGATGTTTCTCTATTGAGAATTCTCTGGTTAGCTCTGTACCCCAATTTTAATTGGATTACTTGATTTGTTGCTTATTTTTACTTCTTTAGTTCTTTATATATTCTGGATATTAGCGCTCTGTCAGATATATGGTTGGTGATCCTTTCCCAGTCTGTAGGTTGTCCTTTTGTTCTGGCAACAGTGTCCTTTGCTTTACAGAAGCTTTTTCGTTTCATGAGGTCCCATTGATTCACTGTTGATCTTAGAGCCTGTGCTGTTGGTGTTCTGTTCAAGAAGTTGTCTCCTGTGCCAATGAGTTAAAGGCTCTTCCCCACTTTTTCTTCTAACAGATTTCATGTGTCTGTTTTTTTTTTAAATTTTTATTATTAGTTACATTTTATTAACTCTGTATCCCAGCTGTATCCCGCTCCCTCATTCCCTCCCAATCCCACCCTCCCTCCCTCATCTCCTCCCTGCCCCTTTCCAAGTCCACTGATTGGGGAGGACCTCCTCCCCTTTCACCTGACCCTGTTTTATCAGGTATCTTCAGGACTGGCTGCAATGTCCTCCTCTGTGGCCTAGCAAGACTGCTTCCTCTTTTGGGGTGTGGGGAGGTCAAAGAGCCTGCCATTGAGTTCCTGTCAGAAATAATTCATTCCCCTTACTAGGGAAAACCAATTGGTTACTGAGCTACCACAGGCTATATCCGAGCAGAGGTTCTAGGTTATATCCAAACAGGATCCTTGGTGTGTCTGGTTTTATGCTGAGACCTTTGAACCATTTGGACTTTAGTTTTGTGCAGGGTAATAAATATGGGTCTTTTTACATTTTTCTACATGTAGACATCCAGTCTTTTTTCCATTGTATGGTTTTTGCTTCTTTGTCAAAAATCAAGTATCTTTAGGTGTATGGATATACTTTTGGGTCTTCTATTTGATTCCATTGATCCATCATTCTGTTTCTATGCCAGTACCATGTAGTGTTTATTACTATTGCTCTGTAGTACAGCTTGAGATTAGGGATGGAGGTACTTCCAGACAATTTGTTGTTGTACAGAATTGTTTTAGCAATTCTGGGTTTTTTGTTTTTCCATATGCGGTTGAGAATTGTTCTTTCAAGGTCTGTAAAGAATTGTGTTAATATTTTGATGGGAATTGCATTGAATATGTAGATTGCTTTCACCTTACATCCATCAGAATGGCTAAGATAAAAAAATCTCAAGTGACAATACATGCTGGAGAGAATGTGGAGAAGAGGAATGTCAACTTGTACAACCACTTTGGAAATCAATCTGGCGCCTTCTCAGACAATTAGGAATAGTGCTTCCTCAAAATCTAGCTATACCACTCTTAGGAATATATCCAAAATATGCTCAAGTATACAACAAGGACATTTTCTCAACCATGTTCATAGCAACTTTATTAGTAATAGCCAGAATCTGGAAACAACTCAGATGTCCCTTATCTGAGGAATGGATACAGAAATTGTGGTACATTTACAAATGAAATACTACTCAGCAATTAAAAACAAGGAAATCATGAAATTTGCAAGCAAATGATGAGAAGTAGAAAAGATCATCCTGAGTGAGGTACCCCAGAAGCAGAAAGAAACACATGACATATACTCACTTGTAAGTGGGTATTAGACATATAATAGAGGATAAATCTACTAAAATCTGTACACCAAAAGAAGCTAAGCAAGAAGGAGGACCATGATTCAGATGATCAGTCCTCACCCAGAAAGACAAGCGGGATAGGTATGGGAAGAAAGAGAAATCAGGAAACAGGACAGGAGCCTACCACAGAGAAATTCTGAAAAAATCTACCCAGGAGGTATCAAAGCATATGCTGAGACTCATAGCCAAACTTTGGGCGTAGTGCATGAAATCTTATGAAAGAAGGGGAGATAGAAAGACCTTGAGGAGACAGGAGCTCCACAATGAGAGAAACAGAACCAAAAAATCTGGCACAGGAGTCTTTCATGTAACTGATACTCCAACCATGGACCATGCATGGAGATAACCAAGAACCTCTGCACAAATATAGCCCATGGCAGCTCAGTATCCAAGTGGGTACCCTAGTAAGAGGAATAGGGATTGTCTCTGACATGAACTCAGTGTCTGGCTCTTGGATCACCTCTCCCTGAGGGGTGAGCAACTTTACCAGGCCATAGAGGAAAACAGTGCAACCAGTCCTGATGAAACCTGATAGGCTAGGGTCAGATGGAAGGGGAAGAGGACCTCCCCTATCAATGGATTTGAAGAGGGTATGGGAGGAGATGAGAGAGGGAGGATGGGATTGGGAAATAATAAGAGAGGGGCTACAGCTTGGATACAAAGTGAATAAACTGTAATTAATATGAAAAATATTAAGTTAAAAAATTAAAAACAAAACAAATTTTAAGTCAATTTTACTGGAGTTTGAGTTTGTATTCATGCCATTGTGATATCTCTCAGAGCAATGCACAGACACTAGATTGCTGTTAAGCAGTCTTGGCTAAAGTGCCTGCCCCCCTGATTTTACAAACTTCATTCCTAATCTCTGTTGTAAAGCAGTTGAATGTGAAAAGCCTCTTAGGGAAAATCTCAATTTAAAATTTCTATCATTAAGCAGGCCTTGGTGACACAGCTTTTAATTCTAGCAGAGGCAGAAGCAGGCAGTTCTATGTGAATTCTAAGCCAGTCTGGTCTACTTAAGGAGGTCCAAGATGGCCAGGGTTATATAGTGAAGTTATGTCTCAAACAGAAAAAAAAAAAAGAAAGAATGAAAAACAAAAGAAGAGGAAAGGAAGGAAAGAAAGGAAAAGAAAAAAAGTATTCTATTGTTAAATAAAGTCATAAAACAAAGCAAAAAGTATCTCATCTTGAAATTTCAAACCAAGGCTCAGAACTGAAGATACATGGAAGTGATTATATCCAATTCTGTAACTGTTTCATGAATTCCATCCTGCTGTCATATCATTTAAAAACAATGTTGCTATGGACAGCAATGATCTGTAGCAGGTGTTTGTAGCGCACAGCCCTCGCCGATAAGGACGACGCAGCAACAACGGATTTGTCCAGCAGCAACTTTATTGTGAGGCTCTTAACAGCAGATGGAGAAGGACCCCGAACCCTGTGTGCGTTCTGCTTAAGTAGCCAGCAGGGTGACTTGTTCGTCTGTAATTGGTGCTCCACACAAAACCCAATTAGCATGTGGTCTCCAAATGGAGGACCACACAAGCCTACATTAGCATAAGGCGGCGCATGCGCAGATCGCAAAACAATGCTGGCAAGAAGAACCAGGAAGCAGGAAACCGGCACCATCTTGTAATGGCGGGAGTGGCTCCCGACATCTCCCCCTTATTAATTTTATAAAAATCAGCCAGAGGAAAATATTACACCATGAGTTTTCCGATCAGCCTGCTGACTCAACAGCACCAGCGATCAAGGAGGTTACACGGTGCAGGAGACCCTCTGCACCCTTAGCCCCGTGCAATGGGAACCCGAGCCCTGGGGAGTGCAGAGGTCTGTCTAGAACAGCATCCTGGTGCAATGGGAACCTGTGCCCTTCAGGGGTGCTAAAAGTTCTGACAGAGTCTCAACGGCTGAGCACGTTAAGCCAGACTTGAGGGGAGGCTCCCTGTTCCACAGCCAACATAGCCTAAACCATGGCCACATTTTTGAAATGTTGTTGTCTTTTGAATCTGCAGAGCAACCAAAAACAGAGAAATAGTCCAGCCAGTAGCAACACTCCAAATATTCCCACGCCAACCCACTCCTTAAAATAGGAAAAGGCAGAAGATAGACATTGGCAAATAAGGTAGTCCCAGAGAGTCATTAGTGGCGAAAAATCTTGGGAAGACTTGTGCATCATGCATCACCGGCATGGGTCGAGGAAAGGCTGACAGGATCCCCCATCGAATCTCCTGGGTCTCCACCTCCAAGCTCGTCAGCAGTCCGTTCAACATCAGGATCAGGATCAGGGTCATCGTGCTTCACCACCCGGGTCAATCGCGCCGGAACCCAAATTGGATTTTCTTGGTCCTGTGGGAAAATACACACAGCTCCCCTGGATCTTATTAAAATAGGATCCGGTCCTTTAATGATTATCAATGTTGCCGGAGTAGGTGCATCGTAACACAGCCCATACATCTAGAGTGGAGCATAGCACCTGTACTTGATGGCTAGTGTAAGGAGTAATAAGAGCAGAGAGCACAGCTGCTGCCAAGCCTTGATTTGTTACCGGTATTTGTTCATATACTTCAGGTGGGTATAAGGTCTGATTAACTACCCACTGGCCTTGTCCAGTAAGCATATCATAATTCCATTGAGGCCGTTGATTGGCTATATTTTGCTTTGCTTGAGCCATACACAGCTCTTGATAAATGGATTTCCAGTCTAAATATTGTCCCATAGTAAGACATGCTCTCACTGTTTTGGACCAGTCATCAGGAGTCATAGCTGCGGCTGCTAGTCTTTCTATCAGCGCCTGCGTAAATGAGGCGCTAATACCATAGGTTTGTACTGACTCCACCAAAGACCCTGGCGCATAAGGCGGGTCAGGGCCATATCTCTCTGCTTCATATTTTGCTGCTTCCTCATCTAATTCTGCTTGCTCATCAGGATCGAGCTCTATCTCTTCCTCTTCACTAGAGTCAGCAGATTGTCGTGGTTCCTCTTCCTCCGAGGATGTCTCCTCACCGGAAGAGGACTCCACCTTAAGAGTCTTAAACTTATCCAGGAGAGGGTACAACTTGTTAACCCCTTCCTTTTTGCTTGTATTTCCTTTAGTTTCTGATATCATCTTTGATTCTTTATTTTTTGACTCGAGTTTTGAAAGTTTTCCCGTGTTTTTGGGTTTTTTTCTCCCTTTTGACTATTTCTTCTTTTTTATCCTTTTTTAATATTTCTTCCTTTTCTGCTTCTGATAGACTATCCTGATGGTCTGCTAACGCTCTTTGCCCCTCCTTTACACCCACTCTATCCCGTTTCCCACAATTAAGACACAGACAACACAACAAGACAAAAACGAGACTAACATTGAGAAACGGAATACACCAGACCACAGAAATCATACCTTGCAGAAAAGTACCGCGGTTTCGCACTGCTGGCTTGAATCCTCCTCCGACGAGCAGTCAGGGGTCCTTCGAGTCGTTCCTCCGCCCAGGGTTCGGCAGGTTTCCCGGGTTTCGGCACCACTTGTCGCACACAGCCCTCGCCGATAAGGACGACGCAGCAACAACGGATTTGTCCAGCAGCAACTTTATTGTGAGGCTCTTAACAGCAGATGGAGAAGGACCCCGAACCCTGTGTGCGTTCTGCTTAAGTAGCCAGCAGGGTGACTTGTTCGTCTGTAATTGGTGCTCCACACAAAACCCAATTAGCATGTGGTCTCCAAATGGAGGACCACACAAGCCTACATTAGCATAAGGCGGCGCATGCGCAGATCGCAAAACAATGCTGGCAAGAAGAACCAGGAAGCAGGAAACCGGCACCATCTTGTAATGGCGGGAGTGGCTCCCGACAGGTGTTATCTTTTGTAACAAAATTCTGAAATTGTCAGTGTTAATCATTACTCAAGAGAAATGCCAGGACAGAGTCCAGAAGACATAAGTCCATAAGACATGGTACATAGACCTCATTAGCACACCTGTGAATATATGGAATATTTTTAGATAAATATAGATGTGATTATTTCACTTTCACTTCTATATCACAGTTCTTTGCTAAATCCGGCCTAGGTAACTTGCTTGACAGCTCCATTCTAAGCTTGGCCTGTGTCCTTTTACTGTTCATTTTTCTTCATCTTCCTGTTAAATGTATATTCTTTTATTTTAAAGAGTTCTACTTAGAAAAATACTCCATTATTTGTCATTATTTATGTTCTACATGCCCTTCTGTAAAATAGTAAATGGCACTTAAGAATGTAACTGCATTTCAGCAAGATGAAATCTTACCCCGCTCTGACACAATCACCAATACTGATGTGGTTATACTTTCATCCATGTGTTTGTGCATGTATGCGATTTCCTTGTGTAAATATATGATGCAACTGTGAACATTTTATTGACGTATATTCTATTTGTTGTAAATATGTTGTAGATATTTTGTCATATTTATTTTACTGTATATTTCCTTCAACTCATTTTCTCTTCTCATCTATGTGTATTTTCTCTACTCCCTCCAATATGAGATACTGTAGGTTATCAAATGAGACCCTGTCTCAAATAGAGAAAAACAAGAGGCTATAGAATTGTTTCAAAAACCTGTTGCTCTTCCAAAAGACCTGAGTCTAATCCCTAACACCCACATTAGACTCTTGCCACCAACTGTAACTCCAGATCCAGGAGAAAAACTTGTGGCTTCCACAAGCTCTTAAAGAATACACACACACACTCACACACACACACACACACACGCACGCACACACGCACACATGCACATACACACACACACTCAAACACACAGAAGGTTAAAACTGACAGGGGAAGACAGTGCAGTGACTACTGATGAGACATGATAGACTAGGGTCAGATGGAAGGGGAGGAGGACCTACCCTATCATTGGACTGGGGGAGGGGCATGGGTGAAGAAGAAGAGGGAGCGAAGGTAGGGGACAAGGGAGGGGGCTACAGTTAGGATAAAAAGTGAATACACTAATTAATTTAAAAAAATATTAAATTAAAAAAACATATTACTTAAGTCATTTCATATTAGTGAAAGTTTGCTTAAGGGTGTAAATGTGTCATTAATCTTGCATAAGTCAAATGAGCCAATACTAAGCTTTCACCATACTCTTCATTTCCGATGCACACATTTATGTAGCTAGAGTTACAGGAAGTTGTGAGCTGTGCAGCTGCAATTACAGGAAGCTTGTGACTAACTTAGGTGCTGGGAGACAAACTTCTGGGATAGCAGGAAGCAATCTTACCTGTGAGCCATCTCTCCAGCCCCACCCATGCAAAACACGTGTAACTACAATGTTTAGAACACCTGAAGAGAATGTCTAGAGGTAGGAGAGATGCATCTAAGACTCCTGATAAACCTTGTGGATTTCAATGGGAAGGCAATAATGGGAGAGACAACTTGGATGGGGGGAGGGGAGCATTTCAGGAATGAGCTAGAAATCTAGAGCAATGGAAATTCTCAGAAATCTATGAGGGTGACGCTAGCTAAGACTCCTAGTAATGGGACTTATGGAGCTTTTACTAGCCACCTTCTGTAACCAGGCAAGTCTTTCCAGTGGAGAGCCTGAGAAATACTAATCCAACAACAAATCCTTCCACCTAAAATTTGTCCTGCCTGCAAGATGTGCTGAAGGTAAAGAAGCGGCAGAACTTGCGGAAGTAGACAACCAATGACTGGTCCAGCTTGACAGCTATGACATGAGAGGAAGCCCAGGCCTGACCCTGCCTTGATGGCCACAAACCAAAACTGGATAGCCCAGAGACCTAAGAACCAAACATGATCGGACTAGGAAAAAAAAAAAAGTCAATGAAATGATTGCTAATGATACTCTGCTATGCTTGTAGACAGAAGCTTAGCACATTCATTATTAGGCAGGCTTCACTCAACATCTGAGAGAAACAGACACCCATAGCCAAACATTAGATGGAGCTTGGGGAGTTCTGCAGAAAAGGGATAGGAAAGACTGTAGGAGGCAGAGAGAATCAAGAACACTGCAAAAACATGGCCCACCCAATCAATTATCCTGGGCTCACAGGGGCTCACAGAGGTTGAACCAACAATCAGGGAGCCTACAAGGGTCTGACCTAGGCCTTCTGTATATATGTTATGGTTGTGTAGCTTGGTGTACTTGAGGGACAATTTAATGGGAGTGGACACTGTCTCTGACCCATTGCCTGCTTTTGGGACCCTACTACTGGGTTGCTTCATCTCACCTTAATATGAAGGAGTGTATCTAGTCTTATTGATAGGCCATGTTTGGTTGTTATCCCTGGGAGACCTGCCCTTTTCTGAGGGGAAATGAAGGAGGAGTGAATGGGTGGAGAAGTTCAGGGTGGAGGACTGGGAACTGTGGTCCAGTGTAATATATGAAAGAATACACACAAAAATTTAAAAAACAAAAGTCAGACAGGCTAACCATTATGTACAGCGCTGGTTAAAGAATTTGAAGAGCCACAGCACAGGGGAAATTACTGTTGAAAAATGAGATACTGAATGTGAAAGTGAGAAGTTAATTGTGAAATTCTACACCAATGTGCCATCTTTGCTTAGGAAAAATTAAGAGGTTATAGGTTAAAAAACAACCTATTCCATTAAAAAAGAATTTTATTAAGCAATAAAATTATATATGGGATTTAAAACTCTGCTTGCTTTCCTTTAAGGATAATGCTTAAAGCATGAATCTTAAAACTAGATAGACCTTCTTATATTTATTATTTTTATGACTTTGAACCACAGTTTCTACAAGAATAAAATGAAGTCATTTCATTTGTTTTTCTTATGGGACATATTTTTACATAAAATAATATATTTTATGAATGTATTTACATAAAATAATAATGGATATGTAAGTGCTTATTGCATAGTAAATAAATCTCCCAATAATTGTTTAGAATAAAACATTTTATCATTGACAACATCTTTGTCATCCCCTAGTGTTAAGACATTTGTGTACACAATCATACTAATGAGACATACATTCCCAGTCTTGATAATAAGAAACTGAGAACAGAGTAGACCCAAAGAGTTCATTTCTGATCTGCTAATTAATGATGGGTATTTTCTAATATTTTGGTTTTGGGTAAAGGGCCCCATACTGGCATAATAGCTTGCTGTAAATACTGAATTTTAAACATGGTGACATCAATGTTTCTGACAAAATAAATTGATGGGAAAGTAGTCATAAGCTAGGAAATTTTGACACTTAAAATTTCTGAAATACAATCAATAAATTGTAATTTTTTGGTTAATATTTTTTGTAAGAAAAGATGGTTTTCTTAGTCAAGGTAACTGTGGCCAGCAGCTATGACAAATAGCCATAATCCAATGACTTCAAATAATTATAAAAATTCTACCTCAATCACATCATAATTTAATATGAGTTGGGGAACTATTCTGCACTATTTCTGG
This sequence comes from Psammomys obesus, assembly GCF_907164565.1. NCBI lineage: Eukaryota > Metazoa > Chordata > Mammalia > Rodentia > Muridae > Psammomys > Psammomys obesus. Next base: position 3,160,622 of record NW_026596430.1, on the reverse strand, counting down.
GGTGAATTGAGGATTTAGTCCTTCTCCTTTAGAGTTCTGCTGTGTTGGAATTCTGTCTCCCTGATGCAAGAATGAGGCACAAATAGGTGAAGGAAAGATTCTCTTTGTTCCCTTGTTATTAGTATGTGAAATCGCATTTCGGTTGTCAGAGCTCTATCATGTGTTCATTCATGCCTCATATATGCAATACCTTCATTCCATGTTCATCTCTACCTCATATATACTAACTCTTCTTAACATACTCATATATACCTCATGTACACTAGACCTTTAACACACATTCTTTATATCAACTATGACTTCGTCACATGATCATATGTATACATGCATACATGCATATATATAATATATACCAGCCAATAATCACACAGTCATATAGACATCATATACATTAGCTCTTAATCATATGTTCATATAGACTTCATATGTGCTTGATCTTCATTACATGCCATTTGTACCTCATGTACATTAGATTTTCATCACGTAGTCATATGTATGCTGTATAACCACACCTTCATCACATGCTTATACATAGCTCATGTACATTAGACCTTGATTACATGTTCATATATACCTTATATGCATGACGGCTTTATCACATGGTCATACATATCCACATACACATACATGTGTAAGTATATATATACTTACACATCCATATGCATACATACACATTATATACATGTGCTATGTATACCAGACCCACATCACATTGCCATGTGCTCCCATACACCTCATATGCATTAGGCTCTAATCACACATTCTTCATATATACCAGACCTCCATCCCATGTTCATATTTCTTGTGAATAGCTGCATATTTCAGCCTCTTTATGCTGATATAAAAGCTCCTTGTGTACTCAATAATGGAAGAGTGGGTCAAGTTAGTTAACCTTGAAGGACAAGGAAACGAGTGAAAATGTCCATGTATGTGACAAACCAGCAATGACTTAACAAGGATGGAAACATGACACTCATACCCACACACTGTTTTAAAACTTCAATGAAATTGTGAAAAAGAAACAGTCTCCACTAAAATTATAACATTCTGAAGATTGGCATTTTCCACTCATTTATTTTTTTTTTTTTAAGTTTAGAACAGGATGTGGTAGTTTACATACAATTGTGGAAAATTTTGGCATACTTTCTATTCAGAATTTTACCGGGAATTATTAACTAAAATGTGTCCTCATAAATTCAAATAAAACATAATTTACTTAGTCAATAGTTTAGTTTAGTTTGCCTCAATAACCATTGTCTAGGTAATTTTATTGTGTTTAATCACCCATGTGATATGGCTATTTTAACCTCTGATATCAGTCTGTACTGGAAATTATCCTTTAAGTTGTGATTGTACTAACATTTTGTTTCTGTCTCATGTTGTTGCTATGAAAGTTTAACTATTTATTTATTAAATACATAGGAGCTGAGGTGTTTTCAATGCAAGTCTCTTAGTTATTCTGATATGTCCTAGTGGAGCTCATACAATATGACAATGCTGTTTATCTTATCACAAATGTCCAATACTAAACAAACTACAATGTGCTTCTGCTTTTGTAAGCTCTTCATAAACAAGAGCACTTAAAAGTGTTCTTTTATTTTTATTTCACAGGTATATAGTAAGTTTTTAAAAGATGGCATAATGAATAAGAATCTAATTGCTTTTCCATGTGTAGCTATTCTTTGGAAAAAAAATTGATTGATGATATCCTTCTTTCCAATCGTAAATTCATTTGTACATAGAAAATGTGTTTGTAAATATTTAAGCTGAAGCTATCAGTAGTATTATTTTGCATAATTATATTATCTGTTGATTGATTTTTCCATATTTCTTCATATGGAGCTTCCAATGATTGATTAAAACTAATGTGTTATTTGCTTTACAGAAGCTTTCAGCTTCATGAAGTTCCATTTATTAACTGTTGGTCTTAATTCCTGTGCTCTTGGTGTCCTGACCTGAAGCAACTGGATATAACACACTAAATTGTCCAATTAAAAACAAGGTACAGATCTAAATAGGGAATTCTTAACTGAGGAATCTCAAATGGCTGAGAAACACTTAAAGAAATGTTCAATATCCTTAGCTATCAGGGAAATGCAAATCAAAACAGCTTTTAGATTTCATCTCTTACTTGTCAGAACAGCTAAGATCAAACCCACAAGTGACAGCTCATACTGGCAATGATATGGAACAAAGTCAACACTCCAGAAACACAGCCAGAAACTTCAAACCACTTAGATGTACCCCAACCAAAGAGGAAATAAAGAGTATGTGGTACCTTCACAAATGGAGTATTACTCAGCCGTTAAAAAAGTAACATGAAATTTGCTGCCAAATGGATTAACTATAAAAAGAAAATTACTCTGAGTAAAGCAACCCAGACTCAAAAAGACACATATGGTCTGTACTCACTTGTAAGTGGTTATTAGCTGTGAGGTAAATGATATCCATGCTACTGTCTTCAGACACAGAGAGGCTAAGTACAAGGAGGGCTTAAAGGGAGGAGGGGACCAATGATATCCCTAGGAAAGGGGACTAGAATAGAGTTTTGCAAGCGGACTAGGGGTAGATGGGTTTGGAAACAGGAGAGAAAATACTAGGAGAAATGACTTGGATTAGGGGAGCATTTCGGGGCAAAGAAGAAAACTAATGCAATGAAAATTCCATGGATTCTATGAGAGTAACCTAGCAAAAGCTCCTACTCATGGGGAACATGGAGCCTAAACCATCAGCCATCTTCTATAAACAGGCAAGGCTTCAAGTGGAGGTATTGGGACACCAACCCACAACTGGACCTACAGTTTATCCTGCCTGAAGAGTATTTTGGGACCAGAATCTAGGAGCTTTGTCATCAAAGAGGTCAGAGACTTCCTCCAGTAACTGATGGAAACAGATGCAGAGACCCACAGGCAAACATTAGGTGGAGCTCTGAAAGTCCTGTGAAGGAGCAGGAGGAAGGATTGGAGGACCAGAGGGACCAGGGATACCACAAGAACAAGGCCCACAGAATCTACTGCCCAGGACTCATGAGGTCTAACAGAGATCAGAGAGCCTGCAGGAGTCTGACCTAGGTCCTCTGCATATATGTTATAGCCAAGTAGCTTGCTGTTCTTGTGGAAATTCTAATAGCGGGAGAATGGGCTGTCCCTGACTCTTCTATGTAGTTGTACTCTTCTCTTCCTATTTGGCTTAATGTGGGAATATGTGCTTGGTCTTGTTATAGCTTGTTCTGTCTTATTGGATTGATGTTACTGGGAGGCCTGCTGTTTCTTGAATGGAAGGGGCAGTCTTGGGAAGAGGGGATGAGGGAAGGTACTGGAAGGAAGGGAAACTGCAATAAGATGTACTATACGGTAAACACTTTTTAAAAATTAAAAAAATATTAAATTAATTTAAAAAAATTAAATTTTGTAGTTTATTTGAATTCAAATTGTGCCTCAGTTTTTTTTTTCTTTGAAAAGACATTTGTCATAAAAGTAAGAAAGAACTTGTAGAGTGAGTAACCTGGGTTTTCCAAGCTCTTTAAATCGTAACCTGGGGTTTTCCAAGCTCTTTAAATCGTGGGCCTATTTCCTAGCTGGCTACCAGTCTGTCTTCTTTGAAAAGCAAGGGCTTGTGATACATGAACTCTACAGATAAGACTTTCGTAGCCAAATTCTGTTCTAACTTTCGCTCAAGGAAAAAAAGTCAGCCTAAGGAGTTTGAGATATGATGTCCTGCTTGTTTTTGTCTTGAGTGAACAGAAATGCAAATTCTTTATCTGTAGCTCACCTAGCTCACTGCTCTTAAGCGTCTGCCTGGATCTAGATAGAGGGCTTATTTTCTACAATGGGATCCTGTGGTGCTAAGTGTGTCTGAGCATATACTGGCACAGCAAAAAAAATATGAGGATGGCTTCCTTGCAGTGAGATGACATTCAGTGGGCACTCCCTATCCTCACAGCTCAGTAGGGGTACTCTTGTGAAATGGAAAGAATGCAATACAAAAGTCACCTTCCCAATTTGTAAGTTTCTTCCTGGTTCCTGATGCAATAAGGAGTGGCTCCTTGGTGTGGGATTCTACACAAACTCCTGAAATACAGAGGACAGAAACGTACTCTTGGCATGCTTCTGTGATGGCTGTTACCACACCTGGGCATTTTTGCCTGCGCTCTAGGAGGTCATCATTTTCAAATCCTCAGTCTTAAAAAGCAGGCATGTTATCGACTGAGCTATCCCCTAGCCCAGATATTTGTTTTGTGATGGCCAATGCTACTTTCAGTTTCAGAAGTTCAGATATCTTGGAATGCAGGCATGTCCTAGATTTTAGGACAGTGAGAAAATATTTGGCAGACCCCTTTCAAATTAATTGATTGCAAGCATGTTAATGATGCCTGTGCCATCATCTCCACCTCTAGGCTTGGGATTCCAACACGGGAAAGTGTGGAAGTCTGTTGTGGTATCATAGGTTATGAGGACCCATAATAAATAAGACCAAGAAAAAGTAAATGAGTAAATAAAGTAAAAAATGTAAATCAAGGACTTCTGTGGAGAAGTATTACCATGTGGCTTTCTGAACAGCATCTGGGATGGGATCTCTGTCTCTTGTTAGCCAGAGATAGCATTGAGCAATTTATTTAGCTTGTACCTTTGATTTTTACACTACAAAATGAGTTTCTACATAATTAGGCATACTGTGATAAATAAGAACATTAATTTATGAAAAACTACTTTTATTATCCTTGGCATTTAGTAAGCACTCAATAAATATTCACAATTACTCCTCTTTTAATGACTTGACTTTTAATTTCAGGAAACAATAACAGCCATAGCTCTTTTCAGATACTTATTTTTGTTCTCCTTTATATTTTTGCTTGTTTTCTAAGCATTCAAAAGGTATTTGTATTTTTAATGAATGGAAATAGTTTATCTTTATTTTAAGATGTGGGTTATATTATTTTAATATGGCCCTTCTTTTTCTGAAGGAAAGGAAGAAAAAGGTTTCATGATGGACCATGCAATACCTTCTTCATGACATTTCGGGTGTTAGACCACTACAAAGCAATAGGTTATTTTTCATTTTTTAAAAATTATGTGAAACAGAGCATACATGATGACAGCTTCTAGATTAATTATATAAAAAAATCTCAAGGGGCTTTGGAGATTACTAGGTGGATAAAGTACTTGAAACACAAAAAGAGGGCCCTGGCTTTGAACCTCAGAATCCAGGTAAAGCCAAATTGGGGTTAACAACTTGGAACAGAGATAGGCAGATCTTTGAAGATGGTTGGCCCAGACATTCCATCCAATCAGTTAGCACCAGGCTTAATGAAGGATCCAATCTTAAAAGACAAGACATTGTGACCACCTCCTGTGAAGATCACAAATCCAAAAGTACATGGGCAGCCTAACTGTGCTTGATGGATGAGAGAGAGAGGAAGAGAGAGAGGGGGAGAAGGAAAGGGAAAGGAGAGAACACAAAGTTGGGCGGGTAATGAAGGAAACATGGATCTGGGGGGAGGTGAGGAAGGAGAGGAATATGATCAAATGAATTGTGTAACATTCTCAATGAACTAAAAACAAAAAAACAAAAAAAAAACGAGAAAAAAGAAAATAAGTACAGAAAAATGTAAAAAAACAGATGATGTTGACTTCCAGCTTCCACCCATTATGCTCAGGTCCATGTTCTACCACGCATCTCTCTCTCTCTCTCTCTCTCTCTCTCTCTCTCTCTCTCTCTGCTGTCTGTCTCTCTCCCACTTTCAAATAATCATTTGGTTTCATAACATTTCAAGTTATCCATTGAGACATCAAACAAAATATATTTGAAAGGCATGATTTTATACTCTAATAATCTGATAAACTTAGAATTCAAAAGCAAACGCATGTGGGACACAGTTACATGAATGTCGCAATTGTTTCCCTATGATGTGCTATGTGGATTGTACCATCCAGTTTCGACTGATGCATTAACTTCCTTGGTGGTAGATATTAAATCAATAAAATGAAGAATTTTCCAAAGAAGAAGAAGAAAAAAATTGTCTCAGGCATAATAGGTGTTTTCAGTGGGAGGCTGTTTAGGTCGATATAAGATAATCACTCATGATGGTGTTTGGCTGTGCTGTCTAACAATAAATTCCAATGTTTTTGTAGTCTTGAAGTACAAGAATTTATTTCTTTATTACACAGAGTTTCTCTGAGGTTAGCAACTCTTTCCACCAAGAATCCTAGCGATTCCTGAAGGATCCATGCTGTTTGAACCATCCCACCCCAACATCTTCAAGATGTCCTTTAAGAAAAGGAAACTCACCCATACTTAATGCTTCACAATGGAAAGAAATTATGAGCTGATGCCCAGCTCTTAATTTATTATATACTCTAATGCTCCCATCCTAACTACAAGGTCTAGAAATGCTGTCTTCCTATGATATAGGAAACCCATGATATTCTGTCAGTAACTAAAGATAGGATGGTTGTACTCTGGGACAGTCTTAAATCTATTAACTGAAATTCAACAATTAACAATTATAGTTGAGAAATGTACCAGCCAATCTTTAAACAATGTCAAGAGAATGTTTGAACTGAAGAAACGTTTGCTAAGTACAATTAAACTTTCTTGTTTTATGAGCAGAAGCAATGTGTGATAGCTTGTAAACAACCATCTTGGTATATGTCTGAGCAAGCTGGCCTTCTCATACGTATCTCCTCTGTGGAGACAAACAGTTACATTTGACATTTGTGGTGCTTGCTCAAAGACAGCACTAATAACTCAGCTAGTGAGATGATATGTTAAGACAAATATATGCAAACCAATCTTTATGCTTGATATTTTTCATTATAATATTCCTCCCTGTCCCTGACCATCTCTGGGAACATTTTTTCCTGCCCCCTCACTGAATCGTTTTAAACCGATTGGACAGTAATGTTCCCAAATGTCCTTATTTTATCAACACTACGTGATGCAAATCCTAACCACATTTTGACTTAAGGTCTATATCCCTCTCCTAGCCTGTTCGAGCTAAATTACTTGACTTTCATCAGATCTGTCTACATATCTTGCTGACTATTTTGCTTCAGAGTATATGCCTTTGCTTCAACTCTGCATGTGCACGCTCTAAGCTCAGATGGCATCAGTTTCGATAGCCACCATGAGCTTCCGTGGTCTGTTCTACTTTCCTTTGTGACAGGTTTAGCTTCAGTACTGCATTGCTACCTCCCTTCACCCCAGCTTCCTCCTCTGTCCTTACTCCCATCCCCTTTTCTCTCCTTTCCTTTTGAAAAAGAAATTTTTTAGACAAGATCTTACCTTTGTCTCATGATCTTCTGCCCCTGTTTCCATTTGTTGGGGTAAGAGTTATTAGTTATCATGAGCATGTTACACTTCTGTTATTTCTACACTTTTGAATGTGTGTGTGTGTGTGTGTATATATATATATATATATCCTTGACATCCTTGAGTCATCGGTATCAATCTTTTAAAAAATATATTTCTTTTCTCTCTGTTTCTTTTTTTTTTTTGCTTTAATCTTTTTTTTTAAAACTTTTATTTATTTTTTATTAATTACACTTTATTCATTTTGTATCCCCCCATAAGCCCCTCCCTCCTCCCCTGCCGATCCCACCCTCCCTCCCCTTTCTGCATGCATGCCACTCCCCAAGTCCACTGATAGGGGAGGTCCTCCTCTCCTTCTTTCTGATCTTAGTCTATCCGTTCTCATCAAAAGTGGCTGCATTGTCCTCTACTGTGGCCTGGTAAGGCTGCTCCCC
>NW_026596430.1:3152546-3152777 GCF_907164565.1 Psammomys obesus | reverse complement strand
AAAGTGGCTGCATTGTCCTCTACTGTGGCCTGGTAAGGCTGCTCCCCACTCAGGGGGAAGTGATCAACGAGCAGGCCAATCAGATTATGTCAGAGGCAGTCCCTCTTCCCATTACTATGTAACCCACTTGGACACTGAACTGCCATGGGCTACATCTGTGCAGGAGTTTTAGGTTATCTCCACGAATAGTCCTTGGTTGGAGTATGAGTCTCTGGGAAGTTCCCTGTGTTC